>NW_005355833.1:3335547-3353001 GCF_000412655.1 Myotis brandtii | reverse complement strand
ATGCACCCAGGCATCCCCCAGAAATGGCTGTACTTCAGCCCCTGCCCCACCTCAGCCCCCAAACTCAACTCGGTAAGGTGAGGAGGGCCTTCAAGGCACCCTCCCAGACACCATAACAACTTGTTCTTCAGGAAGTTATACTGTTCTCGCCTCTCCTGGAGCCACCGCCACCTGTCTCCCCCAGGCTGCCCCTGCTGCCTGCTGAGGAAGAAGATTGCAACAGGCCCCGGAGAACCGCATCCTCATGCTGTCAATTTCACTTGTGCCATTTCTTGCTCCAGGGTCCTCTGAAGAAGAGAAAGATGTATGGGGTCCTTTCCACTTCTTAGTGTGCAAGTAAAATAAATAGCAGGAGCAGTCTCTCTGTCATTACTATTTTCACATGGTTGGTGTCTGGAGCAAAGTTTCCCAGACTTTAGAATTTCACGAACCATGAACATTCCAAAAATGTAGGATGGCTCGTTTCTATTTTGCCAAGTACAGACGTTTAAAAAGCAACCCGAACTGTTGTCATCATCACTTCAATGGCTGGGCATCTTAACACCCAAACAATGTGGTCATGACAATCTCTGATTTTTAAAGCAGCACTTTAGATTTAATATTAGTACACTTATGTCTACGAACAATAAACACATATTTCACATAGATTGGTGAACATTTCCTCACAGGCTAGCACCAGTTCCCTTGGAAAGACCTGGCAGAGATTAAACCGTAAGTTTTCAAACCGAGCTATGCCTGAGAAAGACAGGAAGGCATTAAAAGATAGATATTCCAGCCCTACCTGGTTTGGCTTAGTGGATCGAGCATCGGCCTGTGGACTGAAGAGTCCCGGGTTCAATTCCAGTCAAGGGCACATGCCCAGGTTGCAGTCTTGATCCCCAGTGGGGGATGGGGGGGGGGGCGTGCAGGAGGCAGCCGATCAATGATTCTCTCTCATCAGTGATGTTTCTCCCTCTCCCTTCCTCTCTGAAATCAATAAAAATATATTTTAAAAAATACATATTCCAGGTTCCCAACCCATATTTACTGTATTAATCAGTGAGTCTCATCAAGACTGGGATATATGTTTTTTTTGGGGGGGGGGGGTTGCATATAAAATTCAGGTTTTTTTAAGGTAATACTTTATATGTACTTATAAGACATAAAATTTCAGTTATTAGGCAAATCAATCATACAAAACTGTTTCCAGCAGTAATTAAAGAAGTGATAACATTTTACCAGTGTAAAATGTCACAGAATTCAAGTCACAACTTGGATCTTCAAGATCTGCTGCAGTAAAATGTGGTCAGTTTTAAGATAAAATTCCTCCTCTGGGTATCCTGCTCTCAATCAAGTCTTTATCACCATCCTCTCACACAGCCGGGTAGCTGCGATTCCCCCGGCTTGTTCTGGTCCTTGGCCATCTTTACATGGCCATTCTTGCCCCCAGCTGCACTCCAGCTGTGCTTGACAATCCGATATTTACTGCTATTTGATGCTGCTCCTTCAAAGCCACAGTCAACCACCAGAACGCCGTGACCTAGGTCTTCACTGCTGCAGTCTGGATCATCACCAACGCCTTCTTCGCGGCACCGGAAGCTGTCATGCATCTGCAACAGAGATGGGCTCTGCAGTTGCCACTGCCTTCGCGAGGGACCTCTCCTGCACACGGATGTCCACGAAGCCAGCATCATTGGCCACAGAACCCTCGGGCTTGTATTTGCAGGGTCCAACCTTTGCATGATATGGATGGGATTTCTCTGAGTCCAGCCCTCCCCATTGGACTTAACATACTGGCAGGCATTATCCATTAGGCCACCACTGCAGCCCTCATTGCCCGACCCTGAGAGCAGGCTCCAAGGCTCTGATCACTCAGTGAAATAAGTTTGCCAGTTTTCTGGAACAGCTCAATAAGAACTACGGTGACCCTGGTCCTTCACAGGAACTACACAGCCTTCCTCTCCCCAATCCACAGTTGGGGGAATTCAGCAGAGAGGTTCCCGGAACACTTTTCTTTTCATGTGCTTCTGATTTTGAAGGCCATTCACCACTTGCCTGAATTCTTCATTGGTCATGTCACCAAAGGCATCCGTTGCCATGGTGAAGCTCTGTTTCCCTAGGTTGTATTCCTGGTTGTACAGCTCAATCATTTTCATATTCTTCTCCCACATTGTTCTCCTCCATCCTCCTTCATTCAAGCCACAGAGTTTCCTGTGTGTTGCCTTCCCCTGGTTCCTTCGTGCATCTAAACTTCCATCACGTTTTGGAGCAGCTGAAGCTATTCCTCAGCAAAGGGCAGTCAGGAAGAGGGAAGGATTCATGTTTTTAAAACCTGCGGCGGGCACAGCTGCACAGGTACAGTCAGTATATGTAGGCCCAGGGGTCTTTGAGCAAGACTAGAGTATGTGTATATTTTTTAAAAATCTTTTTTACTGTGATGAAATATACATCACATAGAATTTACCATTTTAACTAACCATTTTTAAGTGTGCAATTCCATGCCATTAAGTATATTCACCATTTTGTGCCATCAGCACCACTATCCTTATCTGAAACAGAAAGTCTGTACCTGTTAAATAATAACTTCCCATCTCCTCCTCCCCCAAACTCCTGGTAACCTCTATTTTACTTTCATAAAATATGTGTCCCTTTGTGTTTGGTTTATTTCACTTAGCATGATGTTTCAAGGATTATCTATGTCATAGCATGTATTAGAACCTTACTCCTTTTTATAGCTAAATAATATGCCATTATATGTAGTTACCACATTCTGGTGGACAGTTGAGTTATTTCTGCCTTTTGGGCTATTGTGAATAATGCCACTATGAACATTGGTGCATACGTTTCTATTTCAGTCCCTGTTTTCAATTCTTTTTTTTTTATCCAAATGCCTCTATAAATTAGAAAATGCTGTTTATTTTACAATATGAATTTAAACCTTCACTTGTGTGAGCAGCCGTGGGCAAGGATCCGGCCCTTTTGAAATGAATAAAACTAAAAAAAAAAGAGACCGTACCCTTTTATGTAATGATGTTTACTTTGAATTTATATTAGTTCACACAAACACTCCATCCATGCTTTTGTTCCGGCCCTCCGGTCCAGTTTAAGAACCCATTGTGGCCCTCAAGTCAAAAAGTTTGCCCACCCCTGATTTAAACCTTCACTTGTGTAAACTTCAGGTGTGACTGTGCTGTTGGTGGTGTCAGAAATTTACACGATTTCAAACATCATTAATTTGTTTCAGCATTTCTCCTATGTGCTCGCCCTTCATTTTTACGATGGGCTGAATGCACCTTCGCTGGTGGGCACTGAGAGTAATGGTGGGTTTTTGAGGACTCGGTACCTTTTCCATCTTTTGCTGCTGATAATCTTTTTTCATAATAACCTGTTTGATAGCATTGCCCAAATGTCAAAATTGATCAGGCATCAGCTGTAATTCGTTCTTCATGTGTCTCTCACTAGCAGAGAGAACTGGGAGCTGATAATGAAAACTATGACATACTTTATTCATCCTGTTCCTATCTTCTTGTTTTTCCTTGACTCCCTCATATTTGTCAGCGAAGCGCTCAGCCATTTCCCATAGACCAGTGGTTCTCAACCTTCCTAATGCCGCGACCCTTTAATACAGCTCCTCATGTTGTGGTGACCCCCAATTTCATTGTTACAAATTGAACATAATTAAAGCATAGTGATTAATCACAAAAACAATATGTAATTATATATGTGTTTTCCGATGGTCTTAGGCGACCCCTGTGAAAGGGTCGTTCGACCCCCAAAGGGGTCGCGACCCACAGGTTGAGAGCCGCTGTCATAGACTTTCCTCTCTTCTCAACAATAACTGAGATCTTCTCGTTGTTTCTTTTTTTGGTCACATAATAACTTGACCTTCAGCTGGACCTCCTCCTTCTCCAGGTCCTGTTTAAGAATGTACTGTTCCCTGAACACCTGGGTGGCTCTGCTGATGAAATGAAGACATTCCTTATCAGATGATTTCAAAAATGCTGGATTTGCAGCACTATCTTACAAAGTGCTTCTAAAATGCTTTTCAAAGGAATCCGAGGGTTCAGCCAGAATTCAGAGGGGAGGCTCTACCACTGCAACATCTTGAGTACAAAGCAGGGGAGGAGATGCTGGGTGGACTGTGCTTAATAAAGGCCTTGGGAGGCGTTTGTAGGTACTGGGGATGCAGATCGTCACGGGCCCCAGAATCCTCGGATCAGAGCTGACTGCCTGCACGGCACTGGCTTCGTACAAACGGTGTGCTCCACAAAGCATTTCTATTTGGGAGTAACTGCCTATAAACCAGCGGTTTTCAACCTGTGGGTCGCGACCCCTTTGGGGGTCGAACGACCCTTTCACAGGGGTCGCCTAAGACCACCGGAAAACACATATATAATTACATATTGTTTTTGTGATTAATCACTATGCTTTAATTATGTTCAATTTGTAACAATGAAATACATCCTGCATATCAGATATTTACATGACGATTCATAACAGTAGCAAAATGACAGTTATGAAGTAGCAACGAAAATGATTTTATGGTTGTGGGTCACCACAACATGAGGAACTGTATTAAAAAGTTGCGGCATTAGGAAGGTTGAGAACCTATCCTTATCTTCATCTGATTCAAGAAATGTAGGAGATTTCTAAATCAAATTAGCCCAACATTATGTTCATCAGCTTCCTGAGTCCTGTGATAGCTTGAGGGATCCTTGGGGTCTCTATGAAGATTAATCGGACAAGAAAAGTCAGAATCAAAGGGATCACCCTCTACAAATGCCAGTTTCAGGGCAAGCTCCAGCTCCACACACTCATATACGAACAGAGAAGGGATGAGGTCGGCCCTGCAATCCCAGGACCTGTCTGATGTTTGATCATCTGCTTCTTCCCCTTCCAGCACAACACAGAGACACAGCTTTCTGATTCAGTAGCAATCACTAAGACATTGGGGACATCGGGTAAGCAGAGTACAGCACAAACATTGTCACCATAGTTATCTTTAGCTGCAGGATGCATGAGCAATAGACCTAACAGCTTCCTCGTATTCCCAGGGCTGTGTAACACACTAACGCATGTAAGGAAAGTCTCCCCATTCTCATATCAGATGTGCACTGGGTATGCCACTACTTGATCTTTGCCTTTTTATCTGAATTTAATTTGGGGGACTGCTGCCAATGGTCCAAAGTCAAATGCAACTGCTGACTCTCCTAAAGATGTGGCACATGCCCTGCCTTTATTTGAGTATTAGACCTTCCTCTTCTGCTTCTGACAGTGTGATGACCTTAGGGGGTGTCTGGGGCTCACGTAGAGAGAAAATTCTTGTTACACTGTCTGATGCCAACAGCACCCTGTGGGGATCCAGCATTTCACTTGGATACCAGGCAGCATGCCTTGGAGTCAGAGAGGTAGAACTGGTGAACAGTCTCAACGACTGGAGTGGTGCTGCAGTTCACTGTTCATCTTCCACCTTCAACTTCAGAACTCATCCCCCACCATTTAGGTAAATCTAACACCGTAAGTCCTTCTATTCTTATAAGTGCTACGTGATGTTGTGTTGGACTTAACAAGACTTGATGGATTTCAAACAAGGGTGAATTTATGTAAAGCAACCTCTGGTCCTAGGGGAGGGAGGGCGCCTCACCCACGCCACTGAGGCCCTGAAGACAAACCACTAAGTAAGAGCTGTCTTCTCCTTCCCACAGGAAGAGTTCTCCACTAAAGCCTGAGACCAGGTTTCTTGTCAGCAACTGCGGCAGCAGCGGAGATGACAAAGGCAATGATAAGAAGCCGGTTTCTCAGCCTCTAAGGGCTCCGGGTTTTCAGTCCCTCCCAGAGCCACGGAATAGGACACGGTTCTCTGTTTTCAATTCCTTTGGGAGAAATTGCTGGATCATCTGGTCATCCTATGTCTAACTTTGTGAGGAACCACTGACCTGTGTTCCACAACAGCCGCACCATTTTACATCCCCACCAGCAATGCTCAAGAGTTCTGATTTCTCCAACCTTTGCCAACACTTGTTATTTTCTGGAGGTTTTGTTTGTTTTTCTTAGTTATTTTGTTTGTTTGTTTGTTTGTTTTTGTAATAGCCATTCAAAGGGGTGTGGAGCAATATCTCATTGTAGTGTTGATTTCCCTAATGACTAAGAATGTTGAGCATCTTTTCATGTGCTTATTGGCCGTATGTATATCTGCTTTAGAAAAATATTTAATTCTTTGCCCACTTTTTTCCCAAAACAACAGCAAATTATCATTTCTCACAATTCTGAAGGTAGAATGGGTGGTAATTTTGTTGGTTCGGGTCACTCATGCAGCTGCATTTTTTCAGTGGTTGAGATGAACTGGAAGAGCCATAAGACCTCACTCGTTATCTACCTATTTGAAAACTAGGTTGTTTGGGATTTTCTGGTGTTGAGTTAGAGCAATTTTTAATATATTCTGGACATTAATCCCTTATTAAATAGATTATTTGCAATTTTTTCCCCATTCTATGGATTGTCTTTCCTCTCTCTTGATAGTGACCTTTGATACATTAAAGTTTTTATTTTGTTGAAGCCCAATTTGTCTTTTTTTTTGGTCTGTGCTTTTGATGTCACATCAAAAAAAAAAATCAATACCAAATACAATGTCATGAAATGTTTTTCCTATGTTTTTCAAATTTTATAGTTTAGCTCTTAAGTTTAGGTTTGTTTTCCATTTTGAGTTGATTTTTGTATATGGTATAAGGTAAGGGTCCAATTTCATTCTTTTGAATGTGGATATTCCATTTTTCCAGCATTATTTGTTGAAAAGATTGTCTTTTCCCCATTGAATGGTCTTGGCATCTTTGTAAAAAAAAAAAAGACAACAACACTTGAGCATAGATGCAAGGGTTTTCTTCCAGGCTCTCTATTCTAGGCCGTTGGTCTGTAAGTCTGTCTGTATGCTAGTACCATGCTGCTTTGATTACTGCAGCTTTGTAGTAAGTTTTAAAATCAGGGAGTGTCCCAGATAAAGAAAGAAAATTACAGGCCAATATCCCTGATGAACATAAATGCTAAAATCCTCAACAAAATTCTAGCAAATCAGATCCAGCATCATCTTAGAAAGACCATACACCATGACCAAGTGGGATTTATTCCAGGGATGCAAGGATGGTACAAAAAAATAAAAAATAAATAAAATAAAATCCGGGAGTGTGAAAACTTTAACTTTCTTCTTCTTTTGCAAGATTGTTTTTGACTATTCAGGCTCCTTCAAGATGCCATATGAATTTTAGAATGGGTTTTTCTATTCTGCCAAAATAGTGCTGCTGAGATTTTGATAGAGATTGCATTGAATATGTAGAGCAATTTGGGTAGTATTTTATCTTAACAATATTAAGTCTTCCAATACCTGAACACAGTACATTGTTCCAGTTATTTACATTTTCTTTAATTTCCTTCAGCAGTGTTTTGTAGTTTTCAGTGTACAAATCTTTAGCCTCCTTGGTTAAAAATGTATTCTTAAGCATTTATTCTTTTTAATATCATGGTAAGTGAATTATTTTTTAAATTTCCATTTCAGATTTACTTTGCTAGTGTATAGAAATGTAACTGATTTTCATGAGTTATTTTGTATCCTGCAACTACTGAATTTGTTTAACTCTAGCTGGTGTGCATGTGTGTGTGCACACATGAATGTTTGAGAGATCCTTAGGATTTTCTACATATAGGTCATGTCATTTGTGAACAGAGATAATTTTACTCCTTCCTTTCCAATTTGGGTGCCTTTTATTTCTTTCTGATGCTTAATCATGCTGGCTAGAACTCTCAATACTATCCTATATAATAAAGGGGTAAAATGCAGATTGACCCTAATGGCGGAACCACCAGGAACGACTGTTCACTATGATGTGCACTGACCACCAGGGGGCAGATGCTCAATGCAGGAGCTGCCCCTTAGTGGTCAGTGCAATCCCACAGGGGGAGCTCAACTCAGCCACAAGCTGGGCTGATGGCTGCGATCACAGCAGCAGTGGCAGGAGCCTCTCTCACCTCCTCCGCAGCCCGAGGGCTCCCAGGCTGCCAGAGGGATGTCTGACTGCCAGCTTAGGCCTGATCCCTCCAGGGAGCAAGCCTAAGCCAGCTGGTGGAAATCCCTCCCCCCCAGGGCTCCTGGGCTGCCAGAGGGCACAGGCAGAGCTGAGGACCCCCCCCTTTCCACCCTGAGTGCATGTATTGAATAAAAGTGGGTATCCTTGTTTTGCTCCTGATCTTAGGAGAAAAGCTTTCAGTCTTTCATCATTGAGGATGATGTTAGCTATGGATTCTTCATATATGGCCTTTATCATGTTGAAGAAGTTTTCTTTTATCCCTAGTTTATTGAGTGTTGAATTTTGTCAAATGCTTTTTCTGCAGCAATTGAGGTGAACATGTGGTTTATTCCCTCTTCATTCTATTAATGTGGTGTATTACATTGATTGGTTTTCACATGTTCAACCATCCTTGCAAGCTAGGAATAAATAAGTTGAATTTGGTCATGATATATGATCCTTTTAATATAGTTCTGAATTCAATTTGCTAGTATTTTGTTGAGGATTTTTGAATCTATAGTCATAACAGACCTTGGTCTGTAGTTTTCTAGTAGAGTCTTTTTCTGGCTTTCGAATCAGAGTATCAGAAAACTGCTGTTCTCATAGCATGAGTTAGGAAGTGTTCCTTCATCTTCAATTTTTGGGAAGACTTTGAAGAGAAGGATTGGTGTTAATTCTCCTTTAAATTTTTGGTGGAATGCATTAGTAAAGTCATTGAGTCCTGGACTGTATATTTCTAAGCCAACTTCTTCTCCTCCTCTTATTGCTATGGTTCTAATACACAGTTGGGTTTGGGACCAACTACCCAAAATACCTGACTTGAATGCCCTTGGGTATAATTTAATAAACTAGTAACATTAAGGTTTTAAAAAGAGAGTAATGTAACCAAGCTACCCAGCTCTAGAAATGCCTTCAGGAGGGAAACCAAAGGACATAGGGGTGACCAAGCCTTTGAGAGTGAGGGAGTGCCAGGAGGGTTGAGGTAAGTATGTCCAAACCTGTAAAGAATTTTCACAAACAATTTATTTGAGCCAAACAGAAGATATTTCTAGAAGCAAGATCTCAACAGACTGAGAAAAGTGCCTCTGAAAATGGCAGTTTGCAGCTCCTTTTATGCATTTGCAGTTAAAGAGGGGTTGTGAGGATGATTACATGAAGGTGGGAGGAAGCAAGGTGGGGATTGGATTCCAGGATTGTTAAGATTCTGTGCTCTTTGGAGGGTGGTTGCTCTGAAAAAAAAGAGGCATCAAAGGTGTGTAAATCTAGATGCACAGAGACAATGGGCAGGGCTTGCTTAAAGCAAAGATAAACCTTTTAGTCCAGCCAGCACGGCTCAGTGGTTGAGCGTTGACCTATGAATCAGGAGGTTCAATTCCTTCTCAGGGCACATGCCCGGGTTGTGGACTCGATCTCCAGTGTGGGGCGTGCAGGAGGCAACTGATCAATGATTCTCTTTCATCATTGATGTTTCTATCTCCCTCTCCCTTTCCCTTCCTCTCTGAAATCAATAAAAATATATATTTTTTAAAAATGATAAACCTTTTACTAAAAAAGGTATATGCCGGGGATGTGACTCCCGACCATGACCTGCCCAGTTAGGAATGTATGATCCGGTCAGCCTGTGAGGTTACTTCCCTAGAAGCCCTGGTGTGTAGGTTCACCTGACTTTAGCAGCGTCCATCTAACTAGCCTCTTCCCACAGTTGTAGCAGGTCTGTAGCCACTAGAGTTCTGCACAAGTCCCTAGTCTGAGAGTGCAGGGAGGAGGTGTTATGTACAAAATGCAACTCAGAGGAGTCAGATGGCCAGGGGTCCGGTCCCCTGAGACCTGGGCCAAGCGGATGGCGCTGCCACAGGAAAGAGGGAGCTTCGTGGCACAGGTTAATGTGAGGTTGTTCTCGCTAAAATCCTTTCTTAGTCTACTGATGCCTCAGATCACAGTCAATGAAGAAGTGTCATAAACCTTGCAATTAGGCAGAAAAGCAATTTCCTACAGGTTCCGTTGCCTTTTAAACTCAGTCTCTCTTCTCCTCACCCCCATCTTTCTCCGGGCACTAGGCTATGTTTCCAGTTAAAAAAAAAAAAAACTTGTTTGGCCACTTGTGTAGAAAGAGGAATTAATGTAATATTTGAATTCTCAATGGACTGGTTCTCCTTGGGAGCAAGTAGCCAATCGCATATCCGAGGAAGAACAAAATGTCACCAAGCCTGAATGAGCAGTTCCTCAATCATCCTGCAGCACCCTGGCTGTACGCACAGAACAGTTTCCTCTCACCTGGTGAGTCACACCTCCCACACCCAGCAGGGTGCAGAAACACCGAGTGAAACCTGGATAAAAGAGTAAGAACAAGTCAGGCCGGTGAAACATTCCCCTGCTGTCAGTTTGGTGACATGCTGAACCCTGCCTCAAGGTGGAGGGAATCCCAGGAGGGTTTTCAGCAACACACGGTTTTATAGGACCGCCCCCACCGCACCGGAAACAAGGGGCCTGCAATGGGGCCTGCAATGTCTTTAGTCCCACAGACATTTCCATCTTTAAACACAGAAGTGCATGGAAGCTCTGAACACAGAGTTTCTGTTCGTCTTGTATTAAGGGGAGGGGCATTTCTACAGAGTTCTCCACCTTGAATAGATGATAAAAGCCAATTTGGAAGATCTGAGTTTCCTTTTCAAAATCCAAGATGTAGGTAAATCAACAAACACTTACACTGTTTCTATATCAACCCTCCCCTCCCCCCCTTGCAGCTCACACCTATGAAATGGAGACGAGGCAGTGATAACAGCATCCCAGCCATTTAGAACTGGCTCAGAGACCAAAAGAGATGATAGCATTAGAAGAGATTATAGCATTAAGAAAGGCTGTGATTAAAAATCCAAAGCTTGAGACCCAATGCTCAAATATTTTCAGCTACTGTTAGATCCGAAACATTACTTCTCAAGGTAGAGAAAGGCTGGTGGGCTTGCAAAGGTGTGCACTTACCTACCAGGGTGAGGTAGCCTAAGCTGTGACCTTGATGAACACAGAGGTTCCTCTGTCTCTTTATATAAACAGAAAATGTTCCAAACAAACTTGCACTAGGTCATTCCATCATTATCGTGATGGCTTTTGTCCATAAACACGTATTAGGCATCCACTTGGCTTGCACTGACCCGCCCAGACCTATTTCAACTTCAACTTCCCTGAACCATCACCTGGATGGCAAACATCTCTAAGGGCATTGCTTCAACACTCTTCTGGAATCATATCCATCAAAATTTGCACATAGGTATCTGACACAAGCTTTCATTGTAAGTAGGTACTGAAATAGAGGCTCATAATTAGCTCTCTGGGGAGGCAAATGTGTGGTAGAGCAGAGCTCAGCAGGAGAAAAGTCGAGGCAGGTGTTGAAGAAACACTGCTCGAAGCGGGGTGGTACAAAGGTTATTTGAAGTGCAGGCAATACCGCGGAAGTAGGAAAGGAAAGGGAGTCATCGCTGCAGACCTTTCTAGTTGTAATTCCCATCCATATCAGCACGTGGTTCTGAAAGAGTGCTTGCAATTTATCGAACACCAGGCAATCCTGGAGGTGTAGCGGGCTGGAATGTAAGATACAGGGTCCTGGACAGGTCACAGCTCCATGAGGACGGCATTAAGTCCACCCACGTTTCCAGCCCCGTGGTCGGCACCTGCCCCACGATTCGTGTTCCTTAAATCACATCCCTCCAGACCTCCCCACTTGTTACTTTCTTAACCTTTTTTCATCTAAATCTAAGACTGGACATCAAACCCTCATGCCTCTAAATGTAAGCACCCTGCCATTGTGCATAGAACTGGCCTTGATCCAGAAGGAGGGGTAGGATGTTCGTTCACCTCTGTTGTGCCCTGGTCTGAGGCTGGCTCACCCCAGATGAAGCTCTGGCTGCCTCACTTACTTTCAAAATGTTCCTGCCTCCCCTGAGAACGCAGAGAGGTAACATGCAGCACCAGGACTTAGCACTCACTGCGCCCTACCGCTGTCCACTCTTTGCAACCTTTTTTCTCACTTTGTAGTGACTCTTTGTGCTATTCTTTTTCATCTATTTGGAGACTCTCACCAGATTTCTCTAACTCAGATTTCTCTAACTAAACTCTTTTCTCTGCTCAGATTATTAAAATTGAAGTTACAATGGATTTGAGTGTTCACTAAACTTGAAAAATTTTGCCACCCCATTATAGTCCATGGTGGTCTAGGTGATGAAGAGGAGGAGTTAACAACTGCATCAAAAAAGGCTATGTTCACCCTGGCCGGGTAGCTCAGCTGGTTAGCGCATCGTACCGATATGCCAAGGTTGAGGGTCCGATCGCCAGTCAGAACACATACAAGAATCAACGAGTGAGTGCATGAGTAAGTGGAACAACAAAGCCATGTTTCTCTCTCTCTCTCTCAAATCAATTAAAAAAAAAAAACTAAGTGGAACAACAAAGCCATGTTTCTCTCTCTCTCTCAAATCAATTAAAAAAGAATATTGTGTTCAGCAGGAGTGTTTCTTCTTTCCCCAACATTCAGGAAGTTGTATTTGCACCAGGAATGAAGCAGGGTTTTCCGTGCACAAATCTGATGGGAAAGATGCTTTTTAGCAAAACTGTCCTTTAGAGCAAACTAACAATTCTATTCAGTTCTCCTCACACCTGGTCTCTTCATAGTGAGACAGACCTTAGGCAAATGCTATCGCGGTGGAGTTTGGGTAATTACACAATGCTTCATGCTACATAGACTAACAGTAAGATTTCCAAATATGTCTGAGTACAGTATTTTATTCCTGGCAGAACCCAGGAGCATCAGGAAGCATCAGGATCACCCCAAGTTTCAAGCTGGTGATAGTGTGCCTGGCTCTACTCTTTGAAGGCTCTTTGTAACATGGATCCATAAACCAGGAAGCATACAACACTCCAAAATAAAATTCAACGGAAGCTCAAACCTGCTCAGAGGATTTTCACATACAGACAAGCACATCGAAGTGACTTGTATCTTTTTCACTCCAGCCCAGGAGTGGACCTGCAAGAAGGGTTAGAACTCTTTGACAGCGACAATGCCCAGCAAGAGGGGCCCAGAAGTCACCTGCTATGAACCTTCCCTGGTGCTATCCATTACCTTTATTTTGTCTCCAAGACTCCTACCCCAAGGAGAGCTCTCAGAGGGTTTTATATAATGCACCCTGAAGAAATTGTCTCATTCATCCCTGATCCCACCTCCAAAAAAGCCGCGTTTCTAATTGTTCACTGGCGGGAGGGAAAATACTCATCCCCTCCTGGCATTCCCAGAAGTGGTGCTGGAGAAGATGTAAGCAACCAGGAGTGACATTACCATGCCGAGAGGGGCACACCACAGGTGAAGAGGGGGTGGGAGGAGCTCAGGGTTGTAGGGAAGCATAAACCACAGAACTGTTGTGCCTTCAGAAACTATCATTTTGTAACTAAAGAGCTGACAATGATGTCAATGAGCATCCTATCTTCTCTTTACGACACTGATCTGTTCACTCACAAAACTAAAACTTCTAGGATTTCTTCCCAAAAGCCATATATTTCCAAAAAATGCAAAAAGTTGCACTGAAAAGAAAACACTGGTTTGAAGAAAGCATTTTATTTTCATAATGTTTTTATTAATGTGTTCATTCATCATCCTTTTTAAAAATATGTTTTTATTAATTGGAGAGAGAGAGAGAGAGAGAGAGAGAGAGAGAGAGAGAGAGAGAAACATCCATGTAAGAGAGAAATATTGGTTGGTTGCCTCCCTCATGCGCTCCGGACTGGTGTTTGAACCTGCAACCTGGGTATGTGCCCAGACTGGGAATCGAACCCTCAACCTTTTGGTGCATGGGATGATGCATACTCAACTGAGCCACACTGGACAGAGCCATCATCTTTTTATGAAATATAATATTCAGTGAATTATTTTTTAATATTAAAATGCAATATATGAGGGAAATTGCAGTAAAGAAAGCAAAACTACAAATTGTGGCAACAGTAGCTGGTGGTGATGGTAAAGTCTCTCTCTCTCTCTCTCTCTCTCTTTTTTCTTTTTAAAGTCTCTTTTGATTCCCTTTTAGCCAACCTTTATCAAGCACCCTTGTGTGTCAAACAAACACCATGCTAGATGCTTCGGAAATATAAGAAGGCAGTATAATAAGTGGTCGATACCCTCAAGGATTTTAGTTTCATTGAAAAGAACAGTCATATATAGCTATAGATACAAAAATCGGAGTTCTAGGACATGAGTAGTGTAACGGTCAGGAGGCTTGGAGCCAGATTGCTTTGGTTTGAATCCCAACTCTACCACTCAAGCCAGGATTAGAGCAGCACAAAATTTAAGAAGGTGCCAAAAACAACCCAGTAATCAAGATACATAATATTTTAATGTGATGTTTTAAAAAATCAAATTAATGTAAAAGCTGTATGATGCACAAAATAGCAAAAGTTTAAATAAAGGCAGGTTCCAATAATGCTGGGCCAAGTCACATCACAGCCCAACGCCAAAGGGAAATGTGCATCCCTATATACATGGTTCAGTGTATGTTTTACTGGTTTAAATACTTTATTTTTACCCCAAACAGAATTTGTTATAATTTTATTTTATTTTCATGGAAGCAAACTCATCACTTACCAGCATTATAATTCTAGGTGCGTTTCTTCACTCTCTCTGTCTTTGTTTCCTTTTCTGTAAAAAACGAAGGTAGGAGAAACAGTGCTATCTCACAGGGTTGTGAAGATTAAATGATTATTGTGTGTTAAGCACTTACAACAGCGCCCAGGGTGCACCCCCCCCCACCAAATGTATATACACACTTTGAATAATTATAAATGCAGTGTTTATTAAAATACATTTTATCTTTAAAATTGAGCTAGCAGCAGTTACAGTGTGTATACTTTTTGGGACACCCTGTATTAGAAATAGAATTAGAGATGATGAAGAGGGTATGATGACTTTCAGTGTACTAAGTTGGAATTACTAGTAATACACCCAATTGGAAATATCCATCAGTCATATGGAAATGTGATTTGGCACTTGGAAGAGAGACAGAACCAAAGTGTAAATTTGTGTATAAGTCACATGGTTGTGATAGGAGCATTGCATAAACAGATGCTGTCTCCAGGGGAGAGGGTGTGCGCAGAGACTAGCAAAGAGCAAAGGACCAAGATGTGGAGACAATGATTGGATGAGTCTGAGGAGGAGCTAGGAAAGCCACGTGGGAAGTCAGGATGATTCTCAAGAAGTAGGAGCCGCCAAGTCATATAACATCTCCCTGACTCCTGACACAATTCTGAAATAAGTGAAAATGATCTTGAGTAAGAGAGACCCAGATTCTATAAGGGGCTCATTCTAAAATATTTTGTTCCTTCTGAAACTTGATGAAAATTTACAAGAAACATTCAGCAGTTAGTAGAATATATTTTAACATCATATATGTACTTCTAATTAAGATCTAGAAAAGAGATGCTCAAGTAAGTTAGTAAATGACAAAGTCACCAACTGCTTTGAAAAGCTGGAGAATCTAACCTCCCCTCGTGCTTTCCTCTTAATATGGAACACTATATGGCCCCAATTGGTAAATTGATTATTCTTCAAAAATTTCATTTTTAAGCCAGTAGTTTGGAAACATCAGCAATGTGGCTTGGTTCCAATCCACCTTGTAAATACTTATTTTCCCCCACAATGTCCCTGAACCATATTATTGATAGTTCTCTAACCCCCACCCCCTTGTAATATGGTTTCTATAACAACCATCATACACCACAATGTCCCTGAACCATATTATTGATAGTTCTCTATCCCCACCCCCTTATATAACAACCATCATACTAGCTGGTTTGCCTATTTACTTATTTCCTCTACAAGTTCCTTGAGGGCAGAAGCTGTGCTTTATTTACCTTTCTCAGCACATAGCACCCTGCCAGGCTGTCATAGGGTAGACACTCAATAAATATATACTAAGTGAATAAATAAATGGGAGAATGGCATTCTGAGCTCTCTTTCAGTCAGTGGAGAAAGAAATGAAATTCTCTCCACTTTCTTAAATAGGGAATTAGAAGGCTTCTGGGGACATGGAGTGGAGGTATGTGATGGGGTGTGGGTTAAAGAGAGAATACCCTTGAGGCTGTTAAGAAAGGGATGGTGGCAGTTGAAGTAACCCCAAGCATGGGATGTGGAGAGAGAAACACATTAGTAGAAACGTATAAAAAGCATTTAGAAGCTATTTATAAGCTCACAAGGTATAAGTTGTCATGATATACACTGCTGGTTGCCTGTCTAAATCTATCCCATCCTTCCTTGGGAAAGCAGAGAGTTGGTCTCCATGGCCATGTGCTATGGAAAGGGCACCCTGGGTCAAGCACCAAGGGAGTGGTCTAGATTCAATTCTAGCCAAGAGAAGAAATCTGCTGGGGTGGGGGCATAGTTCTGGGAGAAATTCTCTCGCTACTAAGAAGAGACAAGCAGCTCTTCCTTTCCGACCCACCACCTGTAGTGGACTCGTAGCTAAGATACAGATTTTCATGAAAACCTTTATGGGAAAGACCATCATTCTCAAGGTTGAACCCTCGGACACAATAGAAAATGCAAAGGCCAACATCCAGGATAAGGAAGTATTTCCTTCTGATCAGCAAAGACTGATCTTTGCTTGCAAGCAACTGGAGGATGGACGTACTTTGTCTGGCTACAACACTCAAGAGGAGTCCACTCTTCATCTTGTGTTGAGCCTTCATGGTGGTGCTAAGAAAAGGAAGAAGTCTTACATCACACCCAAGAAGAATAAGCACAAGAGAAAGAAGGTTAAGCTGGCTGTCCTGAGATAATACAAAGTGGATGAGAATGGCAAAAGCAGTCACCTTCGTCGGGGGTGCTCTTCAGATGAATGTGGTGCTGGAGTTTTATGGCCAGCTACTTTGACAGACATTACTGTGGCAAATGTTGTCTGACCTATTGCTTCAACAAACCAGAAGACAAGTAATTGCATATGGGTTAATAAAAGATGTGAACTAACAACAACAAAAAAGAGCCAGGTGGCCCTGGCCGGTTTGGCTCAGTGTATAGAGTATCTGCCTGTGAACTGAAGGGTCCTGGTTCAATTCCAGTTGCATGTTCAATTCCCGGCCCTGGTCAAGGTGCATGCAGGAGGCAACCAATCAATGTCTCTCTCTCACATTGATGTTTCTCTCTGTGTGTCTCCCCCTCCCTTCCACTCTCTCTAAGAATCAGTGGAAAAATATCCTCGGGTGAAGAGTAACAACAACAAAAATAAAAACTGTTAAAATAATACTGTTATGCTAGAGCAGGGGTGGGCAAACTTTTTGACTCGAGGGCCACAATGGGTTCTTAAACTGGACCGGAGGGCCGGAACAAAAGCATGGATGGAGTGTTTGTGTGAACTAATATAAATTCAAAGTAAACATCATTAAAAAAAAGGGT
>NW_005355833.1:3320556-3335360 GCF_000412655.1 Myotis brandtii | reverse complement strand
GTTAGGGGCAATCAGGCAGGCAGGCAAGCAGTTAGGGGTGATGAGGCATGCAGGTGAGTGGTTAAGAGCGATGAGGCAGGCAGGCAAGCAGTTAGGAGCCAGCGGTCCCGGATTGCGAGAGGGATGTCCGACTGCCTGTTTAGTCCCGATCCCACAGGGATCCCTGCAGGTCAGGCCTAAACCAGCAGTCGGACATCCCCCGAGGGGTCCCGGATTGCGAGAGGGTGCAGGCTGGGCTGAGGGGCCTCCCCCCCCATGCACAAATTTCATGTGCCGGGCCCCTAGTGTGTGTGTGTGTGTGTGTGTGTGTGTGTGTGTATATTATCTCAATGGAAAAATATCCTTGCATAAGAACTGACAAAACACACACACACACACACACAAACAGAGAGAAAGACAAGTGCCCAGCTGATGTGGCTCTGGTTGAGCATCGACCCAGGCACCAAGGGGTCACCGGTTCGATTCCCAGTTAGGGCATATGCCTGGATTGTGGGCTTGCTCCTCAGTGGGGGGCATGCAGGTGGTAGCCAATTGATGATGTTTCTCTCTCATTGATGTTTCTGTCTCTCTATTCATTTCCCTTCCTCTCTCTCTCTAAAAAAAATCAATAAAGCATATTTTCTTAAAAAGGCCCTTCCTCTCTCTCTCTCTAAAAAAAAAATCAATAAAGCATATTTTCTTAAAAAGAGAGAGAAGCAAGAAGATCTGGAAAGCTTGATGCTTAGAAGTTCTTCAGCTGTCTTGGGACCATAGGGGGAAAGCCAACACATATAGGGTGGCAGAGGGGAATTAGGGCAGAAGCTGGGTTTTCTTTGATGTTGCTGAGCCCCTGGATTGACCAATCCTAGACCTAACCTACCTCTGGCCTTGTTAAATGAAACATAAATCCCACTGTGATTTAAGCCCATTTGAATCCATTTCTGAAGTCAGTAGTGGTTATGGTTTTATGAAGACCTGACTTCTCTCTTCTAGTGATTCATTAGTTTTACCAGGAACCAGGCTTCATATGTGTGGAATAAACTAGACCTATGAATTCCCAAAATGTGGATTCTTTGTTTCTTGGAATCAGCATCTAGAATGAATAAAAAATTTTAGCAAATGGTTATTTTAAATGCATCAGTGAATTATTAAGCTCACAAGCTGTCAGAGATATTGCACCGAAGCCACCTTGCTACCCAAGATTGGAAAGTCTATAGTAAATGGATTCTATTCAAAGAAGCACCTGGTCCTTAGTAAGAAGCTTGATTGTGGGTTGTATGCCATTTCGTTTGTAATGCAAATACTTGTTTCTAGCTGTAGCAGAAGTCCCTTATTAATTAGAGATAGAAACGCTGACTTGGTTTACAGAATGCAGACAAGAAACACTCCTCATTCCTGACTCTAAAAAGTTAGGGTGTGAAAGGAGGGAGTGACATAATTCATACCTAAATAAACTGCATCTCTTATGAAACTTTAAGGAATCACAGAAGATAGTGACACCTAATACAATTAAGCCTTCTATTTGGCAGCCCATGGCCTTTCAGCACTTCTATTTTATTTTTCCCCTCATTAATTTTAAATTTTATTGGCAAAACTTTAAAATCTATTAATTTGTTTTTATTTCCCATGTAGTGACCCTTCTCCCTTCTCCCTTTTAAGCAAAAAATAAGTTCTGTGCTTCCTTGTCTCAAAGGAGGTCTATGGCAGAGCAGAAAGCACAGTTTGCCGGCAAGATATTTTCTTTCTTGACTTTTAAAAACAAACAAACAAACATGTTTTTGTTGATTTTAGAGAGAGAGGAAAATAAGTTCTGTGCTTCCTTGTCTCAAAGGAGGTCTGTGGCAGAGCAGAAAGCATAGTTTGCCGGCAAGATATTTTCTTTCTTGACTTTTTAAAAAAACAAACAAACAAACATATTTTTGTTGATTTTAGAGAGAGAGGAAAAGAGAAAGAAAGAGAGAGAGAGAGAGAGAGAGAGAGAGAAATATTGATTGGCTGCCTCACACACACCCCCACTGGGGATCCAGCCGGCAACCAGGGCATGTGCCCCTAACTGGCGACTTCCTGGTGCATGGGATGATGCTCAACTAAGCCACGCTGGTCTTCTGGACTTTTGTTTTCAGAAGTAGAGGACATTAACCCGTTGGTGTAGCAGGGGAGGGGTTGTAAGGAAACATGAAGAAAGTGCAATGCTCATCACACTGAAAGATTCCTGGGGAGAGGAAAGAGGGCAGAGTTCTCTGGATTCCTCAGCTTTAGGGACAGAGACATCTCCCTAATAGTCCCTAAGGAGGTGACCAAATCTTCAAAAGTTTATCGTTGTTGTACACCTAGGGAGATAAGACACTAGGCAGCAGCCTTGCCAAAGATCCCACAGAGGAACAGAGTCAACAGGCTTGAGGGGACTGCACTGCCAGGAACATGGGTGTCTCAGCAGTCGCCATGCAATCCAATGACCGGTGACCAGAGGGCCTCCCCCATATCTCGGCACTATGAGACCCTGAGCTTCCAAATGACTCTTGGAGTGAGGGAGCTTTGGGACCAGTCAGGTATGCCTGGGAATATATTTCCTTCTTGCTGTGTAGGAAAAGATGATGTTGAAATTAAGTTGCTTTAAATACATAAAAAACTCATTATCTCTTGTCACTTAGGTCTGTGGCCTGGGATTCACACCTGCAAATGTTGACAATTAGAGCCCATACTTAATGAAATTTCTCTCTACATTTTTGGTTGTATCCATTTTGGGAACACACCAGAAAAACTTGACTCTTGATTTGTCTTAAAATCTGTAGCTACAGCTGCTCTCAGGCTTGTTTCCAGACCATTCTAAATAGAGACCAACCGGCAGGACTGGAAACACCTCTTTAGATTTGAGGACAGGAACATCAGGTGGCCCCGTCTAATTCTTGGTCGCAAGCAACAGAAGCCAGCCCTGGCTAATTTTATCTAAACTAGAATGTACTGGAAGGATTTTGAATGGTTCACAGGGTGGATGGGAAGTCTGGCGAACAAAGCTCAGGAAATGGGCTGGAAACCAAGCGAGAATGGGCTGTAAGGGTCATAGTCAAGGTCCTGTCACAGGATAACCTACCCCACTGCTGCCCCAGGAAGACACTGGCAACACAAGTGACTTCTGAAATATTCTTGAATCTTTGTTTCACTCCCTTATTATTCAAAGGCCCAGAAAGGAGGGACCGAGCCTGGGTCCCGCATCATACCATGGATGCCTTGGGTAGGGGGAAGGGAATCATCCTTGATCCCGTGTGGAACACTGCACCTCCCAATACTACGTGCAGGGGGAATTCCTTCCAGATGAAACGGGGAAGCTGAACGGAACACAAACAAACTAGACAAATGCCCACCACGTCCCCCAACACTCAGGGAAAACAAAAAGGTGTTGAAGTTCTGAAAACTCCAGCTTTAAATTAACTACCTTGGAAATGTATTCACCTTATTTCCTGTAATCGAGCCCTGTAAAAGCTTTATGCAGGCTCATAATTTCACTCCCACGTCGATTTGTAAACCATGACCCTGATTCCTGCTGTGTACTTTGCCCTGCTCGTTGGCCCTGGATTGCTTCTTCTGTTGATTTTAGATTACTGCAGCAATTCCCCGGGCTCAGGGACTGAAACTCCTGCCAGGCCCCTAAGTCCAGAACAACCTCTTCACTTCATTTGTCACCTCTTACCTCCACCCTGAATGCACTTGGGTCCTGTTGACTTCCTGGTAAAGTTAAGAGGGAAGATAAACTTAAGGACCATAGATTTAGAGGGCTATTTTTGTCTCCTTACTTATAGGCAGAACCAAATTCTCAGAAAAATAGGAATGCGGCTTGTTTTTTAAAGCTCTTCAGAAGCGGGAAAACACTGTCCTTAATATATACAACAGTAAATAAAATACAAGCTGTGTTTGAAGATTCAGTAGAAAACAAAGAACACTTGTTTTAAAAAAAAAAAAAAAAGGGAAGAAAAAAAGATACTCAAAGGCTGTCTCCAAATCCATTCATGAGCACAGGAGGAGTATGTCCAAGGGATCATGACAATGGCAGGGGGCATGGCATGCCCACACCTGTGCCTGCTGCTTGCTGCGTCTCCAGCTCTGAGCAATGGACAGTGAGCAGACAGAGCCTGTGTGCCCCCTGAGCCAGGGCAGGAGTCCTGTCTTACATCTGGCAGCACTGATGGAAACGCCTCAGGATCTGTGTCTGACAAAAGAATCTCCTTTCTTCGGGAGGTTCATCGGGATCCAGGACATGACAGAGCGTACACAGGCTCTGGAAAAGGAGAAGCTAGATGAGGTCTAAGGGCCCATTGGAACCTACAGCTGTGCAACAGTGAGTGCTTCCAAGTCTTAGAAAGTTTTAGAAGCCATAAATGACCAATGCTTAATAAAAATGTTTATTAGCTAATTTTCTTTTTAAAAGAAAAGGTTGGGGGAGTTTACATAAAGGCAAAATCTTTCCAATGCTTCTGGTTCTAATTTTCCTGCACTTCTTCACTTGGCTTGCTCCATATTTAAGGGTCTTGTGTTGTTAGTTTGGCCAAAGGAAGGGCAAAGTCCCCCCCAGGATGTCCACAGTCCCCAACCAGTATGTCACTGAATGTGCCAATTAGCAAGACCTTGAGAGTCACAGCACCCCAAGTTGGCCACTGGCCAAGAACAAACAGGTTCTGGCCGGCCAGACCTGAGGTTTTGAAAGCGACTTTGCACCTAACCCTGAGGTGCAGCGTGAAGCCTGGACAAGAACAGGCAGGCTTCTGCCGAATGTGTGGATGTGGGGCAGCCTGCTCTGAGCTCACTTCACACCAGGCTCTGCAATGGGAAACCTGGAGCTGAGAAGTCCCACAGGAAGCAGAGCAGATTTTAAAAGTCTAAGGGCTCCACTGAGCTGCAGAAGCCTTCGTCTCCTCCCCTTGTCCCCTCTCCGCTGCTGGTCACACCGCGACAGAAGGCGTTTCTGCCTCTTGTGGCAGCAAAAAGGCTGAAACAAAGGAGGAAAGTGAAACTTTATATTGGCCTCATTTTTCACCAGAAGTGAAGCTGACGTTATAACCTTTATAAGTATTACATGAAGTTTAAATAAACTATGTAATATTGAAATTCTTCACATTTTCCCAAATATGACTGACAACGCCTGAAGGTCATGGAATGAGGACTTTGTATGACTCACGTTTCTTTCTTCCCATTTCTTTGCGGTGACACTCATCCCATAATAAAAGGCTTTTTAGCCCATTATTACTTCAGGAACACTAACAGTTCTCAGGGGACCTCCCTACCCCAAGGAGCTTTTACTCTATCTCCAAAGAAGATCCAACATTCTCCAAGACTGAGTCAATTTATCGGGTTGGTTAAGGCATATATTACTCAGCCATCAATCTTTACATCTATCACAGCTGCATAGATTTGCTACGTTAGATCAGGTTACACATTTGAAGACAAGCCTTCAGCTGGGCAGACATTCCCAGCATGAGTTTTACAAGCAGTGGTGGACACCTCCATTCTTCTGTGGCTTTTGGTGTAAATTGTTGGCTCTTTTTTTTTTTAAATTGTTGGCTCTTGATCATGATGTTCAGAAGGAAGTGAAAAATGACTTATATTCCAAAATGGAAACATAGTCTATGAGTTCCACCAAACCTAGGTGCATCATATATTTTAACTTATAAAGACCTCCCAATGCCCCCTCTGTGCTCAGCCTCCTGCTTCATTCAGAAGGGAAAGGGCATCAGGGCTGATAATGTCCACAACTTCTCTCCTTTCTACTTCCTATCTTATATTTTCAGTCATCTCCTTCCTTCCAAGGCTCACCATGGAGAGTGAGACTATCCTTACCACACTGAAACCTCAAGCCATCAACAGGTCCAGTTTTCTTCTGTCTTTAATTTCTCCCTTGCAACAAATTACTCTTTGCCTCTTCTCCCCAAGAAACATGGTCAACACTCTTCATCCTAGAAAACCTCTGAGTTCTATTTCTCACCTTCTTACTTGCCAATCTCTTTGAATATACTGTCCTCCTCTCTCTTCACCAGTCATTCATACTTCACCTGATTGCCCTTAATGCTAGCCTTTATTCAACTTTTGCTTTCCCCTTGGATATTTACATCTATTCTCATGGTTTCACATATTACTTATAAACTGGTAATTCCAAAGATCTATCTTTAGCCCTGAATTCTCTTCTGAGCTCCAAACCATTTCTAAGTGTATATTGGCCATTCCCACCTGGGTAGAGTAGAGGCACCTAAATAAACAAATCTAAATCCAAACTCACCCACTGGCTCATCTCTTCTCAAACCCACATCTCCAGAAAATGCCTACATTTTATCAACCAAAGAGGTATTTTCAAATATCAAAAAATTCTATAAACAAGAAAAGACTACATTTACATTAAATAAACCCAAAGGTACAGAGGTATATGAGGGAAATCTATGACCCCCATAAAAACAAACCAGCAAAAATACCAAAGAATAACCTAAAAGATGATTGAATAGAGAAACCCCAAAGGAGTTTAAATATACTAAAATAGTGAATTAAAGTGGTATCTTAGAGACAAGTGGTGAAGATCAGACATGTCTAACAATTAAGGAGTCATTAACTGATGGTATTTGCTTGGATTTAATTTGCTTAGGCTTACCATTTCCAATTGAAAAGATCAAAGGACATCATTACCTGGAATATAGTATTACTGTTGGCAAAGTGGATTTGCCTGTGGAATCTGCCCAACACAGCAGGAAAGTTTGCTTTTAGGAGAAGAGCACATGTGACTTGTAGCCTTCCGTGCTCACTGATGGTAAGAGCAGACCTCAGTGAGCAAGCTCTAGAAATACCAGGAGAAAAGCCAGAAGAGGGAAGTCAAAAATCTCTACTTATTCCATGTGCTAAACAAAGTTACACGCATGACAAATTTAAGTCACTTATTACCAGTGACGCCAAGATATAAGAGAGCTGGATTTAAACAATAGTTGTCAGTTCCCAGCTCTAATGTGTGACCTTTGGCAAATGCCTTCAACTTTCTGAGTCGATTTCCAGGTCTAAAAAAAAGATCGCCTCATGGTTAAAAATCACTTGACAAAATCAAGCTCAAGCTCAAAAGAGATAGTTAAGTGTTGGAAATTCCAAGTCCTGCTAGCTGACTTATAGAATGCTCGAATAGAACTTTCCAGTAGCCCAAAAAATGGAATAATGCTAGCTTACATTTCTAGGAAATGTCAAATGAGGCAATTTGGAAAATCCACCTGCTGTGCCTCAACCTGAATTTAAAACAGTAAATGGTCCATTTTTCTCTGGAAGTTGAGTTCTACTGAATTAATCTCGCTACGAGACGAAAGCCTGAAAGTAAATATGATGAATCACTCCTCCTGCCCTGCCTGCTTGTCGTGGTGCTAGCAGCAGTTCCCTGCTTTCTTCCCAACTCGGCTCTTGCAGGAGCCAAGCATCTGAAGCAAAGTGTGATCAACAGATGCTCGTTTCCATAACTGGCATCTTTCCAGTAGCCAGCCCCAAATTTAATTAGCCATTTATCTGAAGCAGAAAAGGATTTCTACAGCATTCTAGTAATCTGTGCTCATTCTCTCCACTGGTCCAGGCCCCAGCCCCACGTGCCTCCTCGCCCAGAAGACTTTGAAGCAAGCATATCAAGCACCGTGCTAATTCTGACTGTAAATAAACAATTCCCTGGAAGTGTTCGTGGGATCTTTCTACTAGGAATAAAGAGTACATTCCACTGAACTGAAGACCACCTATGGTACAGGGGAAGGACACTGGCGATGGAGATGCACATGTAACTCAGTACTAGCGGGCCAGCGTTCTCCCAGAGTTAACTCACCGCTCTTCTACTGTGACCTACCCAGCACTGGGCTCCAACCTGCAGCCCATCCCAGGTGGTCCCAGTGGCTGCCTTCATTTAATACTGCTTGAGCACTACCCTCACTCCACTCTTGGCTCTGCCGGCGTTGCACTCACTGGGTTGTGTCATAGCTACAAATCTCTTGGAACAAAAGAACTGTCTACATTTGTCCTCTGAACAAGGATCTGCTGTAAGATGGGTTTTCCAGGAGCTCATGTGATCATACAATCACCGCAGGGGGTTCTGTTAGCTCAGGGGGCTCGTGTCAAGCTGAAACACAAGTTACGTCTGCCCAAGGGGTATTGGCAGATGGTGTGGGAGGTTAGGCAGAGGGATACCTGCTGCGGCTGTGTTCCTCTTGCCCGCTCAGCATGTTTTGCCCTGCCTGCTGGGAGCAAAGCTCCCCTTGGTGGTGGTGAACCCATCCATGCGGTTCAGTCAGCTGACCCTCGGCCAGCACACCCCATTTCCTCCAAGGCCACAGGGACTGGAGAAAGTTGGGCCTATGATCCAGGTCAGGCCCAAGACCTCTTTGAAATTTGGTTTCTCAGAAAAGACTTTCTCCCTGGTCACTGAGCTTGCTCACCACTTCGAGAGAATCTATCTACCAGGTGGAGACAGGAGCCTCCCATACCACAGCATTTGGGCCCTGGATCCAGCCCTTCCTAGAGCCAAGATTAGCCTGATTTCACTTCCTCGAGCTAATCAAATCCCATTTTTACATAAGCTACCTAGGATATAGTTCTTTCTCTGAAAGCTTCCCTACTCCATAAACATCTAATCTCATCCCCTCCTTGGCTTCTGCATAACTTATTCAGGTGATTATCTTCTTTCCTTTTATGGTGTTTGCCTAAAATTCTCCATATCCTCCCCTCCAGCCCTTTAAACTCAGGTCAAAATCTAACTTGTACAGGGACACTGCCTATTTAACCCATACCTTCCAAAGCCTTACAGTCTTTAATGTTTACATACATGGATAGATTCCATCCCGTAATCAGATCTTGAGAGCTGTTCCATAAGGCCCATTCTTCCTGAAACACTGTTCTTTAACCAAGAGGTTTTAATTGCCGAAAAGAAGAGGATTCTCATTTTAAAGTGGCCTGCCTGTTAAAAATGGGCTTCCATGATGAACTGCAGTAAGGATCCAATATGTGTATGTGCTTTTAAATAAATGCTAATATTTGAACACTTGTATGTCAGGCAAGAAAAACCCTACACACATTTTTCATTAATCCTTATGACAATCTTATGTGCCAGGTGCTTTGATCTCCCATTTTTAAAAAAAATATATTTTATTGATTTTTTACAGAGAAGAAGGAAGAGGGACAGAGAGCCAGAAACATCGATGAGAGAGATCGATCAGCTGCCTCCTGCACGCCCCCCACTGGGGATGTGCCCGCAACCAAGGTACATGCCCTTGACCGGAATCGAACCCGGGACCCCTGAGTCCGCAGGCCGACGCTCCATCCACTGAGCCAAACCGGTTCGGCTTATCTCCCATTTTTAAAAGAGGTGAAAATAAACTACGCAAGGTCGCACAGCTGACAAGCTGAAGTCGCTGAACTGACCTAACCCAAAGGCCCTCTTACCACCCCCACGCCCACCACCACTAGTCACAGGCATGTGCCTTCTTGGAATGTCCCAATGAGGCTTCCTTTGGAGTTGCTCTGCACAAGTAATTTAGGACTTGCAGGTCAGCGTTTTACCTGGGTTAACTCACAGCTCTTCTACTGTGGTCACCCAGCACTGGGCTCCCTCAAACTGGTAGCTGGATCCCAGGTGGTCCCAGTGGCTGCATTCATGTAATACTGCCTGAGCAGCATAAAATTATTCATTTCAGTAATAGTATTCTATCCATTTTTAGACTTAAATGAAATATGCTTGTGTCGACATAAGTGCATCCAAACCTGTAGAGAATTTTTATAAAAATTATTTGCGTCAAATAGAGGATAGATACACCTGGAAGCAAGATCTCAAGAGACAGAAAAAGGCTTCCAAGAAACGGCAGTTTGCAGCTTCTTTATGCATTGGGAATTGCGGAGGGGATGTAAGGAAGATTATGTGAAGGTAGGAGAAAGCAAGGTGGGGTCAGATTACAGAATAGTTGAGATTATGTGCTCTCTTGAGGGTGGTCACGCTTTCACTTCAGAAGGAGGGATCCGAAAAGAGGCATTTCAAAGGCGCGTTGACCAAGATGCAATGGACAGAAACAATGGCCAGGGCTTGCTTAAGGTAAAGACAAGCCTTTTACTGAAGAAGTTACGTTATGCTGGGGCGTGACTACCCACCGCGACCTGCTCCTTTAGGAATTTAGGATCAGGTTACTCACTGTGATGTACTTTCTGTAGGACCCTTTTTCTCCACACTTGGTTATTTTCCTTCCTGGTTCACAGCAATTCTAAAGGAACAAAAACTTAGACGTGACTGTGAGGTAGAGGCTGACCCCAGAAAACATCTATAGATAACTGGTAGAGTTAGAAAAGCTTGAAAAACAGCTAAAGGAAGACACAGGAACTCTAAATGTGCCGAGCCCACCCTCCCCAACGCTCTCAGACACTGAAGGACAGAAGCATGACATGAAGCGGGTCCTCCAGGGCACTGGGGGCAGCACATAGCCCTGAAGAGTTGGCAAAGGTGAATCTACTAAAGAGTTTACATAGGGATTCAGAATGTATTCTTTTTTTTTCTTTCTTTCTTAAAGAAGGTATCTTTTTATAAATACACAATCATCAAACTGTCTTTACAAATATCTAAATTCATCGTGGCTCTTCACTAGTTGGTAGTTTTGAGGCCAGAAATCACATCTAATAAAGCTAACTTCATGTGTCACCTTAGCGCTTGATACCCAAGTGTCTTTATTACATAGATAATGAATTCTTTTTCTTTCTGTGATGAACCAATTGTACACCCTTATTTTATTTTATTTTTATCCTCACCCGAGGATATGTTTTAATTGATTTTAGAAAGAGAGGAAGGGAGAGGGAGAGAGAGAAACATCATTGTGAGAGAGAAACATCTAAGGGTTGTCTCCCACACATCCCCCAACCAGGGATCGAGCCTGCAACCTGGGTATGTTCCCTGACCGGAAGTGACTATTTGGTGCATGGGACAATGCTCCAACCAACTGAGACATGCAGCCAGGGCCGTACATCCTTATTTTAAACACTGTTCAATTTGTAAATGTTTTGTTTTAAAAATAATTCCAGAGAAGTCATTCCCTGAAACTTAAATGGCCAGTTCCTTCATCAGCACCCTATGCTGTTATTTTCCCACAGATCCAAAGAGATGAGGATGGGAATAAAAAGAGTGGGAAGAACATTTTAGAAACAGGACACTGAGAGGGATAAGTGGTGAGAAAAAGCGGAAAAAGAGCCCTGGCCAGATGGTTCAGTTGGTTGGAGCATCGTCCTGTGCACCAAAAGGTTGCAGGTTAAATTCCAGGTCAGGGCACATACCTGGGTTGTGTGGTTTGACCCCGGGTCAGGGCGTGTACAGAAGGCAACCAATGGATATTTCTCTCCCCAATCTCTCTCTCTATCTCTCTCTCCCTCTCTTTCTTTCTCCCTTCCCCTCTCTCTAAAATCAATGAAGCATATCCTCAGGTGAGGATTAAAGAAATAATAGAAGGCGAATGGTTTTGGGAAAAAAAAAGTGGAAGGGAGAAAATTTATATCCAAAGTAACCATAGCAAAAGAATCAACTAAAATCTGAAAATGAGTATCTCAGGAGAGAACGTAATCTCCCCACACACATCCCTATTCCCATCTGTATTCTACAATGTGAAAAAAAAATGATTTTTTTTTGGAATCAAATTTTGTAGAATTCTGGTAGTCAGCCTCCATGCTGACTCTGATGATGTTTGCCTGGTGGTATTCACACTGTTGTACAGTCCCTTCCCACAATAAATAGGCCTGACTTGTATAAACAATAGGATATTGTGAAAATGATGGAATGTGACTTTCTGAGACTGATAGGTTTGATCAAATAATTGAATCGATAGCCCCTGCCCTGGGAACTGACCTTTAGACCACTTCACAACCAACATTTCCTTTCACTTAGACCACATTCCATTGGCTAAGACCATTATCTTTCCCCTCTGGACTTGCCCAGGATCTGATGGCCCAGCGAGTCCCCCACGGAAAAAGCCCGCCTAGAGTCCTTTAAAACCTCTGACTCCCTTTCCCTGGGCTGCCGCCGTTTGGGGGCTCAGCCCATCTTTCCCCTCAGCACCCGCCCGGAGAATTCTGCATCTAGAAAAGGCCGCCTAGAGCCCTTTAAAATCTCACTTTCTGCCATCGGGGAATTTCCTACTGAAGAGATGGGAGGGGCAGGGCTGGGCCCAGGGCCCAGGGGCGGGTCCCGGGACAGGCAGGTGAGAAACCAGAGGCCGAGAGCCGCTCTGCCGAGTTCTCCCCTTTGTGGACTGGTTGGCAGCTCTCCCGGTTACACTTCCCGGAGCCACACGCGTCCCAGCCCGTCTCCAGCGGCCACACGCTCGGATCCGGCTGGCCTGTTCTCTTTCACATTGATGTTTCTCTCTCTCTCTCTCTCTCTCTCTCTCTCTCTAAAAATCCTAAAAATCAATAAACATAGCCCTAGCCGGTTTTCTCAGTGGATAGAGCGTTGCCCTGTGGACTGAAGGGTCTCGGGTTCAATTCCTGTCAAGGGCACATGCCTGAGTGGCAGGTTCGATCCCCAGTAGGGGATGTGCAGAAGGAAGCTTATCAATGATTCTCTCTCATCATTGATGTTTCTCTCTCTCTTTCCCCCTTCCTCTCTGAAATCAATAAAAGTATATTTTTAAAAAACAACAAAAAACAGTGATGCTGCAGCTTCCTTCTCTCTCATGCCTCAGATGATCTGAGGGAGGCAGTTGTCCTGCCATGGAGACACATAAGCAGCCTATGGAGAGCCCATGTGGTAAGAAACTAAGATCTGCCAACATCCAGCACCGCTTGCCAACCATGAGAATGAGCCACTTTGAAAGCAGACCCTCCAGCCCCAGTCAAGCCTTCATATATCTGTAGCTTCAGAATGTCAGTATCTTGGCTGGGACTCATGAAAGATCCTAACAGACCCCAGAACCACCCGGCTAAGCTTGTCCCAAATTCTTAGTTCACAGACTATGAGATAATAAATTGTCATTGTTTTATGCCATTGAATTTTAGGTCAATTTGTTATACAGCAATGGAAAACCAATATAAAAACTATGTCTATTACATGCCCAGCCAGTGTTGCTCAGTGGCTGAGCGTCAACCCGTGCACCAGGAGGTCACTGGTTCAATTCCCGGTCAGGGCACATGCCCTGGCAGGTGGGTGTGCAGGCAGCCAATCAATGTTGATGTTTCTCTCTCATCAATGTTTCTATCTCTCTCTCCTTCTCCCTTTCTTTCTCTCTAAAATGAATAAAAAATGTATTTATGCCCAGCCAGTGTTGCTCAGTGGCTGAGCGTCAACCCGTGCACCAGGAGGTCACTGGTTCAATTCCCGGTCAGGGCACATGCCCTGGCAGGTGGGTGTGCAGGCAGCCAATCAATGTTGATGTTTCTCTCTCATCAATGTTTCTATCTCTCTCTCCTTCTCCCTTTCTTTCTCTCTAAAATCAATAAAAAATGTATTTTAAAAAACTACATTACATGCTCATATAACTTTGGTTTTTAAAATTAAAATCTGTTGTATGATAATATTTTCACATATTTCCTGGGATCCATAACAAATATGAAAATTCAGGACTATGGACAAAATGATGGGTTGTAAGAGCAGCTTGTATATGCAAGAACCAAATCTCTTTAGACCTTCTTCTGACACATCAGTACTTAGAGTCATTCAGTCCTTCAGTCCTATATTTAATGTTTTAGTTCAGCTTCAGCCTCGCCAAGAATGAATCTGTAAAAGCGTGTGTGTGTATTGAGGTGGAGGGGGAGACACATACAGGCTTATGGGTCCATGATTGGAGGGAAAAGATCAGAGTTTAAAAGTATAAAAGTAATTAAGTTTACTAAAGAAAATGAAAATAGGCAGAAAAAATTACTTGAAGTCCAGGCAGTAATAGAACTGCCTTGTTGCTTCCTTCCTTCACATATTTTTGCCTACTCAGGCTTGCTGGTTTTGTGCAGCACCAGGAGTTGACAGTGACAAAGGATGAATCAATGTTGAATCCTAACCTCAACAATCCTAGCAAAAGCTTTGCTTGGCTACATTTTTTTTTTATTTTAAGACTCATTCTCAAAGGTACAGAAACAAATAATAAGAATGTATGTCTGTATAAACATGTATAACGTGCACTTTAGTCAAATAAGCATCTGTCAGCACTTCCTGTGCATGCCACACCAGAGCAGCTGTTTCCGGGAATCCTGAAGAAGACAGTTTCCGCCCTCAGAGTCTAAATCTTACTTTAGACCACTCCTCAGCTAGCAGCAAAACTCATTTGTTTCATTGTAAGCAAATGGCCATATTGTTCTGATCATTTGCTATAACAGAAGATTTTCTGAAAATTTAGATCCTTCATTATTCTCTAATGCGTAGAACCTTGAATAGCATCTTTATATATATATATAAACTTATTTCTAGTTTTCACCTCACTGCTGGAGACAGGAAATACCAAGCTGGCTTAAACAGAATCAGGTCAGATGCTTCTATCTTCAGTTAATAGTGAGAAAAAATACTGTTAGTTGAGGGCCTACTTTGTACCTAGCATTATCTTTAATCCTTACAACAGCCTCAAAAGGATAACAGTAACCCCATTTCCCAGAGAGGGAAAATGTGGTTCAAAGGGTAAGTAACTTGCCTAAAATCTCCCAGCTGGTTAGCCCTGGAGCCTGGATTACAAACTCAGTCTGTAACTCCAAGGCCTTTTTTCTTTTCTATTTCTATTTCTATATCTACACTAATAAAAGAGAAACATGGTAATTAGTGTACGACCGCTACCCTTTTCATTGGCTAATCAGTGAGTATATGCAAATTAACTGACAACCAAGATGGCGGC
>NW_005355833.1:3302360-3318988 GCF_000412655.1 Myotis brandtii | reverse complement strand
GGGATTGGGCCCACAACCTGGGCATGTGCCCTTGACCGGAATCAAACCTGGGACCCTTCAGTCTGCCGGCTGACACTCTATCCACTGAGCCAAACCAGCTAGGGCAGGCCTTTATTCTTTTCATAGCACCTCCGGACCTATTAAACGGGCTCTTATTTTCCATCTTATCCCCAGTCCTCCTGTTACCTGCACCAACATAGCTTTACAGGTCTTTGTCTTCCCATAAGAAAACTGAAGTAGCTCCTGAGGCACAGCGAGTGGAGGCCTGTGAGAGAGGTTGGGGATCTATAGAGGATGTATAGAGGCCGCCATACCTCGGCCTTTCCTACACAGACAGAAAATGGAAACCAAACACCTGGCCCAGAACTTTCAATTGTTAAACATTTATAAGTCCTTCCTGAAAAAGAAGGGGAACGTTTTACTCACAAGAGTTAAAAAATTCACCAACCAAACCAGATACAGTAACTTAATCTTATTACTTAATCTCGTTCATTTTTTCCCAGATGCTTATTTCCTGGGCCAGCAATTTTTATTTGCTTGCAGAGCTACCAGTTGATTTCTTCCTATTAGAAACGATCCCTTCCTTGGTGTTCAGTACCTTACCCTTCCTTTTCCATAGTTGGAATGAAGGGGTTTAACCTTCCAACTTTGAAACAGTGTCATTAACTATTCAGCTTCCACTGACAGCCACAAAGCACCCATGTGCTAGACACTGTTCTTGGAGATTTGAGGTGCTTTGTCTCTTGAATGCAACTTCCTGTCTGGCAGATGTTGAGGTGAGGGTTTGAGCTTGATATTCTCTCCTTTACACACAACCTCCCCTGTCAGCGACTTGTTCCAACAATGGTTTTTGAACACCTATTAATCACTCGGCTAGCAATTCTCAGTGTAGCAGACCAGTAGTTGCTACTCTGCTGGTTTGACTGCAGGCCCAGGGAGTAAATAAAGAAAATAATTAATACTTACCATGATTGCTAACACTCATGTGGTTTTAAGGTGGGCCAGGACTAGTTCAGAGAGCCTTACACTTGTTAACCTGTTTAATCCAACACCAACTGTCATTTTATAGATGAAGACACTGAGGCACAGAAGGGTAAGCAACTTGCCCAAGCTCAGATAGTTCCTAGAGCTAAGATCTGAGCCCAGGAAGTTGGGCTCCAAGTCTACATTCATAAACACGATGCTACATTGGTGTTCACATAATTAGGTTAATAGTAGCTCAGGAATGTTGTTATTCAAAATGTGCACAAATATTTCCCGCAAATGCCAAACCTGGCAAAAGTCATCTCTGGAACTATATTTTACCTCTCATAGTCCTGAACAAAGAAGTGGTTAAAATAAGCTGCTTCATGCATTCTGTAAGTCCAAGCAGCTCTGTATGCTGAGTGCATCTATTACTTAGCAGCATGTAACTGCTGACTTCACCATTCAGAAGAATCACATTGAAGCTGAAGTGGTAATAATTCAAAATTGACAATCTTGGAGAGACTTGAACAGTCATGTCTGTTATTAGCATTTAACAGAATCAAGTATTTAGCAGACTGTAGTAGAAAGTATTACAAGAATAAGTCTCAATAAAGCAGCAGATTCCAGGAATATTTGAGGGCTAAGAATATTTTAAGTCTTCTATATATAAAAAATGATGGTTATTCCTGGACATGAACGCCTTAGGTCGACAGAGTAGTTTTAGACTTTGTTAAATGTGTAGAAAGATTCAACTAGAGCAAAAATCATGTAAAGCTTAAAGCTTTTTTCAACAATACAACGTTATAAAGATACAACACAGACTTGTTATATACTGAGAAAAACAAATATTAACTTCCTAACTGGCATGTAATTAAAGAAGCATGACACTAATGGTTATATAAAAGTAAAAAAAAAATAATTACAACTGTATATCAGCTGAACATAATCCTTATTTTAAAAAATTTAAGACTCAAGATAAGTAAATTCTATTAGTTTCCACCTGTGAGACAGTGTTGGTAGAACTGGCCTGTGAGTAGGCTACTAGAGGCTATTTTACTGAAATAAGCACCAAAAAGCATTCCTTTCTTATTCAATTCAGTGTCAGTGACCCCTAAAGAATGAGAGACACCCAAGTCATTTTCAGTTTGGAGATGTCACATAATATTGGCATTTCTGTCATCCCTCAGAAACCACCCAACAATCACAACAACAAAAAAGAAGCAAGAGACAGGAATACAAATCCCATCTTCAATAAAATATTGAAAACAGGTGAGGCTCCTAACCACAAAATCAGTGGCAGGGGTACCAAAAGCAGTGGGGTTTGAGAAAAGGCATGAAAGGAAGCTGCGTGAGGGCACCCAAGGCTATGTATCTCAGAAAGAGCTTAATAGTTCAACCGATATAAGATGCATATAGTAACCGGCCGGTGTGGCTCAGTGGTTAAGCAACAACCTATGAACCTGGAGATCACGGTTCAGTTCCCAGTCGGGGCACATGCCTGGGTTGCGGGCTCAATCCCCAGTGGGGCGTGCAGGCAGCAGCCAATCAATGATTCTCTCTCATTATTGATGTTTCTATCTCTCCCTCTCCCTTCCTCTCTGAAATCAATAAGAATATATTTTTTTTAAAAAAGATGCTTATACTGAGGTAAAAAAAAAAATCAATGGCTGTTTATACAGCACTGGGAATAATGTAGTATCGTGGGTTGAATTGTGTCCCGCACACGAGATAGGTTGAAGTCTAACCCCTGGTATCTATAAATATGACCTTATTTGGAAATAGAGTTTACAGATATAATCAAGGTAAGATGAGGTCATCCTGGATTAGGGTGAACCCTAAGGCAATGACTGGTGTCTTTATAAGAAGACAGAAATTTAGACACAGGACACAGAGAGGAGAACGCCATGTGACGATGAGGACAGAGATTGGAGGGATGCGTTTACCGGCCAAGAAACACCAGGCTTGCCAGCAGCCTCCAGGGACTAGGATGGAGGCATGGAACAGATTCTCCCTCAGAGCCTCAGAAGGACCCAACCCTACTAATACCTTGATTTCAAACTTCTAGCCTCCAGAACTGTGAGAGAATATATTTCTGTTGTTTTAAGCCAACTAGTCGGTAGGCCTGAACCATCTAATTCACAGGGACAGGCCGGTCGCACGCGTTTCCCTGGATCTGGTTTGGTTTGGCGCAGCAGAGGAGGTGAGACTAAACTAGAATTCCACAAACATATGAAGTCTTGTGTTCACACGGGAGGAAAGAGACTTCGCTGTGAACAGCTCTGCAGCTGCCTGTCTCCATTGGCTGGGGTCAAAAGAGAAATTCTCACTGATGGAGGTGTCCTTGGCCCCCTCACAACACAAACCTCCTGTAAGTAAAGAGTGAGTCTAGGGGGGAAAATCTCCTCATTCAAAGAAGAGGAATAAAAAAGGAACGGACAAAGGTATAAGAAAAAGATGTCAAACAGAAAAACTAATGAAAAGTCACCATGAAAATGTTACCTCAGAGCAGATGAAAATTTTGAACACACTTTTGCCTTCAATATTAAAGACATGTAATGAAGCAACTGTTTCCAGAAACAAAGAAACAACTCGGAGAAGGGAGGGTGAGTTAACAAAAGATGAAACGTAAGCTGACAGAGTTTGGGAAAAAAGTGAATGAAAAATAAAAATAAAATAAAATCCTGGTAGAGACATACGCAAAACTGGAGGGAGGGCAAAGGTAAAGCAATACAGCATGAAACTTGAGGGTCGGAAGTGAGCAAAAGGTACAAAATGAAATATAAATAAGATAAAATCTTCAGGGATAAACTTATAAGTAAGAAAGCAGGAGTAGACAACTAAGAATTCACAAAATAAGAGGACCTGGAGAAGATAACATGAATAATGGATGAGAACAGACATTTAAAAATACATTTCAAAAACACTTTCCTGGTCCTGGCTGGGTGGCTCAGTTGGTTGGAGCCTTGTCCGGTACATCAAAAGATTGGGGGTTTGATTCCTGGTCAGGGCACATATCTGGGTTTCAGGTTCAATTACCAGTCAGGGCTCATGGGGAAGGAAGCTGATCAATGTTTCTCTCTCCCATTGATGTTTCTCTCCCCCACCCCCCTTCCTCTCTCTCTAAAGTCAATTAAAAAAACAAACAAACATATCCTCAGGTGAGGATTAAAAAAAAAACAAAAAACTTTTGTTTGATTCCTGGTCAGGGCACATATCTGGGTTTCAGGTTCAATTACCAGTCAGGGCTCATGGGGAAGGAAGCTGATCAATGTTTCTCTCTCCCATTGATGTTTCTCTCCCCCACCCCCCTTCCTCTCTCTCTAAAGTCAATTAAAAAAACAAACAAACATATCCTCAGGTGAGGATTAAAAAAAAAAACAAAAAACTTTCCTGGAATAAAAGAAGACTTGAATTTACAAAATGAAATGGCATGTCACATCCCACAAAAATCTTGAGCTACAATGGTCATAAGTTTACTAAACTTTGAAGATAAAATATTATTTTAAAATAAAGAAAGCTCTGGCTAGGTAGCTCAGTATGAGGATCATCCCCATACACCAAGGTTGCAGGTTTGATCTCTGGTCAGGGCACATACAAGAAGCAACCAATGAATGCATAACTAAGTGGAACAACAAATCTATGTTTCTCTGTTTATCTCTCTCTTTCTAAAATCAATCAATAAATAATAAAATAAAATAAGAAAAGATTCTTTGAACAGCCAAGGTGGAAGGAGGTGGGGGAAGGGAGGAATCAAGACATTTATAAGGAAGAAAAATCAGATTGGCTTCCCATTTCTCCATGATAACAATCAATATTAGATAGAGTGTAGCAATACCTAGAAAATTCTACCAGAAAGAAATTATATATTCTAAACTGTAATTCATTTCTTCTTTTTTCTCATATGTGGAATTTAATGAACAAAACAAACCTTCCTTTCTCTCTCTCTAAAAATTCAATGAAAAATTATAAATTCCATTTAGGGAAGAGTCTGCCTTACTCACACCATCTTACCAGCTGGTTTCTCTTCTCCATGACTGATCTTCCTCTGTTTGCTGACCTTGGCAGTCATTATGTGCTACATCAACACAAAATGTTGGATAGGGAACAAACTACAATGGTCCTGGTTAACCTGGCCTTTTCTGGGATAAAGATATTTCACAGCCCACACCTTTGGTCTATTAGGCTATTGAATTTCAAGCTAATTAAGTGAAAAGAGGGCAAGCTAGATGGTGAGAGGTGTGTTGACATCAGTATTATTGATTTACCAGGTGTCCCAATTTTCTATGGAACGTATGCACAGGTGACCCAGAGCGCCTCATTTGGATATACCAATACGGACGTCAAAGGGTACTTATGATTAATTAATATGGCCGAGCTTAACCAAAAACTAAGAAGAGAGAAGACACAGGAGATAAACAATGCAAGAAATCACACAGGTTTATTTACCAGAGAGCTGATGGGTTTCAGTCCTTGGCAGGCCACCCGGAGACACTTGCTGACAGAGGAGACACACGGAGGTCGTCAAAATACGCAGCAGCAAGGAGCTCAGTTTCTTGACTCGAAGAGAGGCCTCTAGCAGTTTGGGCTCAGGCAGAGCAGGAATGGCAGTTTGGCAGTTTCCAGCAGGGAGGAGAGCGTCCTGTCTGTGGAGGGCAGACAAGCGTCTGAACCGCAGCAGATTTGCTCTCCTTAAATCCTTGAAGCTGGGCGTCTTCAGTGTCTCCTATTGGGTGCCATACACGGGTGCCGCCCTGTTATCTAGGTATACACTCAGGCGGGAAAGTTGTGTACATGTTCAAAGCTTATCAATCACACACACACACACATCTTATTTTTGGAGTTGTTTACAAGTTTTGGTCTAAGAATAAAATGGAGTCTACTTATGCTAACTTATGCTAATACAAAATGGAGTCTACTTTATGCTAACTAAACTTATTACTATAACAGGCTTCTTCAGTGTCTCATATCAGTGTGCTCCGGTGGCCTTCTGGGCTTTTCAGGATGCACACGCAGGGGGTTACAAGGTACTTATCAGGAGTTAACATGCAGGGAGTTGTTGGTCAGGAGTTACAAGTTATTTGTCAGGAGTTAACATGCAGGGTGTTACAAGTTACTTATCAGGGTCTCACACACACACACACACACACACAAAATAAGTTCCTCTTCTAAGTAAAGTTTAAAATTCACTCTAATAAAGAAATGAAATTTGATTATACTATCTTATACTAACTAAACTTATTACTGTAACACCAGGTCTTCTGCTAGCATAACAGGAACTGTTCTCAATTTTAAAAAAAATTTGCTAACACTGAGTTTATTTTGAGATCATATGAGATATGTAAATCTGGTGCCATATGCAATATCCTGGGAATATCCCACCATGAACACAGTACATCAAGGCAAATGTGTCAAAATGTATCAACATTCACCTGATTTTCAAAGTGAGTTATATCTAGATTGAGGACCATTAAACCTGTGATATCGTTTAAATTAGACATTAGATGGACTGGGAGATCGTGACATAGGTTTCCCTTGAGAGGAAATGATTGAACATTTATTTGAGATATTAATAATAAAGGATACATCCAGCCAAAGCAAGTTAAAGAAAGTCTAGGGCATTTCCCCAAAAAATCTTATGAAAAATTTTAAACAGCAAAGTTGAAAGAATTTTGTGATGAATACCTATGTACCCACTGCCTTGATTCAACCATTTTCATTTTATTATACTTTGTACTCTATCCATCCCTTCATCATCATCAAGCCATTCTAATTTTTTCAAAGAAAATTACAGACGTTAGTACACTTTCCCCACATACTTTTTGCCTATTATTAGCTAGAATTCAATATTTGTTTATAGTCTTTGTGTAAAATTTATATACAATGACTACACATTTTAATGTTTGCAGTGTTTTGACAAATGCATATATTTACTGTTTTAATAAATGCCTACACCTATGTAACCCAAATTTCTATCAGAACATAGAATATTACCATTACCCCTAAAGCTCCCTCATGCACCTTCCCAGTTAATTCACACTTCCAAGCCCTTAGAAGCTGTCATCTTTCTGATTTCTTTCCAATGTAGATTAGTTTTGCTTGTTGTAGAATTTCATATAAATGGAACCATGAAGAATGCACTCTTTTTATAAGCTTTCTTTTGCTCAGCATAATGCTTTTGAGATTCATCCATGTTGTTTTATTGTGTCAGTAATTTGTTAATTTTTATTGCCGAGTCATATTCTGCTATACCACAGTATAGTTACCCATTTTCATATTCATGGACACAGCTATTTCCACCATTGTGAACAACGTGGGGCTTGGTTAAGAGCAGATGTTGGTAGTAAGGTAAGCTAGTGAAAGGGGAAGCAATTTCGTGAGGCTACAACTTGGAAAATTTGATTAGGGAAAAATTGAACATATATGGCACAAACCCAAGAAAAATAGAGTTTATAGAGTCCTAGGAGTCAAGGCCAGTAGGAAGTAAAAAAAAAAAAGAAAAGAAACATAGAAGAAAATATATGGGCATAGTTATCATCCAAATAACAGGTAGAAAGGGAAGACTAATGTAGACACTCTATATAGGTGGCATTGTAGTATGTATATTTGGATTAATCAATAGAACACTAAACCACACAAGAAAAATCAAAGATTTTTTTACATGTAGTGGAGTATAAGCACTTGGTTATAAACAATTGGAAATTAACATAGAAGCATATGGCCTGGCTGGTGTGGCTCAATGGTTGAAAGTCAACCTATGAACCAGGAGTTCATGGTTTGATTCCTGTCAGGGCACATGCCAGGTTGCAGGCTCAAACCCCAGTGTGAGGCGTGCAGGATACAGCAAATCAATGATTCTCTCTCATCATTGATGTTTCTATAAGCATATGTTAGTTTTGCCTCTAGTTAGAATTTATATGACAATGTCACTTCGGTGGTTGGTGAGTATAAGAAGAGATTGCTACTCACTTTCACTCTCAGAGAGCTGAGCACAGTCAGGTGAGCAATGCTGAGCATGGGCAATAACATCCCCGGAAACTGTGTATTATCTCAAAGCATGACAAAGGGGCTGTGTCAGCTTGGTGAGGGACTAGGAAAGAACGCACCCCTAGGAAGGATTTTTAGATTCAAACATTTTCCCTCTGTATGTCTCCTCACCATATTAAAACTAATTTGTACTTCAGTACAAAAACATATAGGTTGAGTTCCTTTAAGCTCATATGACAGTACTTGTTTTGAAACTACAGATCAAAGTAACAAGGAAAAGTTCTGCTTTAGATATCTGGACTGGATGTAACCTGGAGACAAGCTAAGCCAACAAACACATCATTAACTTAACATATCAGCGTACTTCCTTACAGCAGGCCAGGACTGCCTATCTCTGCCCTTAAGCTGTGCGAGACAGTCAGGCCTAATTGTTTAGGCTCCAGATGCCTATCTTGTTGCTTGTTTGTTGTTGTTTTTGCAGAAAACAATTCCAAATTGATATACATGGCATGCTCACATTATATATTCTCAAGCAGTAACATACCTTTATAGGCAATAAGTTCACATGGGTCTTTATGCACAAAAATAACATTCACTTAATAGTTCAAACATGTATCTAGTAAAAAGCCAGTGTAGATATGTAGACACATATATTCCACCAATTATGGAAATATGGAGGTCAAAAACCCAAGGTAATGGTTAAGATCTGGGTACTTGGAGAAGAAATGGTCATATTCCCAAATTAATGCAAAAGTCCCTTCAGCTATTCTCTCTGAAGTTCACAGAGTCTAGGAGAGCCAACAATTAAAACGTTCAACTTGTATTAGTTAAAGGGAGAGTTTCAGTTTTTCAATAGCAATATATTTAAGTTATTCTATAAGCATTTAGTTCTCCTTTACTGTAATTCAAACGAGTTCTAAGTTGTCAAATTTTTATATATTAAGTTTTTGTTTTCCCTCTCAAACGAGATGGGCAACCTCTCTGAGTAGAAACCTGAAGCATCCTCCATCCTGATTTGGACTGCCGTGCTATGGCAGCCATTCTCCAAGGAGACCCCCAGCACTCCCCCTTCCCCATATTTACACCCCGGGTTAATCTGCTCCCCTAGAGTGTGGGCTGGATTTAGTTGCCATGTTGAGAACCGCCAAACTGTTTTTCTAAAGTAGCTGCTGAATTTTACAATCCAGATAAACTACTTTTTAATCTACGGAACAAAATGCAAATTATTTAACCTGAGTTTTCCATCATTTATAAAATGGGCTAATTTCAAAAATAAAGACCAACATTTTATTGGCCATTATATGCCCCAGTGCTGTTTTTGGTAATTTCTAAGCTTTTACTAACTTAATCCTCTGTGATAGGGTTGTCAGATAAAATTAAGGATACTCAGTTGAATTTAAATTTCAGATTTAAAAAATGAATAATTTTTAGCTCGGCCAGCATGACTCAGTGGTTGAGCATTGATCTATGAACCAGGAGGTTCTGTGTGGGGTGTGCAGAAGACAGCTGATCGATGATTCTCTCTCATCACTGATGTTTCTATCTCTCTCTCCTTAAATATATATATATATATATATGAATAATTTTTAGTATGACTATGTCCTATGCAATCTTTGCCCAAGACCATCATAGTAGTAAATGCTATTAGGTGCCAGGATGGGAACCTAGGCAGTCTGACTCGGAACAATTGCTGCTAACTTCAAGTAACTTCAAGCAGTTCTGCAAGATAAATCTATACTAATAAAAGGGTAATATGCTAATTAGACTGGATGGACTTCTGGACAAAGCCACGGTGGTGGGGGCTGAGGCAGAGGCGGTTAGGGGGATAAGGCCAGCAGGGGAGAGCAGTTAGGGCAATCAGGCCAGCAGGGGAGAGCAGGTAGGGGGATCAAGCAGGCAAGCAAAGGCAGTCAGGGATGATCAGGCAAGTAGGCAGGGGAGTGGTTAGGAGTCAGCGGTCCTGGATTTTGAGAGGGATGTCCCAGATTGGAGAGGGTGCAGGCCGGGCTGAGGGCCCCCCCATGCACAAATTTTGTGCACTGGGCCTCTAGTAAGTATATAAAAAGACTTGGTACCCACAAGAGTAAATTTTCAATAATTGCTACTTCCCTTCTAGATGTCTTTCTTCCCTTCCTTACTACACCCCAATACCATTAGAATTAAATCAACCCTTTGGGTGCCCATAGCTCTTTGCTTATACCTCTTTCATAGTAATATTCTACAAGTGAGTGTCAATGTTGAATGATCATAATTCTTGAATTGAGACTTTAATGAAAAGTTACTTACCGTACATATCCATTTACCAGGTTATGGTAAGAATACCTACAGCATTGGGGAAAGTTTTAAGAAATAAACAATTACTTTGTAAATGCAGAACAAGGAAGGGAAAATCCCTATTCCTGCTAAATAGACAGTTGACTTCTAATTTTGTTCTTTAAAAATAAATCTTCGACAGCCCTCATTGGGAGGCTCTGTTGGTTGAAGCATCATCTCGTACACCAAAGGGTTGCAGGTTCAGTTCCGGTCAGAGCACATACCTAGGTTGCGCCCTGATTGGGGTGAGTAAGGAAAGCAACCAGTCGATGTTTCTGTCTCACATCGATGCTTCTCTCTCTCTTGCTCTCTCTCTAAAAAAAAAAAGAGAGAGAAAATCAATAAAAACATATCCTTGGATGTGTATTAAAAATAAAAAAGTCCTGACTGGTGTACCCAAATGGTTAGAGCATCAGACTTCACACCAAAGGTTGCAGGTTCAATTCCTGTGTTCAAGAGCAGGTACCTGGGTTGCAGGTTTGATCCCCAGTTCCAGTAGGGGTATCAATGATGGTGTCTCTCTCACATCAATATTTCTCTCTCTCTCCTCTCTCTCTCTCTCCTCGTTCTCTCTCTCTCTCTCTCTCTCTCTCCTCCCCTCCCTTCCACTCTCTAAAAAGTCAATGGAAAAATATCCTGGATGAGGATTAAATAATAATAACAATAGTAAATAAATATTTAATGATTAAGAATATCAAACCTGATTGAAATACTAAGCAAAGTAATCTAATTATATTCCTATATTATGAATGCCAATTGTTTAAACATATCAGGAACATTTTTCAAATACATTAGTCTCTAGAATTGACCCCAACAAGATTTGCAAGGATTTTTTAAAAGTACATCTTTAGCTTTCTGCAATAATCAATGAGCCTTTAACCAACCATTAAACACAAGAAAGTCCTACTTTTTTTCCTGTGCATCTCAGTGCTGGGTAGAATAGCCACATCCCTATGAGCAAGTGATTCACATGTGGTCGCTCTCTGGATTTTTTTCAGTATTTTCAGTGTTGAAAATTAATATGGTTTAGAAGAGGAAACACTGGTACTTCTCCATTATTACCCTGAGCTAACACAGTAAATGTCTGTGTTTAAAGCTGGCTCCCGTGTCATAGTAGTCATTTTGGTTAATGTGTTTCTTGGTCCAACTGCTCTCTTTTTTTCAGCTGAAAATTATGTTGGCTGAGAGCCATGCCACAGAACCTCCACCCTGAGGAGTGACTCAGATAATTAGACAAAAGCATTTAAACCTCTCCAGGATTTCCTCAGGCTGCCCTCCTCACATTCCTTGTCTTAGTAAAAAAATTGGTGACCACACATTTTGTGTAGGTGAAGGAAAAAACTACCTCCATTCATAAACCAATAATCATTGTTTCCAATCATCAACTTTAAAAAGGCACAGTACAACAAATAGTTGGTTCCTCATTCCCTTGAGAAAGTCTTTGTTCATTGAATTTTTTTTATGCATGGCATGCTTTTTTAAACTTTTTATTATGGATCATTTCAAACATACAAATGAACACCCACCCACACACCCCATTCACTAAACTTCAACAGTTATCAACTCATGGTCAATATTGTTTCATCTATAATCCCACTTCCCCCACTCCCAGATTATTTTAATACAAATCCTTGTCAGATAATTTCATCTTTAAATATTTTAATGATACTAACCATAAATCTTGAATCTTATTTTGGCTTTATTTTTTAAATTATTAAACTAGAGGGAAGAAGGAAAATAGAACTGAGTGCTTACAATGCCAGATATTATGCTAGAGACTTTCTCCTGAGTTACTGCTGGGTGAACCCTGCTGGGTGAATATTACAATTCTCATTTTTCAGAAAAGGGAACAGACAAAGAGATCAACTTTCCAATATCATTTAGCTACTGAGTTAGCAGGGCTGAGATTCAAACCTAAGTCTGTCTGACTCAAAAACCCATGCTCTTTCCCCAAATCAGTGATGTCAGGCAGGGAACTAAAAATGCCCGGTAAAAGGCAGGAAGAGTCTTATATAACCCACTTACGGAAAGGGGGATCTCTTCCATCTTCAGGCTGCTCTCCATGCTATGAATGACATTCACAACATCATGCACAGGATGTTTCCAGATCCTAATTCCTCTATGATCTCTAACACTGTAATCCAGAATCCAAAAGTCACACAGTTTTCTAAGTCACTATTCTGATGCTCAGCAAAGGAACGTGGACTCTGAGATGTGCCAGTAGGCAACATACTTTAGGTATTATTAGGATGAAACAGGCAGCAAGAAAAAGAAAAAAAGCCTAGAAATCACCATAGGTGTGACAGGAGAAAAATTAACATGTCTAAACATATGGAAACAATAGCCCTGCCAACCATATTAATCAGAAGATTAGTTACCCAGGATATAATTTAGAAAATGTGCCATGCTAGTCTAAAATCTATACTCTATTCAACGAGATATCCAACAAATAAGAGTACCTATTAGCATTTATTTATAATGTTTTTCCAGATACCACTACATATTATTTATTGAAAGAATGAATGAATCCCAAATACTAATGTTAAAAGATTTCTTTTTTTAAAAACTCTACTTTTAATTTACTGATAGCAAGCAAGAACAATTTTTAAATAATTCAGTGTTAAGCTCTCAAAGTCAAAGCCTCAGAAAAAGGAAAGTTTTGGTTCATAGCCACTGACTCATTTCCTTAGATGATTCAACCTCCTGGCTTTAACACTGCCTTGCCTTCCCCTCCCCCTTCCGACTTTAATTCAGTGCAGGGGGGAAAGAAACCACTGATACTGTAGAGCTAGCTTTCCAGTGCGGCCTCATCTAATCTTTTAAATAAACGAAGTCTTTCCACAAGCTTATATACTAAAGTCCTATTATATAATTCAATTAACGGGGGATCAAACTCAAACATGCTACATGGATTTTTATAAAAGTTTTTGAAGAAGTTTAGGGATGTTTTTACCCAAATGAATACTTAAATAGCCACTGGCACAAAGATGATTTCATTGTATTTTTCTGCTACCCTGCACAAGTGTTTGAAAATAAGGCTGTGCTTCATCGATTTTCCATGAATTCTTTAACTACTTATATGCCTCAAATGTTGAGGTCCTTATGAATAAGTTCATGAGTTTACCCAACACAAAGTCCAGACCCACAAAAACAAATGAAAAGAGTTAAATAGGAAGACAACAAAGGCGCGTCTACACATGCCCAGAACTCCTGGCCAAATGCACAACAGAAACAGACTACATCTGGCTCCTCCTCCCCAAGTCCCGGCAAGACAAGACCTAGCCAGCTATAAAGGGTTCAGAAATGACGTGCACTTTCGACAAACAGCAACTTGTAGACCGAAAGGAATGCCTCTTCCTCCTCGCCACTGATTACCCACCCGCTTCCTCAAAGCCTTTCCCTTAGGTGCTCGGGGATGTGCAGAGGAGAACGTTTGGGAGTTATTTAAAATGGCCAGCTCTTTCATTCATTGGCGGGAAGTGTCTTCCTCATACATTTTAAATAAGTCCCTGCCCCTCAAACCTCATACATTTCAAATAAGTCTCTGCCCCTCAAAAATGCTGCTTTGTTCCTAGGAGCACACACAAGCAACTGATTAAATGGATTGATGACAGACAGATCTGCTGAATCACAGCCACCATGCCTTACTGATTCGATGTTTTAAAATATATATTTGGCCCTGCCTGTGTGTCTAAGTGGTGGAGCGTCAACCTGTGAACCAGGAAGTCACGGTTTGATGCCTAGTAGGGGCACATACTCGGTCCAGGTGGGGGTGTGTGGAAGAGGCAACAGATTGATGATTATCTCTCACCATTGATGTTTCTCTCTCTCTCCCTCTCACTTCTTCTCTGACATCAGTTGTTGTTTTTTTAATTAAAAAATATATTGGCAGTTTCTTAGGCCTTCCCCCCCTTCCTAAAGGCTATTGCTTTGGAGTCAACAAAATGGGTTTGAATATAGGCTCTCCCATTTAATAATTGTGGTATCATGGACAAAATACATACATTTTAGTGCATTAAGTTTCTTATCTGTAAAATGGGAGATAATACCACCTATTTTGCTAGTCTGTTTTGAGGATTACATTTAAAGCCAGTAGCATATTGGCAGGTACACAATAATTATTCAGTAGTGTGTACTATTATTTAATTCTATATTACATTAATCATTCTGTAGATTTTTTTCCCCTCTAACTCCTAAATCACTGTAAAGAAAATATAGTTAGCCTGGCCGGCATGGCTCAGTGGTTGAGCATTGACCTATGAACCAGGAGGTTAAGGTTCAATTCCTAGTCAGGGCACATGCCCAGTTGCGGACTCGATCCCCAGTGTGGGGCATGCAGGAGGCCGCCAATCAATGATTCTCTCTCATCATTGATGTTTCTATCTCTCTCTCCCTCTCCCTTCCTCTCCGAAATAAATAAAAAAATATTTTTTTAAAAAAGAAAATACAGTTAAACAATATGGGTTTGAAATGTGTGGGCCCACTAATATGCAGATTTTTTTAAACTTACAATATAATAAATATGTACAGTACTGTAAATGTATTTTCTCTTCCTTATGATTTTCTTAATGTTTTCTCTAACTTACTTTATTATAAGAATACAGTATATAATACATGTAAAATATGTGTTAATAAACTGTTTATGTTATCAGTAAGGCTTCTGGTCAACAGTAGGTTATTAGTACCCTTTTTGGGAAGTCAAAAGTTATACGTGGACTTTCAACTGTAGTGGGGGGAGGGAGGGTGTCAGTGCCCCTAACTCTTAAGTTGTTCAAGGGTCAACTGTACCCTAAAATTCAGAACTGAAAGTATTAAAACCTCAATTTGCAAATTTTAAGAGAATTTTCAGAGGCATTAAATTAATCAGCATGATGCCTGCATATCAGAAAATCTTCTAAATTTCACTCCATAGCTATATGAGTGATCAGTACAAAGAAATGTTGAGCCTAGTGTCAGCTGTATCACTAACTGTTGTGACTGGACAAGTCATAGCCACCATGGCCATTTGTGCGATATGGATGCCACCATCGTATCTATAATAATAATGGACTAGAATTTACTTGGGCAAGGTCATTGTAGTCATTTCCAAGAGGAGAGCCCTACCTATGCAAAAAAAGAAAATAAAAGAAAGCAGCTTAAAGGAATTAACATTTTTCAAATGGATTCTTTTTTCAATTTTCCTTTACCTCCAAGAAACTGGGGGTATGGAGCACATGCTCCTCATGCCCCACTCCACCCTCAGCGATCAATACGATAGTAAATGTTTTAAAAATTAAATGAACCTCTAATATTACTGCTTTTCTCAATTTTCACATGCATCTGCTTTTATCACACCCTTTTTTTTTTTCAAGAATAAAATGATTTTAAGTATGATAATATTACCCAAACTGTACTAACATAGTATGATATCACAAAAGTTGTAGGAAATATTAAAAATCTGCAAATAACAGGATTACTTCTATTCTAGAATATTTTTTCCCTCTGGCTCTATTTTTGTTCATCAGTTTATGTTGGTCATTATATTCCACAAATGATTGAGATCATATGATATTTATCTTTGTCCATCTGCTTATTTCACTTAGCTTAGCATGATGCTTTTATGTTTTTTTTATTATTCTTTTTAAAAAATATTATAATAAGTATTACAAAGGGTATTACATATGTGTCCTTCCCCCCCCGCCCTTGACAATCCCCTGCCCTCCCTTACCCCCCAGTGTCTTATGTCCATTAGTTATGCATATGCATGCGCATACAAGTCCTTCGGTTGGTGAATATTTTTTCATACATTTATTTATATTGTCTTTATCTCCTTTGTTACAATGTTGGCTCAGAATTTTTGCCTATTTTAAAATAATTTATTTTTTTAACCAATATGAGGACAGTTCACAATCTAAGATATATATTTGAATTTTACTCAATCCTCTATAACTAAACTGACTTTGCAAGAAGGCACTGTCCTGGGTGCAGGAGAATCGGGTAGAGCTGTTGTCTATCCGCCCTACATGGGTGGTTGGGCCACTGTCAATATCCTGGTTGTGAGATTTTTATAAGATATTATTGAGGGAAACCGGGTCAGATTCCATGGGCCACCTCTGCATTATCTCTTACAAATAATGTGAATCTACAATTATATTTTTTAAAAAATAAAAGGGACGACCCAGATTTGGTTGTTTTGCCTCACAGAATCTGGTCCAGCAGGTCCAGTTGGGGTCAGGGCTGAGTATAAGGAATTACCCACAGGAACTGGTGGTCAGTGGGATTGAGGGCCACCATCCAGACCAGTGACCTACACAGCTAAGTTCTCCTCCCATCACGGAGCTTCCACAGCCTTTAATACAGCTGCTGTGTCTCAGCCACTTCTAAGG
>NW_005355833.1:3297899-3301462 GCF_000412655.1 Myotis brandtii | reverse complement strand
CCCCCAACCCTCTCTGGCCTTCCCACTGCAGTTTGACAATCAGTTTGAGGCAGCTCTGCCTCTGTATCTTTTTATCACACCCTTAACATCTATTAACAATCCTTCATCTCCGGGTTCTTGGAACACTTCTATTAGCCACTTCCCTACTGCCTCCTGTCTCTTTCATTGCTAACTAATTTCTGACCACTTCACTCAAACTCACCCAAGGCCCCAATGACTTTCCAGAATTCGTTTTGAACCTTCTTGATCTCCCTGTAGGATATGATGTCATTATCTCCCATTCCTTCTCAGTTTTCTGTTAACAACCTCTCCTTCTACCCATCCCTTAAACATTGGTGTTCCCCAAGGAAGTGTTCCATCCTCTGCCCTTTCTTCTTCTCACTCCCAGGAAATCTCACTAGCCTCTATGGCTTTAAAATCCATTTACAAGTGAACTCCTGAACCTCTCTCTGTCTCAATGTCTCCTGACCTACCTATTGCATAGCTCCATGTAGATGTCCATGCCATAGGTGCCTAACACCTGCTGTCAAAACTAGGCCTGTAATCTCCCTCCTCACATTAAACTTGCTCTTTTCTCTCTAATTTATATCTTTATAAATGTGACCTTGCTGGCAGTCACTCATTTAGACATTTTCCCTTCTTTCCTTTCATTTCGTTGGCCAAAACTTGTTGATTCTGCCTCTAAAATAGGGCTTCCCAAACTATAGTCCTTGGAACCATAGGATAGAGATGGGTTCTTGTTTTAAAAAAGGGGATGAGGGTGGTGGTTCTGTGATCAAATTAGTTTGGGAAATGCTGGGTTAAAAGCAGGACTTCTCAAGAACCTTCAATACAGGGGTGGGCAAACAGATTTACAGTTGTGAGTACATGAAACAGAGTATTCTTGTATTATTATTTATTAATTATTATATTATTTATTTGTATCATTTGTCTTCTGATTCTTTTTTTCTCCATTTATTTTTTAGAGAGAATGGAAGGGAGGGAGGAAAGGGAAGAGAAAGAGAGAGAGAAACATAGATGTGAGAGAAACACATCAGTTGGTTGCCTCCCATATGAGCCCCAGCTAGGGCCAGGGATTGAACCCACAACCCAGATATGTGCTCTTGACCAGGAATCAAACCTGTGACCCTTCTGTCCACAGGCTGATGCTCTAACCACTGAGAAACACCAGCCAGGGCTTATTATTATTATTTTGTATCCTTACTTATGATTTATCTTTTAGGTTACAATGGCTAGTAATTTAATCTACTTTTGCCCACCCCTGTATATTGCTAAAGTGCCTTGTGAATCCCAAATGCAGATAAAATATGAAGCATTTGCCAAATAGCTTGGAAGCCTTTCTTTCAAGGATTGTGATCAGTGTTCTACAGAACATACTTTACAAAATGCCATTCAGGTATTTCTCAAATGTGTTTTCCCATCTCCACCATCATAACCATTGCCTCAATTAGGGAATCCCTCTCTCACCCATTCTACAATAGGTTTCCTACCGAGGATCTTCACTCATCACTTACGAAGTTGTCAGTAAGCTCCCTAAAATGTAAATCTCATGCAGTTTCATGCTTTAAAATTCCAAAAGGTTTTCCCAGTACCCAAATTATGAAATCCAAAGCCCGTAAAAAACCAAAGGCACTTCATGATCCAGCCCCTGACCATCTTCATCTCATTCCAGTTCACTCTATGCTCCAGGCATAAACTAGCTATTAATTCTCAATGGTTATACTTACACCTTCTGGCTTTTGCACATAAACATTACACTGTCTAAAATGGCATCCACCTTTTGTTTATCTGAATAACTCCTACTTGGCTTTAAAATTCACCTCAAATGGACCTCTTCTTCTGAAGCCTTCTATTCTTTTGACTACCTCCCATTCCTTAGTCAGAGGAAAGTACCTAACTGGTGTGCACTCAATGCACCATCCATTATAGTATATCTTGCTAATTATCTGTGTACACATCTCTATTTTTCTAGACTGTGAACTCCTTGAAGATTAAGAACATTTATTTATTCCTGTTTTTTGAGCCTAGTACAGTGCCTGCAACCAGTAAATAAGTCCTTGATGAATACATTAATATCTAATCTAATAAAAGAGAAACATGCAAATTGACTGTAACTTCACTATGCCCCCAAACCACGCCCACCAGCCAATCAGAGTGACTATATGCAAATTAACCCAACCAAGATGGCAGCCGGCAGCCACGGAGCTGGAGCAAGCAGGAAGCTTGGTTGCCCTGGCAATGGAGGAAGCCAAGCTTCCCATCTGCCCTGGCTGGCTGTGGCCTCCACTAAAGGCAACAAAGTTTCAATTATAGAAGACAAATAAATTCCAGATACCTGCTTCCAGCCAGCCTCCACTGGGAGCTTGGGTGGCTGGGGGCCGTGACCAGCCTGCAAACAGCCATCAGCCCCTACCCAGGCTGGCCAGGCACCCCAGCGGGGACCCCCACCCTGAAGGGGCTGTGGCCAGCCTGCAAACAGCCATCAGCCCCTACCCAGGCTGGCCAGGCACCCCAGCGGGGACCCCCACCCTGAAGGGGCTGTGGCCAGCCTGCAAACAGCCATCAGCCCCTACCCAGGCTGGCCAGGCACCCCAGCGGGGACCCCCACCCTGAAGGGGCTGTGGCCAGCCTGCAAACAGCCATCAGCCCCTACCCAGGCTGGCCAGGCACCCCAGCGGGGACCCCCACCCTGAAGGGGCTGTGGCCAGCCTGCAAACAGCCATCAGCCCCTACCCAGGCTGGCCAGGCACCCCAGCGGGGACCCCCACCCTGAAGGGGCTGTGGCCAGCCTGCAAACAGCCATCAGCCCCTACCCAGGCTGGCCAGGCACCCCAGCGGGGACCCCCACCCTGAAGGGGCTGTGGCCAGCCTACGCTCAATGCAGGAGCTGTTCCCTGATGGTCAGTGCGCTCCCACAGCGGGAGCTCTGCTCAGCCACAAGCCAGGCTGACGGCTGCCAGCATAGCAGTGATGGCGGGAGCCTCTACCGCCTCCTCAGCAGCACTAAGGATGTCTGACTGCACCTTAGGCCTGGTCCCCGCTGGCAAGTGGACATCCCCTGAGGGTTCCTGGGCTGCCAGAGGGATGTCTGACTGCCAGCTTAGGCCCGATCCCATGGGGAGTGGGCCTAAGCCAGCAGGTGGACATCCCCCCTAGGGGTCCCAGACTGCAAGAGGGCACAGGCCAGGCTGAGGGACCCCCCCAAGTGCACAAATTTTTGTGCACCGGGCCTCTAGTATATATAAAATCTTTTAACTATTTCATTGTTATTTATTACTAAAAATTCATGTAAATGTATAAAGTATGTATTTTATTCCTGAAACTTTATTTTGGGGCCTAGAATGTTTTAGGCTTTGTGGGCCATATGATCTCTATCATAACTACGCAAAAGCAACCATAACTACACACAAATAAATGACCATGGTTAGACTCCACTAAAACTTGACTTATAAAAGTAGGCAGTGCCCTAACCAGTTTGGCTCAGTGAATAGAGTGTCGGCCTGCAGACTGAAGGGTCCCAGGTTCGATTCCGGTCAAGGGCATGTACCTTGGTTGCGGGCACA
>NW_005355833.1:3294943-3297811 GCF_000412655.1 Myotis brandtii | reverse complement strand
AATCAATAAAATATATATATATATTTTTAAAAAGTAGGCAGTGAGCCAGATTTGGCTCATAGACCATAGTTTGCCAATACCTGGCCTAGAAAGTTTACCATATCTTAATTATCTTAACTGGTCCCCTCTAGTGCAGTTACTGAAACTGAAGGCATGGCATTAGGAAGAAATAATTTCCCTCTAAAAATTAACTGTGCAGCCCTGGCCAGCATGACTCAGTTGGTTGGGCATCATCCCAAGCACCAAAAGGTTGCCAGTTTGATTCCTGGTCAGGGCACACGCCCAGGTTGCAGGCTCGATCCCTGACAGGGTGCGTGTGGGAAGCAGCTGAGCCATGTCTTGCTCTCACATCGATGTTTCTCTCTCTCTAAAATAAATAAATAAATAAATAAGCCTAAAAAAATAAAATAAAAATGAACTGTGCAATATGTATACCTATTGAGCACTAGAATGTAGCTAGTCCAAATTGAGATGTGCTTTAAGTATAAAATAAATGATTTTGGATTGTGAAGATTTTGTATGACACAAAGAATGTAAAATATCTCATTAATAATTACTTTATACTGGTGACATTGAATATATTTGATACACTGTGTTAAACATTATTAAATTATTTGACCTGTTTCCTTTTACTTTTTAAAATGTGACTGCTAAAATATGTATTTAAAATTACACATATAGCTTGCATTATATTTGTATTGGACTGCACTGCTCTAGGACAGAATAGTTATAGAAGAGAATATATGCCTCTTTAAGATTGCAAATGAGATACTTTACCCAGTTACCAAAGTGTCTCTATTCACATCTGCTGTGTATCCTGGTTTCTTTCTATCGATGGTGCTATCATATCCTTTACATAAGAATTAAGGATCAAAATCTTTAATTCTTTCTCTTCCCACAAATAATGTATGTCCACCAATTCACTTTATCTCACTTGTTTCTAATTTTCTCTATGCTACACATTTTCTCACCTAAGTTATTAAGTCTCTTGAAAGGACTTCTTTCTCTCAACCTCTGTCCATGATCCTGACACCCGTGATTCTATACAAAGCTAAACGTTGTGACTCTCTCCAGCCATATAAACATTTTAACATTTCAGTGGCTCCGTTTACACAAAAACAATATCCAAACTATTTCATCTAACTCTTGAGGCCTTCTTAAGATCTCATTTTCAACTTCCATTTTAAACCTTACCTCCTCTCCTACTCAAGTCAGACATAAACTTGCAGATAAAATATAGGCCACCCTGTATTTTAATTTGGTTGGAATTTCAAATAAACAACAATTTTTAGTATATAATTTTAGTATGTTATTGAAATATACTTGTACTCAAAATACTGTTTAGCCCTGGCCAGTGTGGCTCAGTTGAGTGAGCATCATCCCATGCACTGAAAGGTCACTGGTCGGATTCCCAGTCAGGGCACATGCCCAGGTTGTGGGTTCAGTCCCCGGTTGGAGCATATACAGGAGGCAACCAAATTGATGTTTCTCTCTCACCTCTCTCTCTCTCTCTCTCTCTCTCTCTCTCTCTCTCTCTCTCCGCTTCTCCCTTCCTCTCTCTCTAAAATCAATTTTAAAAACATATTTAAAAAATACTGTTTATGTGAAATTGACATTTAACTATGTGAATCTGGCAACCCTAGTCTCTGGTAAGTCTATTCTCTATCTCCCAAATATTATATATAGATCACTACGCTTTTGCCTTTGCTCATACATTTTAATGAGATAATGCATGTAATGCATTTAGAACAGTGCATAACATACAATGAGCATGCAATATATATTAATACTATAATACTTTGTGGGTCCAACTCAATTCCCACTGGCCTTTGCTAGCTCACTTCAGCCCACAATATATCTATCTCTCTCCTCTGTCTAATATTTGATAAGAGTATTTACTTTCTTTGAGCATTTCAAGTATGTCTTACCTTGCCTTAAATTTCTATCTCATATAGAAATTACTCACAAATAGGATTTTTAAGGAAGGCATTTTTGCATTTTACAAAAATTATAGCCCTAACCGGTTTGGCTCAATGGATAGAGCGTTGGCCTGAGGATTGAAGGGTCCCGGGTTCGATTCCGGTCAAGGGCATGTACCTTGGTTGCGGGCACGTCCCCAGTGGGGAGTGTGCAGGAGGAAGCTGAATTGATGTTTCTCTCTCATCGATGTTTCTAGCTCTCTATCCCTCTCCCTTCCTCTCTGTGAAAAATCAATAAAATAAAAAATAAAAAAAATTATCAACTTTTATTCATAAGTCGAGGCTTAAACTCCAAAGTACATGATTAAAGCACTCTAGCTTACCCTAGACCCGTGGTCGGCAAACTGCGGCTTGCGAGCCACATGCAGCTCTTTGGCCCCTTGAGTGTGGCTCTTCCACAAAATACCACGTGCAGGTGCACACGTACAGTGCGATTGAAACTTCATGGCCCATGCGCAGAAGTCGGTATTTTGTGGCAAACCTTGGCATGGGGAGGATACTCTAATCAACTGAGCTGCCTGGCCAGGGCTAAAGTTATTTTTTGTGGTTTTTTTTTTTTTTAAATCCTCACCTGAGGGTATTTTTCCATTGATTTTTAGAGAAAATGAAAGGGAGGAGGAGAGACAGAGAGATAGAAACATCCATGCGAGAGAGACATACCGATTGGTTGCATCCTGCACACAGGGCAAGCAGGGATGGAGCCTGCAACCGCGGTACATGCCCTTAACCAGAATTGAACCTGGGACCCTTCAGTCCACCAGACGATGCTCCACCACTGAGCCAGACTGGCTAGGGCAAGAGGGCCAACCAGGTTCTATCCACTGAGCCAAACTAGCCAGGGCTAAAGCTTTTTTCTTAAACCAAAAGGAATATGCATATATATATATAT
>NW_005355833.1:3292774-3294015 GCF_000412655.1 Myotis brandtii | reverse complement strand
TTTGTGCACCGGGCCCCTAGTATATATATAAAACCCTAATATGCAAATAGACCGAACGGCAGAACAACTGAACAACCGGTCACTATGACATGCGCTGACCACCAGGGGGTGCATGCAGAACATGGTGGGCATCAGCCGCAGCAGGATGGTGGAGCAGATGAGTGGAGGCACCAGACCAAGGCGGGTGGTCGGTTGCTGTCATCAGGGCAAGCCTCTGGTGGTTACTGAAAATTCTTTGCTCCTGTGTGCCATGGTCCCACTGGGCGCTCACACCTGCTGTTGGCACTGGCCCTGCTTGCACCCACTGCCTGCACCAGAGCTGCCGCTCACACCCGCTTCTGGCACCCAGTGCCAGCCCCGATCGCTTGGCGCCATCAGTGGGTGCGAGTAGTGGCTACCGGCCCCGATTGCTTCTCAAGGCTTCCCCACCTCTCCCTGCTCCTGAGGGGTGATCGGGGCAGCAGCCACCGCTCGGACCCGCTGCCAGCGACAACCCCACTCACACCTGCTGCCGGCGCCAGAGCTGCCGCTCACACCCACTGCTGGCACCAGCCCTACCTGCACCCATTGCTGGTGCCGGCCCCATTAGTTCCACGCCGGCAGGAACTGGGCTGCCGGCAGACAAGGGACCCAGGGGGCTGTGGCAGGAGGGGCCGGGCAGGGGCACGGAGAATGGGCCAAGACCCACCCCTGTGCCCACCGCAGCCTCACGGTCCACAGTTCCTTTCAAGGTGCTCGAATTCGTGCACTGGGCCCCTAGTATATATATAATGTTTTGGAGGCCAGCAGTCCAAGATCAAGGTGTGGGCAGGGCTGGGCTCCCTCCTAAAGGAGGATCCTTCCTGTCTCTACCCGCTTCTGGTGGCTGCTGGCAGTCCATGGCGCTCCTTGGCATAGAGACGCATCCCTGTCTCTGCCTCTGTGGTCACTTGGCCTTCTTCCCTGGTCTTCTCCTCCTCTTCCTCTTCCTCCTCTTCTTCTTTTTAAATAATTCTTTATTGTTGAAAAGTATTACATATGTCCCCCTTTTTTCCCCCCATTGACCATCTCCAGCCAGCCCCCCGCCTCCCGCCTCAGGCCTTCACCACCCTATTGTCTATGTGCATACAAGATCTTTGGTTGAGAGGAGGAACCAAGATGGCGGCATGGGTAAACACCGAGATTGCTGCCTCGCACAACCACTTCAAAAATACAACTAAAAGACGGAACAGACATCACCCAGAACCACAGGAAAGCTGGCT
>NW_005355833.1:3283301-3290472 GCF_000412655.1 Myotis brandtii | reverse complement strand
TGGCCGGACCAAAGGCCTGGGTCCCGGGTGCTGGAGGAAAACCAGTGCCAGCAGCCAGGGGAAGGAAGGCCTATTGCGCGAATCTTCGTGCAACGGGCTTCTAGTATATATATATATATGTATATATATATATACAAATAATCAGATCAGTGAAAACTTTTTCTGTTTTTCACAAAGACCTATAAAATTCACAATCTACCAAGTACTCACATGATTTTTACAGAAAAAAAGAATCTAATGCCATGTTCTCCATTATACAGATGACTCAAATTAAGCAACTCAAAGTCTGTTGATAGCTTTGCAGAGCCAATGAGATTTATCTGAGGCAGGATTGTTGCTAATTGAAAAAAAAAATTCTAGCCCTGGCCAGTGTGGCTCAGTGTGGCTCAGTTGGTTGGGCGTCATCCCATACTCTGAGAGGTTGCTGGTTCAATTCCTGGACAGGGCACATGCCTGGGTTGGGCGGGCTAGATCCTGGGTGGTGTTGTGTGCAAGAGGCAGCTGATTGATGCTTCTCACATCAGTGTTTCTCTCTCTCCTCCTTTCCTCTCTCTCTAAAAAAGAATCAATAAAATAAGAAAATTACAGAATGTTACTCAAAGTAAGTTTTTTGTAAGCAAACACACAAATTAAGTACATTATTAACCGTAATGTATAGTTCTAGTACAGACTACCTAAGTTCAGTCTGGCCCTGCTGCTTAGTAACATATACCTTTCTGAGGCTGAGTTTTCTCAGCTATGAAATGGGAGCTCTTTCCCCAAGATTGTTGAGGATTAAGAGAATTAATTTGCATAAAAATGCTTAGAACAGTGACTGGCATATGGCAAACAATAAAAAAATGCTCTTGTTATTCTGTTTCCCAATTTGATCTCTTTAGGCTTAGACCCAACCAAGGACTTAGTCACAAAAACTAACTTTTAGAAACAAAGAGAAAGCACTTTGGTTTGCCACATTAAATAAACTTCAAAGATCCAAAGTCCTGCTTTTATAACTCGCATAACAAATTTGTTTTTTTCCCCTCTACTATGCTATGACCTTCTTAGGCCAGTCCATTCAGTTGTAATGGGAAATAATTTTGTTGTTGTTTTGGGAAACAGCTTTTATGGTCATGAATAACCAGATTCACCTAAGTCTTTCTGTGAACTACAAGTGTTTTTTATTTTTTAAAGCCTAATTGTAAATGTCTTCAATAAAGTATTTCCATAACTTCTGCTTAATTACTTTTAGTTTCTCTTTTAAGAGTAGTATACAGCTGTAGGTAAGAAATAATTGATGTGTGAAGTTATTTTTCCTATTTTATATTAGTTTCAGGAACAACACTAGAAGAAACCAAGTATCATGCAACATATTAGTTTCCAAGTCAATAAAATACTGCCTCTTACAAAGTTTCATAATATAAAATACTGGACTCAGGACTTGATTACAGTAATACCAACTGAGTAACAGCCACAGTTCAATGATGTTAACTGAACCTATTCCAAACTAATCTGGGTTATCTGGAGGCACTGTGACAGAGAAGCACATTTAACTTATACCCAAAGACCAGTAAAACTATCATAAAAATAAGGAAAATATTTTTAATGAAATGAATCATAAAATTTTAGAGAATGTTAAAATGGAAACTGAAAAACTACTGATTTCACACATTTAAACTTGGGGAAAAAGAAAATCCCAGTTAGACCACTCAGTAACAAATACCAAGTCTCAAGGATCCCTAAATGTCCAAATGTAATAAATTGTATGCGCACTGTATCCTAAAGTTTTTATTGGCCTCATTCATTTAACTGGTCTTTTACTTTAAATTGTTGAATTTTCCATATATTTTGGTAATTTTTTTTTTAATTGGGCTTTAGATTTGGGGTCAACAAACGTTTTTCATAGAGGGCCAGACAGTAAATATTTTAGGCTTTTCAGGCTAAATACTGTCTCTGTTGCATATCCACATGTTTTTTTGTAGTCTTTAAGAACCCCTTAACAAATGTAAAAATTCTTAGCTCAATCCCTATAAAAACAGGCTACAGCCAGATTTGCCCTTGGCCATAGTTTCCCCACCCCTGCTTTACACCATATATATTATCTTTTTGTTACAATGTCAATTCCACTGATATTTTCTTCCTTCAAATATTTGTTCAAATGTCACCTTCTCAGAACACATTCCTACCTGTCCCCACATATATATAACATCGTATATAATACACAATATATCAACTAACATTTTTGCCATCTGATCTTTGTCTCTTCACCTCCATCCCCGCCCACCACCAAAATGAGTTCTATGAAGGCAGATAGGTTTTTTTCACTGCTGCATCTCCTGTCCCTAGAACAGTGTCAGGCATATCAATAGGTGCTTAATAAATAAATCTACCCTCACACTTAGAAAGCAAATACTATGGAGGAAATACATAGTATCCTAATAAAGTAATTTAATAAGTGAAAAAGTACTTGAGGACAAGATTGACAAATACTTTTACTTTAAAATTGTTTCTAGTCATAAAACATTTTAAAGGGAAAAAAGGTTCAAAATTAAACCATTTTCTTACTGTCTCACAATGTGAGGTTATCTTTCATACAATAATTCCCTGGAAGTTTACAATGATTTTAGCTTATTTAATAATGTATTTCAATTGTCATTCCTAAACCCCTCCACAGACCTGTTCTGCCTCTTTGATCTCATCGGTAAGTATTCCCTGCCCATTCAACTCACTGATCCAGTCTGGCAACTTTAAAGTTTAGCAAAGTTACTTTGCCTCATCTATGATTCCATTACCCAATATACCCTTTTATTAAACTTCCTAATATTGTAATCTTTCCTACTTTGTCTTTACTATTCAACATAAAGCAAAAAGCTGTTTCTATTGATTGCTATTATCAAAATACATTATTCTCTGTGATTAATGAGACTTAAAAGTTACTTTTATTATATATGGTTTTACAGTTTTTACCTATTAAAAAAAAAAGGACAAGATTTGCTTTACCATCACCCTGATATATACTTGGCAAGGTGTTAAGGATATAACTTTGGGAATTTAGTAATTGCCACCACCATTCAGATTATGGCTACTATATTTCTAAACTTACATTAAAACATAAAAATCCACTAAAGAATAGCTTCTTCTACTGCTATAACTAATGATTAAAACATAAAAATCCACTAAAGAATAGCTTCTTCTGCTGTAACTAATAAATTGATACTTGATAGCTATTAGTAAATGACAATACTAAATATATTAATAACAATGTAGGCGTTAAGTCACATTAGAGATCACGCTAAGATATTCTAAAATAAAACTGCAACTGGTGATAAGAGGGAATGCTTACAGCAAAGAAAATGTGTTTTAAAAACCCTTTTATCCAACAAGTTATTCTTCACCTACTATTTTCTAAATGGCTACAATTCTGCCATTTTTATCAAACAAGCAAGAAAGTCCAACTTTAAAATCCAAGTCAGTTGTTAAGGGTTAAGATGATTCTTCCGGCCAATTCTTTACAGACACAATTCTGTACTCCTAAAAATGCTAAGGATGTGATTTTGAAAAAACTAGCATAATAAAAACTGCTATAGAACTTTCTAAAAATTATTTTCAACTCTTTTTGTGTTCTAAATTGTCATAAAATCAGATTAATTTCATTGGATTCTAATCAGGGCAAAACCTCCTTATAGAGCTAGCTTGTAATCAAGAACCAAATTGATTCTCTTTTTTGTTCTTAAAAAAGCTAGTTGACTCCCAAATTAAGGCTTTATACCGTATGTCCCTGGAGAATAACATGGCCCAACACACCACATGTCCCACTTAATCTAGTTCAAAGGAGTAACATAACGTGAGAAACTGCACTGTGTAATTCTTTTATTTTCTGCATATTAGTGCTTTACCAACACTACAACCATTAAGAACACAAATCCAGGTACTTTACTTTTTAGTTTGGGGCAATCAGTCTACAGACTCATTTACTTATATTAGACAAGATTAACCTCATTCAAAGCTTACTGTAGTTTGTAAATTCACATAAATACAGAAATTGATGCAATTAAACAAAAACTTCAGGATCTCATTTTTTAAATTCTTAGGTTATAACTGTTGTTGCAGGCTATTAATTACTTGCCCCATGATCAGCACTGTTAGGGTTCAATTTAACTACAAGTATCAGCCTTTTATATCCTTAAAAAAAGTAAGTGAAAATTACAATTTACCAAAAGGTTTAGGATTTTCCCAAATTTCAAATATTTGCTTCCCCCCTCCCCACCCCTTCAGTTATTTGACATTTCAAGTAAACTAAAAATAACCACATCTCACCTGCAACATTCAACAGCAATCACTTGATATATAAAATTTTAACTACGCCCCGTTATTTTAAGACACACAAAAAATGGCTGCCTATCAATCTAACTCATAAGTTAGAAATACTACATTTAAGAATTAACACGAGGGTTTCAAGTTTCCTCCAGTTTAGGCATTTATACCTTTGTGCTTTGTCTTGTTTCACGATGTTATTATAGCATTGATATTTATATTACCCATGTATGTACCTTAATGTAATAATTTAAAACACTAAGAATTAATTTATGGTGGAGCTTGGGAATCTTAAAAGCAACTAAAATGTTCTTAGATGTGGTTCCCAGCTTCATTTCTAGAGGTACGTCTACTAAAGTGAAACTGAGAATTTTATACTTTTGTTGTATTTTTAATTAAAAAACCCCTATGCATCATCTGGAGCCTGCAAGCATAGCACCTTTGCTCATCTGCTTTAAGTAAAATGTTTAAGAGTTTTACTTTGAATAATTAATTTTTTTATAGCTTTATGCTTCTCATACATCTTTGGTAAAAGCTCCATTATACAATATGGCCAAAGCATGAAGGACCAATACTGTCCAACTATATACCATGATATCCCGCTCAACTTTAGTTTTCATATACCCTCATAAAACCCACATCTTTTCCTGTATACTGCCTTTGCAGTCTACATTTCTCAAGTTCCCTAAGTTTAATTCCTTGAGGATCCCTAAAATTAATCCTTAAGGCTATATAAGAACCACATGCTGCTTCACAATTCTTTATCAGGCATTAACATTTGGTTCAAAATATTTCACACTGGTCTCAATAATCTAGTTACTGGTCCTAACCAACTTAGCAAGTAATCTGGTTAGGACCTGGATATCACCAAGTGAGCACACTGCTTACCCTTGAAGAAAAATAAGCTTACATTCATTGTCATCTGTAGGTTCTTTCTCTTCATCCTACTTCCCCTTTAATTGTCATCCCTCAAGTTTACACGTCATTCATTCATCACGTTTCCTTCCCTAAAGGAGATACTGTATTACTGAACCAACAGAATATCTGACTTACTATTTGCATGAGTCAATCCTACAATCAGACAGAATATCTTTTCTACAAAACATCTTTTCCAGTGTTATTAATGGAGGTGTGGATCACTCATCAATAAAAACGCTTTTATCTTTAATCAGTTGCTGTAATGTGATGTGAAAACAGGAATGTATACTTTCCAACCAGGTAAAAGGTGCATACAATTTGAATTGTTAAATGCTTTACTAATGAGCAAAGTAAACATTCTAGTAATTTAAAAACTATTGGTCTTAAGATATTTGAAACATGGTAAAAGTATATATTCCAGTTTTGCCCAAAAGTCCCTTAAAATATCTACAAATATTTCGACTGTGTGTAGATACACCATTATTGCTCTATTTTCTGGAAAGAGTCTTTTTAAAGTTAAAAAAGGGAAAACACAGCAAAGATGCTAACTTTGCAGTGAAAAAAATCTGCGTTCTCAGTGAGTTACAATTTCATATTTTTATGCAGTGTAAGTTAGCTATGTAATGGGGAATTTGAGTTTTATCCCTACTCATGCATGATGTTTCAAAACTTAACAGCTGGCATTTCAAATAACTTCTTATATTACCTTTTTAACATACTGATGTGCAACTGGAACATTTTCCTATATTACTCATTCTTTGCCACTGTGGGCTAAGTTTTACTATACTGGTCTTCGGTATAAAAGGTCACATTTGAAATTACTAAGTTAGAACTCATAAGGGTGGGGGAGAAAGGCCTTAAATATAAAAGACAAACGGCAGTTTGATTAAGCAATAATTTTCAGTTTACTAGATGAAACAGACTTGCAACATAGTCTGCATTAATGCAAAATAAGCCATCTACAGCAAATGGTAAGGAAACTGGGCAAAAAGGGGGGAAAAAAAGCATACAATGGGAAAAAAAAAATCTCTCAAAATAAAAAAAATCATACCATTATTATAAAGGACTTTTACCAAGAACTGCTATATTTTCCCCGTCCCATTTGCTGGAAGTTAACAAGAGCCTCTAGCACTTCGTGTTCATGTCAAATGTCAGATCAGAGCATCCTAAACGCAAAGCAAAAAAAGAGAAAAGAAACAAAAAGGAAACTCCCTAACCGCCCCCCGCCCCGAACCCCCAACCGTAGAACAGTAACTCGAGTTCAAATTCAAGAGAAAGTGGCAATTGGAAGAGGTGATGGTGGCGATAATCCTATGAATGGGTGTCTGATTTCTCTCCTTCCGGGGGGATGGGTGGAGAAGGCTCATTAGGATTTGTAGTTAGAGGTTAACCATGTGAGCCCCTCGTAGAGTCCGTCCCCCGAGGTGGCGCAGGAGGGCTGCACATACCAGTTCCTGTCCCGAATCCGGGTCAGGCCCAGTTTCTCCTGGATCTCGTGGGGCTTCATGGCATCGGGCAGGTCCTGCTTGTTGGCGAAGATGAGGATGATGGCGTCCCTCATCTCCCGGTCATTGATGATGCGGTGCAGCTCCTGGCGGGCCTCGTCGATGCGGTCGCGGTCGGCACAGTCCACCACGAAGATCAGGCCCTGGGTCCCGGTGTAGTAATGCCGCCAGAGCGGCCGGATCTTGTCCTGGCCGCCCACATCCCACACGTTGAACTTGACGTTTTTGTAAGTCACCGTCTCCACGTTGAACCCCACGGTGGGGATGGTGGTCACCGACTGGCCCAGCTTCAACTTGTACAGGATTGTCGTCTTGCCGGCCGCGTCCAGGCCCAGCATGAGGATCCGCATTTCCTTGTTCCCGAAGATCTTGGATAGCACCTTCCCCATCGCGTCGGAGGAGCCGGGGCCGGGGGCATTCAGGTGTCCCGGGTCCCCTCAGCCAACGCCGCCGCCGCC
>NW_005355833.1:3271559-3282136 GCF_000412655.1 Myotis brandtii | reverse complement strand
GGCCGCCTTCACTCCCCGCGCTCGGCGCTTCCTGCAGGACACGTGGGGGACCACCGCTTCCGGTGGGATCTGCCAGCCGGCGAGTGCAGGGTTTCTCCCAGCTCGGCTCTGCTCTGAAGCCCGTCCGTTAAGTGTTTGAGCCCCGTCTTTGTACACCTCGCCCGTTTCCTAAAAGTTACGGTATTATCAAGAGTTCCGTGCCATGCCGCATTTCCAACTTTCTAGACTGTGGTAACTGTTCGTGTTTGAATAGATCCGTTTAGTGTTGTTAGTAGTGGCTTCTCGCCCACCACCCGTTATTCACTTTATTAAGAGGCAAAGATGATATAATCCTAGCATAGGATTTAGAATCCGAAAAATGAACGACTCCTGTGGCCTGGACCCAGGCGTTGAACCTTTCTAAGTTTGTCTCGTGTTGTAACGGTGTCATACTGGCCTTGCTCGCTGCACTCCGTCTGAGGCTTAAATAGTATTAGGGAAAACTTTAGGGAACCTTTGTGTACCAAATGGCTAGTGATAAAGTTAGGCTTAAAGGTAAAATGAGGTGAAACTTGAAATAAATGAACCAAGGGAAAGAGAAACAGGAAATTTTTTTCTTTTTTTAAGGAAGATGGTAAACAGCATACGGTACATCCTTTGCACTTCATATTTAAGAAAATGTAATGATGGCAGATAGGTTAAATGATAACCATAAGCTGCACGCATGAGATGAAAGTAACTAGAGTTATTAATATTCGGACAATGATCTGATTTACTTTCCATCTGCCTTAATATGCCCTTTACCCAAAGAGCCCCGTGGGACAGCTAGCATTAATAGGGGCCCTTTACACTTAAGGAAACTGGGCTTACCGAGAGATCTCAAGGCCTCACAGCAACGAAAAGGAGGAGCCAGGATTCAAACAGACAGCCTGATTCAGAGCCTTGTGCCCAAGCCACAAAACTAGACTTCCTTGGGGGAAATGCGCCTGGCCAGGAGCCTCACTTTCCTGCCTTCTGTACGTGGACAGCCCTCGTAGCCGTCCGTCCTCCCTGGTGAATTTGCTCTCAGCCGAGGCAGAACAGGAAGAAGAAAGCCTGCCTTTCTCCTGTGTGCCAACATCCAGAAGGGTCAAATGGAGGCTGCTGGAAGAGTGAGCTGGCCTTTCTTGGGGAAGGACCGATTACCCATGTCTCTGTCGCCCCCTCCTGCCCCGAAGGAGAACTTCACATGCCCACAGCCCCCGGGCAGCATCCGAAGCCCCGTGCAGGCTGGAAAAGGGAGTCAGTAGCAGTGCATCCTAAGGCATCCATGAAGGACTGGGGCATGGTTGGTTTTTTAAGCTTGCTGTTAACTTTTTGTAAAATGCAATGAAAATGAATTAGTAAAAAAAAAAAGGCTGCTTGAATGATGTGACAATGTCAAATTGATATAAAAGTTTCTAAATACTCTCTAGTTCTCAGTACGAACTTCCTGTACTTGTCTTCATGTGGGCAAGTAACAATAGTTCATGAACCAGCACAGGTCCAGTGACCACACTTGGAGTAGAACTGGTCAAAGAACTGCTGCCGGCCTGAGGTCACTCCCTAGGGCAAGGATTCCTGTGCCATTCTGAGCTTCGGGTCCTGCTGCTGACTCTGGACCTGCAGCTGGAGCAGAGGTGTAACTTAAGCCTGAGAGAGACCCAGAGACAGTGCCTAGAAGCCAGGCCCCCAGCTCTGCCCTCCCTGTCTCTGAGACAGACCAGCAGGAAGGCTGACGTTGTCCAAGCCAAGGAGGCCTCTAGAAAGACAGCTCCTTCCCCTGACAAGCTGGGAGTTGGGAGGTGGTAACCTGATGTGGATGTCCTGGGTTTGATTCTAAAATTGTACAGCCACATCAACCTTGCCGCTCTGAGCTGCTTCTTCCACAAATGTAAAAAGGAAGAGGGTTGCCCAGCCAGTGTAGCTTAATGGTTGAGCATCAAACATGAACCATGAGGTCATGGGTTCGATTCCTGGTCAGGGCACATGCCTGGATTGCGGGCTCGATCCCCATTGTGGGGCCTGCAGGAGGCAGCCAATCAATGATTCTCTCTCATCATTGATGTTTCTATCTCTCTTCCTCTCCCTTACCTGAAATCAATTATATATATATATATATTCAAGTGCACTTTTGAGTTCCTTATAAGTCTAACATGCTGTGTTTGTCCTAGAAGATCTAGGCTGCCTGCCCTCAAGGAGTGGCAGCAAGACTAAAGGACTGCCAATTGGACAAACCAGATTAAGCTCAATGGAAATGGACATTAATTGTGCCTTGCAGGCTGCCCTCAGGGACAAGGAAGACCCAGCACTGGAGAGACCAGAAAAGGGGGAAGAAGCAAATACATCATTTATTTGGGTCAATTTAATTACTAAGATCGGCATCAAGCCTGACACTGTTTCTCAGCAGTTGAGGCAGAGAAGCAAGCGCCACAAGCCATAGAGCACTTTTTATAAAGGAGGCATGGTTACCAATCCCCAGAGGATACAGACTTTCTCCTGGACCTAAATCTTAAAATAATTTTCCACACGTGACCCTATTTGTGGGACAGTAAGGACACAGCAGCCTCCACAAGTTTTATGGCAAAAGCAGAAGTGGTTTTATGTGGCCGTTTCTTCCAAAAATCTTGGAGGAAAGCCAAGAGTACACCAGCTAGCATTGCAGCTCAGCAACGGTATTTAGTTTTTAGGCAAGAAGTGAACTTGAGTATATTAAAAGGAAAAGTCAAACATTCTAAGTAAATTATACAGGCGGCAAGACCATAATAAAGTGCACTTGGTTCCCTCTTAGCTGGGTCACTGGTGACTATACAAATATGCCTTTCCTTTTCAAGGTATGGACTGACTCTCTCACCCTGGGGCCAACAGCTGACATCTTTGCCTGCCTGACTCCCACACCCTGGCCTAGGGGCACTCTGGTATGAAAAGGCCAATTTAGCCATTCCTACCATTAGCCACTGTAGGGCAGCATTGAACCAGTAACTGAAAAAGCAAACTTTCAAAAATTCCCTTTGTAAGCAAAGTCGTTCAGCTTGTATGCAGTTCTACCAATCTAATTATATAAATCTTGAAAATCCAATATTGAGCTGTTTTCATAATGTAAAGGGTGTAAAAATGAAAACAGCGGCTCCAATAGTAGGAATTATTTCTGAGATTCTTTTTTTTAATCAGATTCTCTTTTTAACATTTTAAATGTCAATACATCCTATGAGAGATATCAAAGAAATGCTAACATTTTCTGAACACAAATTGTGCTGTTTTACAGTACCATTTGATTTAATCTTACAAGAACTCTGTGATGTATCATTATCCCCACGAAGCATACGAAGAAACAGGCAACTAGCCTACTCGAGTGTCTCCTCTAAGGTCACTAAACCAGCCTTGAAAAGCTATTACTAGCGGGACTGATGCTAATGGGCATGCGCAAAAGGCCCCAAGGCTCTAGGAGCGTCCCCAGTGGTCAATAGGCCTCAGTGCAATTGAGTTCAACCACATTCGGCTTCTAGCCCCGCCTCTCGTCCCGCCTCTTCCGCCCAGCGCGGACATTGATTGGCAAGCGGCGGGCTAGAAGAATTTGAACGGGAGCGGTACAGTCTCATGCACTTGCGTCAGTTAAGAAGCTTGGTTCTTGGTGAATGAAAGGCGGAGGAGAGCTCAAAACACTTCTACGGCCACCGGCCCGAGTCCCAGAGCTTGCCAGCCTCATCCTAGGCCAGCGGTTCTCAACCTGTGAGTCGCGACCCCTTTGGGGGTCAAACGACCCTTTCACAGGGGTCGCCTAAGACCATCGGAAAACACATCTATAATTACATATTGTTTTTGTGATTAATCACTATGCTTTCATTATGTTCAATTTGTAACAATGAAAATACATCCTGCATATCAGATATTTACATTACGATTCATAACAGTAGCAAAATTACAGTTATGAAGTAGCAACGAAAATAATTTTATGGTTGGGGGTCACCACAACATGAGGAACTGTATTAAAGGGTCTCGGCATTAGGAAGGTTGAGAACCGCTGTCCTAGGTGATGACGTGACCCGGGAATTGACAGGTCGCCATGTCCAGAAGGAAATTGATGGGCTCAGGGGTGCCAGGCCTTGGTTTGACTGTCCCAACTGCTGAGAGAATCCTCCATCAGTGAGGCCTAGGCATCACCTGGGGAAATTCCCTGACGCCATAGCGTTATGTCTGCGGAGCCGGGTCCTCTGGGTTTAAGATTAAACAATGTGTAAAAACCAGACCTGGTACCAGAGTCTCGGCCTTCTGTCCTCAGCTGGGTCCCTGAGAGCATTTGCTGGGCCACGGACTTGTGTTGCAGTCCTGGCTCTGCTAATAACTGCTGCTGAGCAAGTTCCTCTGCCTGTCTGGGCCCTATTTCCTCACGATTAGAGAGGTTGGACTCGGATAAAGTATATATTGAACGCCAACAATGAGCCAGGCATGGTGGTAAGTAAAGAGATACAGGTGAGCAAAACAGCCCTGATCCCCAAACTTACCGTGTGGAGAGGGAGAAAGATAATTAAAAGAACTATCACAAACACATAGTTACACACCTACTTTTTTTAAATCCTTACCCGAGGACATGTTCATTGATTTTTAGAGAGAGGAGAAGGGGGAGAGAGAGATAGATAGATATTATTGGTTGCCTCCCATACATGCCCCAATCTGGGATCGCACCCGAAACCTAGGCATGTACCCTGACCTGAATCCAACCCGTGGCCTTTCTGTGTAAAGGATGACACTCCGCCCAACTAAGCCACACCGTAACTTATGCAGAAAGGAAATAACATCACAGCCAGGGCTACACATCTACTTTTAAGAAGTGGTACAGGAAACTTACACAGACATTTAATAGAGCCCGGTGTGGACTTCTTAAAGCTGAAAGTAAAATTTAACTGGGATAGGTAGTCAATGGCCCAGAGAGAGGGAGGATAGCAGTGCAAAGATCTGGAAAGTGAACGATAAACATTTCTTATTTTAATTGGATATCATAACAACCCTCAAAATATATAAGAAGGTTGGAAGCTTCAGTGAATTAATTTGAATAGAGCTTGGGGAGATCTTTGGAAATCCATAACTATTTCAGTTCTGTGAACATATGTGGTGGCCCCTGACCCTGTGTCCTGACATGAGTATTCCAAAAGATTGTTGAGTCTGATTTGAACAATCCAAGTTCCAAGTTGCATGTTGGGTGGTAACTGTGATCTGACTTTGAGGGATGTCTCCTGGCTGTTTCAGAAGAGCTAAAAATATTAGTGCTCTCTTGAAGCAATCCATGTCCACCTCATGCTTAATTACCCAGGCTTGTTTGCAAAGATAAAGAGATGAGGGAGAAGTGGCTGTAAAGTGACAGAAAATGAAATCAAGGGCTGGTCACTGTACCTTACAAAAGTACTTTTGTAGAGGGGACACCATGACATGGCAGAAGTGAGACAACTAAGGTAGGAAGCAGGCCCTGCTTTGCCCTACATTAGCTGTGTGAACCTGGCACTCAAACTCTGAGCAAGTTTCTTGATACAGGCATACTGATTTTTATTGCACTTTACTTTATTACACTTCGCAGCTGTTGTATTTTTTACAAGTTGAAGGCAACAGAACAACAACAACAAGAATTGAAGGCAAGGCACCACCAGCAAAAATATTTTGAATCACTTTATTGTGGTGGACTGGACTGAACATGCAATACCACTGAGACATACCTGTTTGTAAACAGCACTAATTATGTGTTACTGACATGGTGAAGTTCAGAATGGGAAAACATGTGAAAGTTCTTTCTAAACTATAAAGTGCTACCCAGCCAAATCACTAATCACCTGGCTCACACTATTCCTTCAGAATTTTACTGTATATGCTCCTTCAAATTATGGGGGAGCAAGGATTTGACATATTTTATTTGAATTTGTAGCAATATGCCAAGTTGCTTTGTTGTATAATTATTTTGAATTCTTTCATTTTAATTAGTGTTTATCTGTTCCAAAAGGTAGTTTTACAATTTCACATGTGGGTGCACTCTGCTTCTTGGGAGGACATCTGTGCCTTGCCCTTCCCCTTCTCCCCACCCTCTACCCCCCACCCCCAGGCACATTTCCTTTGCCTTTCTCTCTTCTGAATTCCAAGGGCTCTTCTGCCCCTGCAACTTGTTTCCTGAGTTTACCCAGCCCAGCTGGCTCACTTCTACCTCTAACTTTCTAAATAAATATTTTCTTATAATTTGAAATAAAATTTTACATGTGATTCTCTCCCTATCATTTTTTAACTGAGAAGCAAAAAAAAAAAAAAGTCAAACCGTTGACAGGAACTTCAGATTTTCTTTTTACTTATCCCACTGTGCAACACATTCAGTGACAATTAGGATTTTTAAAAAGTTGTTCATAGATGGTTTGTCAGGGAGCCTTCTGCAGTCTTTTCCTAAAATTCTCCAGAACATGGGAGGGATGAGAGCCTTTGCACCTAATCCTGGCTTCCTGCTGATACAGGACTATTAAAGGGGTGAGTCAGCTAGCTAGCCAGCCATGGACGTTAGTATGTTTTTAGGATAATTTTAAGAACAATGGAACTGTTTAAACAGTAGCAAGTATGCTTGGTAAAGAATCAGAAGTGGGAAACCAGTCATGTAACCAAAGCTACTGTCTGATTGTGAAGGTTGGCAGGGATGATTTTGAGGAACACAAGACTTAGGCCTGCTGGACCCGGGGTTCTGGTAACTTATGCAGAAAGGAAATATCACATGCCAGCATTGATGGGCATGTCCACTTACTCTGTTCATTCCCAAATATGTAATATCCCAAGTAGATATTTTGTTAATCCTCACATTTTTCCCATTAATTTTTAGAGTGGAAGGGAGAGGGGGAGATAGAAACACTGATGTGATACATCCACTGGGGCCTGGGATCAAGCCTGCAACCAAGGTACTGCCCTTGACCAGAATCGAACCCAGGACTCTTAGTTTGAGCCAAAACAGATAGGGAAAAGATCTTAAGTTTTCAGAGCTTTACATCATTGTTCAGAGAACTAAAAGATGGGTGGAACTGGACAGTTTTATTCACTATGAAAACGTTAGCACTTGTACATATGTGGGTCTTCTGATTATCAGATCATTCTTTCCAAAGGTTTTTCGCTCTATTAGATTTTTACTGTATTGAAAGATGTTTTAAAAAGCCAGCCACCCCTAGGCCGTATTAACATGAGTCTTGCTGTAGTGATCATTTGCAATTGTATTTACTGTATATTTGTCCCAATTAAAAAATTTTTGAGATAAGTAAACACCAATTTGTTATTCCACTCATTTATGCATTCATTGGTTGGTTCTTGTATGCAGCAGAATTGAACCTGCAACCTGGCACACCGGGATGCTCTAACCAACTGAACTACCCAGCCAGGGCTTATATCCCAATTTGCCAATTGATTTTCAGTTGTTCTACATGCTGTGCTTTCCTTTATGACCTACTTACCTGACATGGGGTCTCCCCATGGGATCGCTGTGCAGAATAACATTTGTATTAGCAGTGCTGACCCTTAGCTGGTGAAAGTTACTAATAAGTGGCACTTAGCATGTGGTGTGGATCAGTCATCTTTGAGAAGCATGCCTCATTGCTTCACAAGTGGAAACTGCAAAATTTAACTCATTCTTTTCCTCATTGTGCCTTCCCCCTTTCTCAAACTCCTAAATTGTTTACCAAACATTTTCTGGGTACACCTAATGCATCTTATTTTGGAGCAGGACTAGCAAGTCCTGCTTTTCAACAACTTCTGAATCTCACTAATGGAGACAGACAGGGTAAGAACAGAATGTTCCAAGTGCCTCACACATTATAGGTGCTCTGAATATATGATGTCTTACAAATCCGAGTCCTATGGTGCCTTGGCATTTTTAAAAGTGAGCCTAGACCTGGCCTGTGTGGTTCGGTCACCCAGTGCACTGAATTCCCCATCAGGGCACATGTGGGAAGCAGCCAACCTATTCCCACTTTAGGTAATTGTTCAGTCTTACCCCTCACCCTGACAAGCTACATTTGTCAACTGCCAGGATTGTGCTTGGGAATTAGCAAAGAAACTTTCTAAATCTGAGGTCTGGACCCCTTCTCCTTGGACTCTTATTCACGTGCAGGGAACAAATCCTGTAAATCATAATCCTTACTCCCCACATGTAGTTCTCAATGCTGCAATATTAGATGCATTCTTTGTACAGTGTCTAGCTTGTGTCATAGCAGAAAAGGTTGGAAGCCAGCATTATAGAAGTGAGATCATCTTTATACAGGCACATCCCCAGACAATCAGCAAGCCCAACAGCAACAGAGGTCAGCTTTTATTGGCTGTGTTACAAAAGAGCCAGTTTAGTCAAAAAGACCAAAGCCCATGTCATCATCAGACTCCTCAGATTCTTCTTTCTTTGCTTCCACTTTCTTCTCCTCAGCTTAAAAGGAGAAAAAAAAAAGGTAAATTACACACCTTTATTTTGAACTCCAAAGAGCTATAGGCCCTTCAACTTACATGCTCAAAATACCCCAGACTTCCCTCATCAAACTATGTTTCTGGTTTTAGGATTGCTAGACATCATCTACTTAGTAAATTAAGGGCAATTTTGCCTCTAATTAGTTTCCTACCTGGGGCAGCAGCGGTGGAGGGGGCAGGACCTCCTGCTGGTGCAGCACTAGCTGCAGGGGCAGGTCCACCAGCCCCTACATTGCAGATGAGACTCCCAATGTTGACATTGGCCAGAGCCTGCAACACAAGTGCATACAGAGGTTAAGTGCTCAGTTCTGTCCATGTTATAATACTCACCCAGGAAAAAAAGTACCAGCCCTTTGAACTTACAGTGACCTACCCCCACCACTATCTATAATAAAAGCATAATATGTGCCGAAACCGGTTTGGCTCCGTGAATAGAGCGTCGGCCTGTGGACTGAAAGGTCCCAGGTTTGATTCCGGTCAAGGGCATGTACCTGGGTTGCGGGCACATCCCCAATAGGAGATGTGCAGGAGGCAGCTGATCGATGTCTCTCTCTCATCGATGTTTCTAACTCTCTATCTCTCTCCCTTCCTCTCTGTAAAAATCAATAAAATATATTTAAGAAAAAAGACATAATATGCTAATTAGACTGGGAAGCCCCGGTGGGGAGGTGCCGCAGCTGGGGGAAGGAAGGCTTACGCTTGCATGAATTTCATGCATCAGCTTCTAGTATAAACATACATAAATTTCTCTTCCTTCTCCTTTGCTGGAATCTGCCAGTGACAGCTTGTCTGCTATTCAGATTCCCTAAAACTTAACAACCCACACAGCTATACTAAAAATAAGCAATCGTAAATCTCATAGCTGCATGGCTATGTTTTAAGTAGTAAGGTACAGCTAGCTGAATTCCTTTTATAGATGAGAAAATTGGCCCCAAAATGCTGGTTTAACTTAACACTCAAGCTTCCTTAAGTCAGGGTTTTTCCCAGTTCCACGTCTCCTCTTAGCAGTGAATTCTATTTTTCAGACTGCTAAGTAATTCTAGGAAATTTATTGAAGATGATAGAGGTACAATGTTTTCAATCTTTCAAAGCTCTTTGCAGGACACAGGTGAACAGTTAGCATCCACAAGCTTCACTTGCTAGAGATTCAGTAACCTGTAGAATGGAAGGCAGCCAGTGCCAAATTCCTTGGGCAGGGGTCTTGTCTTTTATCTCCTAACACACAGTAAATGGACAATAAAAGGCCACACCCAATTTCCATTAAAGCATGCTATCATACTAGAAGGATTTGCTTGTAATAGCATGGGAGTTATCTTCTGGGTGGCCCTTGTAAAGGAATCACATGGTTAATTCTTTTACCATGGTTTCTAAGCAGAAGAAAAGAGAAACCAATCTGAGATCAAGACAAACACAATAGAAATAAGGAAATATCACTTAAGAGTTATTTATTTTTTGGATATTGGCATGAACACCTTCCTTAGTAATCAGTAGATCTTCCCAAAGTTACCTCTCCAAATCACCTTACCTTTGCAAACAAGCCTGGCCAGAAAGGCTCAACGTTCACACCGGCTGCTTTAATGAGGGCGTTGATCTTATCCTCCTGAAACAGATAAAATGACAACCCATCAGAGACCAAACCGTAGCTTTCTGATGTCTCCAAAAAGTTGAAAAAAAATAATTCAAAACGTGTGTACCGAGCCATGTGTATCCAGTTTCACTATTCTACCTGCATCTTATGTTTAAGAGGACCCTTTCTTACACTCCTTTGGCCGTCACGGTAACAGAAATGCCATCTGGTCCCGTGTGGCAAGTTCATCGCAGCCATTTCACGGGCTGGGAATGTGCCCAAGTCTCGCTATTTTAAGTTACGAGTAAAGGCTGGGAGGTGGAGCAGAGCTCACGCGCTCTCCTCCACACCATACAGGGCCTACTAGGAGAACCAAAAGAATCCAAAATGATATAGAACTGGCTGCGGATCAGGATGCCCACGCGCTGCCCAAGTTCCTCCAAATACAAGTTCTCAAGGCCAGAGCGCGCCATCGCACATGTAATCCAGCCCCGACCGCACCCGGCACGTGGCCGAGGCCCCAGGCCAACTCCCACGTGGGGCCACCTGTTGGGCG
>NW_005355833.1:3268620-3271292 GCF_000412655.1 Myotis brandtii | reverse complement strand
AGGCGGGGCTGGGGCCGCCCGGGACGACCCACTGGAGGCGCCTGCGCAGAGGGCGTGACTCGAGTTCAAGAAGTGGCTGGGAACCTGTAAGTGCCGAGTACCTCCACTGGTTTGGCGAAGCTCAGGACTCGTGAAGAGTAGTCATATTTTTAGGAAAAGGTTACCTAGGTAAGTGGACGTTACCCTAAGCACTGTTGCTCCTGTGACACTGCTTAGAGAACCATTTAATGACGTCCCAGCCACCCCGCTCCCACCCGCCCCGCACCACCATCAGCTGGAGGCAGCGCTACTTTACCGCCTTTAGCCCCAGGGTCTTAGCGCAGCGTCTCAGGTAAGACCAGTGAACCGAGGAGGAAATTGGAAGCTTGCAGGTTTACGATAGCAGGTGGCGTTTGAGCGCCTGCTATGCCCCAAACACTGAGCCACAGACTACAACAGTGGTTCTGAACCTTGGCTGCACATTAGAATCACCTGGGAATCTTCTTAAAATCCTGATTTCTGGGCCTCATCCTCCGGAAATTCTGTGTCTTTGTTATGGGGTGGGACCACCACGTTAGTAACAAAGACACAGAATTTCCGGAGGATGAGGCCCAGAAATCAGGATTTAAAAAAGACCCCCAGGTGATTCTAATGTGCAGCCAAGGTTGAGAACCACTGTGCTACAAGGTTTCATTTAATGTTCACACAGCCCAAGAGGTAAGTGCTGTTATGCCATTAACTATGAACTAAGGCGTAGACCCCGTAACTCGTCTAAGATGACAGCGTGCGGTGGAGCCTGGGTTTGGAACCTGGAATCCTAATGTAAGCGCCTTCTTGTGAGTGCGGAGAGGGATGGGTTTGGGGATTATGAGTAAATGTTGTCTTCCTTCAATTTTTATAACTAAGGCACCCGGTCATTGGGTGGAAATGCTTTGAAACCGCCTAAAGATCTTGCTGCAACTGCTGCTTGGTTCGGTGCTGTATTGCACTTTTTGTCCTCTGAAGCTAATAAAACCTCTTTTGGTTTTATATTGAGGGTATTAAAACATTTCTTATGGTGGTACAATTGACATATAACATTCGTTTAATGCGTACAACATAATGATTTAACATTTGTATATATTGTGAAATGATCACATAAATTCCGTTAACTTCATCACCACACATAGTTATTATTTTTTTCTTTCTTTTTAAAGAATCAATACAGTGCTCGCTTCCGCAGCACATATACTAAAATTGGAAACATACAGAGAAGATTAGCATGGCCCCTGCGCAAGGATGACACGCAAATTCATGAAGCGTTCCATATTAAAAAAAAAAAAAATCAATACAGAGGTCTTTTATTTTATTTACACCTATCATGCCATGGATTCATAGGGAATGGGTTCCAGCAGCTCGGGCTCCTTTCCATTGCTTCTCGCACCTGTGCTCCTCTGAGTGGAGCAGGCAGGTGCTTCTGTGGAACCCAGGAGCCTTTCTCTGTGGCTTCCTTCTTTTTCTGATCATTTTCCTTCACCCGGTTCAGAAAGCTACCTCAGCTCTTAGAGTGCTTAATATGCTCAATACGTACATTAATTTTCTTGGCAAGAATCTTGCCCTTACACGGACAACAATGTGGTGCTTGCTGGAGTGGGAGGGAGGGTGGAGGCGGGTATAGCAGGGATAAGTGGTGATGGACGAGACTTGACTTGGGTTGGTCAACACAAAACACAGTGTACAGATGGTGTGTTGTAAAATCTTGTGCCTGAAACCTGTATACTTTTAACCAGTGTCACCCCAATAAATTAAATTTAAAAGGGAAAAAAGAAAAGAATCTTGCCTTTAACTTGTTCACAATAATGCCTACTGCATGCTGGGTGGCCCTGTAGACTCTTCCAGTTTTGCCACGGCAACATTTGTGGGGATTTGCTTTTGGAAGAGTGCCTATTCCCTTGATGTCTACAATATCACCTTTCTTATAGATACGCATGTATGTGGCCAGAGGAACAGCTCCATGTTCTCTAAAAGGCCTAGGGAACGTATAGCAGGTGCCTCTCCTCCTGCCCTTTGTGTTAGTCATTTTGGTGAATTACTGGAAGATCATGGTTCCCGCCCAAAGGAAGCAATTTCTTTTCTTGTTTTGGTGAGGACTTAAGGTCTAGTCTTTGCAACTACTTTTAAGTATTGTCAGCTGTAGTCACCATGTACATTATATGCCCAGGATTTATTTATTTTTATACCTGGAAGTTTGTACCGTTTGACTCCTTCACCTATTTCACGACCCCTACCCCACACCCCTTCTCTACTCTGCATCCCCATTCCTGTCTCCACCCTCACACCCCCAACTCCTGCAGCCCCATCAATTTGTTCTCTGTATTTATGAGCTTGTTTCTTTTTCTTTTATTTTTTTGTTTCTTTTTCTTCTAGATTCCACGTATAAGTGAGATCTTATGCTATTTATAGTATTCCTCTTTCTTTGTCTGACTTATTTCACCCAGCATAATGCCTTCAGGGTCCATTCATGTTGTCGCCAATGGCAAGATTTTATTATTTTTTATGGCTGAATAACATTTCATTGTATATAGAGCACTTATACATATAGTGATCCATCCATTTATGGTGGACACTTAGGTTGTTTCCAGGCCTTGGCTGTTGTAAATAATGCTGCAATGAACATTTTTTTCAAATTACTGTTCTTATTTTTTTTTTAAATA
>NW_005355833.1:3267562-3268528 GCF_000412655.1 Myotis brandtii | reverse complement strand
CAATCAGCTGCCTCCTGCACATCCCCTACTGGGGATGTGCCCGAAACCAAGGTACATGCCCTTGACCGGAATCGAACCTGGGACCTCTCAGTCCGCAGGCCGACGCTCTATCCACTGAACCAAACCGGTCAGGGCATGTTCTTATTTTCTTCAGATAAATATTCAGAAGTGGAATTGCTGGCTCATACTTAAAAACAATATATATACTAGAGGCCCGGTGGACGGGTAGGGTCCCTAGGCCTGGCTGGTGATCAGGGCCAATAGGGCTTTCCTTCCCCCGGCTGCCAGCTGCTGGCCGGAACCTTCCTTCATTTCACGCTGCCCCCTGGTGGTCAGAGCAGTTGAACTCTTGGTTGAACTCCCAAGGGGACAATTTGCATATTAGCCTTTTATTATGTAGGATATATATATATTACCTTCCTCTTCATTCTTTCTCTTAGTGAACACCAGTTCTTTCAGAAGCCAATTCTGTATTCCTAGCAGGACAGTCTTTTTATATATATATCTTGCTCCTGTGAGATATATATATCAGAGAAGAAGGAAGAAGAAAAGAGAGATAGAAACATCAGTGAAAAAAAAAAAAAGAAACATCAGTGATAAGAGAATCATTGGTCAGCTGCTCCCACACTCCCCAGATATTGAGCCCTGGGCATGTGTCCTGACGGGGAATCAAACTGTGACCTCCTAGTTCACAGGTTGACACTCAACCACTGAGCCACACCAGACGGGTAGTAGTTCTACTTTTAATTTTCTGGGAATCTTCATACTGTTTTCCATAGTGCCTGCACCAATTTACATCCCCACCAACAGTGCATAAAGTTTCCCTTTTCTTTTTCTTCTTCTTTTTTTTTTTTTAGTTTTCCTTTTCTCCACAACCTGCCCACCATTTATCTCTTGTCTTCTTCTTTTTTTTAAATAAATCTTTATTGTTGAAAGTATTAAATATGTCCCTTCCCCCCACCCCCC
>NW_005355833.1:3241329-3267141 GCF_000412655.1 Myotis brandtii | reverse complement strand
AAATATATTTTATTGATTTTTTACAGAGAGGAAGGGAGAGAGATAGAGAGTTAGAAACATCGATGAGAGAGAAACATCGATCAGCTGCCTCCTGCACATCTCCCACTGGGGATGTGCCCGAAACCCAAGTACATGCCCTTGACCGGAATCGAACCTGGGACCTTTCAGTCCGCAGGCCGACGCTCTATCCACTGAACCAAACCGGTTTCGGCAAGAGATTATTCTTTTTACTGCTGCATAGTATTCCCTGGTATACATGTACCACAGCTTTTTATCCACTCATCTTCTGATGGGCACTTGGGCTGTTTCCAGATCTTAGCTATTGTAAATTGTGCTGTTCTGAACATAGGAATGCATACATTCTTTCTGATTGGTGTTTCGGATTTCTTTTTAAAAAATATTTTTTTAAATTAATTTCAGAGAGGAAAGGAGAGGGAGAGAGAGAGAAACATCAACGATGAGAGAGAATCATGGATCAGCCGCCTCCTGCACGTCCCCAACTGGGGATGGAGCCCACAACCTGGGCATGTGCCCTGACCAGGAATTGAACCAGTGACCTCCTGGTTCATAGGTTGACACTCAACCACTGAACCACATCGGCCGGGCTGTTTCAGATTACTTAGGACATATTCCACTGGGTAAAATGGCAGTTGCATCTTTAATTTTTTGAGGGAACTCCATACTGTTTTCCATAATGGTTGTACCAATCTGCATTCCCACTAGCAGTGCACTAGGGTTTCCTTTTCTCCACATCCTTGCCAGTACTTGTCATTTGTTGATTTGTTGTTGGTAGCCATTCTGACAGATGTGAGGTGATTGTCGTTTTAATTTGCATCTCTCTAATGATCAGTGACTTTGAGCATTTTTTCATATGTTTTTAGGCCATCTGTACGATGAGAGAGAATCATGGATCAGCCGCCTCCTGCACGTCCCCAACTGGGGATGGAGCCCACAACCTGGGCATGTGCCCTGACCAGGAATTGAACCAGTGACCTCCTGGTTCATAGGTTGACACTCAACCACTGAACCACATCGGCCGGGCTGTTTCAGATTACTTAGGACATATTCCACTGGGTAAAATGGCAGTTCTATCTTTAATTTTTTGAGGGAACTCCATACTGTTTTCCATAATGGTTGTACCAATCTGCATTCCCACTAGCAGTGTACTAGGGTTTCCTTTTCTCCACATCCTTGCCAGTACTTGTCATTTGTTGATTTGTTGTTGGTAGCCATTCTGACAGATGTGAGGTGATTGTCGTTTTAATTTGCATCTCTCTAATGATCAGTGACTTTGAGCATTTTTTCATATGTTTTTAGGCCATCTGTATGTTCACTTTGGAGAAATGTCTATTTAGGTCCTTTGCCCATTTTTTAATTGGGTTGTCTTCCTTTTGTTAAGTTGTATGAGTTTCTTATATATTTTGGATAGTAACCCTTTATCAGTATTATTGCCAAATATGTTCTCCCATGCAGTGGGCTCCCTTTTCATTTCATTGATGGTTTCTTTTGCTGTGCAGAAGCTTTTTATTTTGATGTAGTCCTATTTGTTTATTTTCTCCTTAGTTTACTTTGTCCTAAGAGATGTATCCATAAACATATTGCTACGAGAGGTAACAATGAGGCATCACCTCATGCCTGTCTGAGATTTTGCTGCCTATGGTTTCTTCTAGGATTTTTATGGTTTCACGACTTACATTTTGAGTTCATTCTTGTCTTTGGTGGTCTAGTTTCAGTTTTTTTGTAGGTATCTGTCTAATTTTCCTAACACCATTTATTGAAGAGACTGTCTTGACTCCATTGTATGTTCTTGCCTCCTTTGTCAAATATCAATTGAACATAATGACTTGGGTCAATTTCTGGGGTCTCTGTTCTGTTCCATTGATCTATATGCCTGTTCTTGTGCCACTACCAGGCTGTTTTGATTACAGTGGTTTGTAGTATAACTTGAAGTCTGGTATTGTGATTCCTCCCACTTTGTTCTTCTTTCTCAAGATTGCTGCAGCTACTCAGAATCATTTTGATTCCATATAAATTTAGAATATTTGTTCTAGATCTGTGAAATATGCTGTTGGTATTTTAATAGGGATTGCTTTGAATCTGTAGATTGCCTTGGGTAGTATGGACATTTTAATGATGTTGATTCTACCAATCCATGAACACAGTATATTCTTCCACTTGTTTATATCTTCTTCAATCTCATTTTTCAACATCCTGTAGTTTTCTGAGTACAGGTCTTTTGCCTCCTTGGTTAAGTTTGTTCCTAAGTATCTTAAATCAGCCCACGCAGGCTGGGCTGATTTTTGTATGTTGAACTATCCTTACAACCCAGGGATAAATCTCATTTGGTCTCATTTGGCATGTAATCCTTTTTATGTGTTCCTCAATTTGATTTGCTAATATTTTGTTGAGAATTTTTATTTCTGTATTCATCAGGGATATTGATTTATAGTTTTCTTGTGGTGTCCTTATCTGGCTTTGGTGTCAGGGTGATGCTGGCCTCGTAGAATGAGTTTGGAAGTACTCCCTTCTCCTCGATATTTTGGAAGAGTTTGAGAAAGATTGCTGTTAATTCTTTAAACGTTTGGTTGAATTTGCCAATGAGGCTGTCTAGTCTTGGGGTATTCTTTGTCGGGAGGTTTCCATTACTGATTCAATCTCTTTGCTTATTATTGGTCTAATCAGATTTTTCTATTTCTTCCTGATTTAGTCTTGGTAGGTTGTGTATTTTTAGAAATTTATCCAATTCTTCTAAGTTATCTAATTTGTCGGCATATAATTATTCAGTCTCTTATGTTCCTATGTGTTTCTGTAGTATCAGTTGTAATGTCTCCTTTTGCATTTCTAATTTTACTTATTTCAGTCCTTTTTTTTCTTAGTCTGGTTAAAAGCTTGTCAGTTTTGTTTATCTTTTTGAAGAACCAGCGTTTAGTTTTGTCGATCCTTTTTTATTGCTTTTCTTTTTTTCTATTCATTTATTTCCACTCTGATTTTTATTATTTCTTTCTTTCTGCTAAGTTTGGGCTTACCTTGTTTTTCTTTTTCTGATTCCTTAATGTGTAAAGTTAGGTTGTTCATTAGAGATCTTTTGAATTTCTTAATATATGCATCTATAACTATAAACTCTCCTCTCAGAACTGCTTTTACTGTACCCATATCATTTGATACGTTGTATTTCCATTTTAATTTGATTTAATTCTTTACTTCCCTTTGATTTCTTCTTGACCTATTGGTTGTTTAGCTTCCACGTATTTTTAGACTTTCCAGCTTTCCTCTTGTTGATTTTTAGTTTCATACCATTGTGGTCAGAAAAGATAGTTGGTATGATTTCAATCTTCTTAAATTTGCTGCAATTTGTTTTGTGCCCGATTATATGATTTATCCTGAAAAATATTCTGTGTGCACTGGAGAATGTGTATTCTGCTCCTGTTGTATGGAATGTTCTATTTATGTCTGTTAAGTCCATTTGTTCTAGAGCGTGCTTCAATTTCCTTTCCTTGATTTTCTGTTTGGATGATTTATTCACTGTTGAACCTAATTAGTGTCTTTTCACTTCAGCTTGAATAACTCTCAGCATTTCTTGCAAGGCAGGCTTAGTGGTGGTGAACTCCCTTTAGTTTTTGTTTGTCTGGAAAAGCCTTTATTTCTCCTTCATATCTGAAGGATAACTTTGCCAGATGAAGTGACCTTGGCTGGCAATTTTATGTTTCAGTGCTTTGAATATGTCATTCCACTCTCTCCTGCCTGTAGACTTTCTGCTGAGAAACCTGCTAATAACCTAATGGTGGCTCCTTTGTAGATTACTTTCTCTTTTTCCTTGACTGTCTTTAATATATTTTTCTTTACCATTGATTTTTAAGTTTCATTATAATGTGTCTTGGAGACAGTATTTTTTTAAAAATATATTTTATTGATTTTTCACAGAGAGGAAGGGAGAGATAGTTAGAAACATCGATGAGAGAGGAACATCGATCAGCTGCCTCCTGCACATCCCCCACTGGTGACGTGTCCGCAACCCAGGTATATGCCCTTGACCGGAATCGAACCTGGGACCCCTCAGTCCGCAGGCCGACGCTCTATCCACTGAGCCAAACCGGTTCCGGCGAGGAGACAGTATTTTTAAAAAATATATGTTTATTGATTCCAGAGAGGGAGAGGGAGAGATAGAAACATCAATGATGAGAGAGAACCATCGATCAGCTGCCTCCTGCACACCCCGCACTGGGGATTGAGCCAGGTACCAGGATGCCCTGACCAGGAATTGAACCATGACTTCCTGGTTCATAGGTCGACACTTAACCACTGAGCCATGCCAGCTGGGCCTTTTTGCATTGAGAAAGTAAGGTGTTCTATTAGCTTTTTAGACTTGTCTGTTCAATTTATTCCCCAGGTTTGGGATGTTCTCACCTATTATTTTTCTAAATACACTCTGCTCCCTTCTCCCTCTCTTCTCCTGCTGGACCAGTTATTCTTATATTTGTTTCTCTCATCATTATCATAGAGCTCTTGTAAGGTTCATTTTCTAAAAATCTTAGTTTGCTCTCCTTTCCTGAGTCATTTCTACATTCCCATCCTCCAAGTCAGAATGCTTTTTTATTTTTTTTTTAAATTTTTTTATTGATTTCAGAGAAGAAGGAAGAGGGAGAGAGAGCTAGAAACATCCATGATGAGAGAGAATCATAGATTGGCTGCCTCCTGCACGTCCCCCACTGGGGATCGAGCCCACAACCTGGGCATGTGCCCTTGACTGGAATCGAACCTGGGACCTTTCAGTTCGCAGGCCGACGCTCTATCCACTGAGCCAAACCGGCCAGGGCAGAATGCTTTTTTAAAAATCTGATCTGCCCTTTTCCCTAAGCTCTCTAATGCATTCTTCATTTCATTCATTCACTTTAGCTCCAGAATTTGTCTGCCTTTCCCTCCTTTTATTGAATTTATTGGGGTGACACTGGTTAAGAAAATTCTACAGGCCTCAGTTGCACAATTCTACAACATATAATCTGTACACTGTATTGTGCATTCACCGCCCTGTCTGCTTCTTTTTAAAAATTTCAGTCTTAGGCACAGATGCCTTTTGTTCAATAATTTTATTCCTAAATTCTTTGGAATCCTTTTTTTTTAAAATTGTTTTATTGCTTAAAGTGGAATCCCTTTCTGACTTTTCTAGTAGCTCATTGAATCTCTTCAGCTATTTTGAATTCTTTATCAGTTAGATCATAATATTCTGTCAATTTGGGTTCAGGTCCTGGAGAATGATCATTTTCATTTTTGCGATACCATATTACCATGATTTTTCCTGGTGTTTGACAAAATGTGTCTCTGTTGTTGCATTTGAAATAGCACACATCTTTCTTAGTTCACCTTGTTACAATTCAAGACTGGAAATTAGGAACCTTCCTTTTATTTTCCAGAAGGTGGCGGAATAGCTCAAGTTTCTGGTTCCTCTTTTCCTGAGTTGGCTCTGGGGCTGGCTGCCCTGGGGAAGGAGTATAAAAAGGCTGGTGTAGAAAAATCTGGAGTAGAGTTAAGGGAAGTGCAGGGTTAGCATCGGGGGCTTTGTGTTGCCCACAGCCCAGGAGGGGAATCCTCCAGTGGGGGTACTCTGAGAGGTTCGTGCACAGACTCCTGCTGAAACCCTAAGGTTTTTTTTCCATACACTTTATTATCCTTGTAAACTGCCTTCCCTTTCCTCTCCTTCCACCCAGTCAGGAGATCCCTCCTCAGTTACTCCTGCTACTGAGGAGAAATGGATACCTCAGTCCCAGCCCCATGGTCAGTTACTCAATACTTCTCTTTCTACCTCCTTTGTGAGAAAGGTAGCTGTTGTCACTGCTGGTAAAAGCCCAGCTTGTTACCCTGTCACCTGGGGAGGAGGGCTGACTTCTTGAGTTACTCCTCTGCCTCCAAACTGATCTCTATCCCATTTGATGACAGGCCTGGTTCTCCCATGAGGTTGGCTGGATTTCCACAAATTCCCCATCTCCCTGTGTGTCCACCTGTTTTGCTCTCTCCAGTTTCGCTCCCCTCCTAACCCCACTTCACTGCAAGTGGGGGTGGGGCAGGCTTACTGACTCCCTTTTTTTTCCCCCCCCCCCCCCCCAGGTCCTACCCACCTACTTCTGAAGCACGCAAAGGTAGAAATCTCTTGGGTGTCCTGGTGTAATGAGCAAAGACACTTTTGTACAGATATGAATGACCAGCTAGTTGTAAGTAAAAGGGGAGAAAAAACGGGACTCATGCTGCCATGATACTGATGTCACTATTTTTTATATACGGGTTTAAGTTACATATAGTATCAAGAATTAAAATATTTCATACCTGGAAGCTTCGGTAAATCACCTGAATTAATTAAAAAAAAAGGGGGGGGGAATTCCAGGTCAAACACTGTGTATTAAGGATTACCTATAAGCATGGCATACCTTCAGGTTATGAATGTTGACTTGGGGTGAATTCCTGGTTCTTGGCAGGAGAAACACCCTCTTTCAAAGCCATTTCTTTGTGTGCTAAAACAAGTAGCCCCTATGTGAGAGAAACCTCTAGTGTTTTAATTCATCCCACTTTTTTGTTGTTAATCCCCACCCAAGGATATTTTTTTCTCCATTGATTTTTAGAGAGAGTGGAAGGAGGGGGAGAGACAGAAGCATTGATGTGAGAGAGACACGTCAATTTGTTGCCTCCTGCATGTGCCCCAACTGGGGCCAGGGATTGAGGCTGCAAATCGAGGTACGTGCCCTTGACTAGAATTGAACCCATGCCCCTTCCGTCTGTGGGCTGACACTAACTAGTGAGCAAATCCAGCTAGGGCTCCATTATTTATTTATTTGTTTATTTAATTGGTTGGGATGACATTGGTCAACATGAACATAGTTTTCACGTGTGGATTTGTTACGAAATCTGAATATTGCACCATGTGCCCACCACCCAAAGTCAGATTTTCTCCTGTCACCTATTAGGACCTCCTTTTCCCCTCACCCCCTTCCCTCTGGCAACCCCACACTGCTGTTTGTGTTCATGTTTCAGTTTTATGTCCCACATGAGTAAAATCATATGGTTCTTAGCTTTTTCTGACTTATTTCATTTAGCAATAATGCTCTCAAGATCCATTCATGTTGTCGCAAATTCATCCTTTCTTATGACTGAGTAGTATTTCATTGTGTATATATATCACATCTTTACCTAGTCCTCTATCGAATCACTTTGGTTGTTTCCATGTCTTGGCCACCGTGAATATGCTGCAATGAACATAGGGGTGTGTATATCTTTGCGAATAAGTGATTTCGAGTTTTTTGGGTATATACCCAGGAGTGGGGTTGCTGGGTCATTTGGTAGCTCAATTCTTAATTTTTTGAGGAATAACCAGACTGCTTTCCATAGTGGCTGTACCATTTTACATTCCTACCAGCAGTGAATGAAGGTTCCTTTTTTTCCACCTCTCCACCACTTATCTTGTTGATAATGGCCACTCTAACAGGTGTAAAACTACTCATTGCAGTTTTAATTTGCATTTCCCTAATTGCCAGTGAGGTTGAACATCTTATATCTATTGGCTGTTTGTATGTCTCCTTGGAGAGGTGTATTTTCAGGTCTTCTGTAGGGCTCCTCCCCCCCACCTGCCCCCCTTTTATTTTGGTTATCCTCACCTGAGGACATTTTTTTCTTTTAAAAAAAAATATATTTTTATTGATTTTAGAGAGGAAGTGAGAGGGAGATAGAAACATCAACGACGAGAATCGTTGATTTGCTGCCTCCTGCACACCCGCTACTGGGGATTGAACCCACAACCGGGCATGTGCCCTTGGCTGGAATTGAACCTGGGACCCTTCATTCTGCAGGCTGATGCTCTATCCAATGAGCCTAACCAGCTGGGGGAGGATATTTTTCCATGGATTTTTAGAGAGTGGAAGGACAGAAATGTCAATGTGAGAGAAACACATAGATTGGTTGCCTCCTGGACTCTCCCGACCAGGGCCTGGGCCAGGAAGGAGCCTGCAACTAAGGTATGTGCCCTTGACTGGAATCGAACCCAGACCCTTCTATCTGCAGGCCAACACTCTATCCACTGAGCCAAACCAGCTAGGGCTAGGGCTAGACTTTTAAATCCATTCCACAAACAAGGCCAACTAAATGTAAGGCACAATGGTAGATCCTGGAAATATGTATTATGACTATCACACAACTTTGTGTATTCTTTTTGTTTTAAATGTCTTTATTGGTTTTAGAGAGGAAGGGAGAGAGAAACATCAATCGACTGCCTCCTACATGCCTCCCCATCAGGGATTGAGCCTCCAATCTGGGCATGTGCACTGACGGGAATTGAGCCAGTAACCCTTTTGGTGCATGGGATGATGCTCAACCAACTCAGTCACACCGGCCTGGGCAGGGCACACAACTTTGCATTTCTTAGTGCTTTTTATTTCAATTCTTTTGGCATATCTAAGTAGCAGAAAGTAAATATGTACATACGAAATAAGTTCTTAAAATGGTTTTAGTATTGGCCAGTCACTGCCATTTTTTTAAAAAGGCATTTTCCTTCAAGATTTTTAAGAAAACTTAAAAAAAAAGTTGACTCTAGAGAGAGGAAGAGAGAGAAACATTGAGAGGTTGCCTCCTGCATACTCCCTGACCAAGGATTGAATCCGCAACCTGGGTATGTACCGTGACTGGGAATCAAACCAACCACACCTTTTGGTATATGGGATGACGCTTCAACCAACTGAGCCACAATGGCCAGAGCCAGTCACTGATATCTTTATTTTGAAAGTCTGAATTGTCCAATATGTCTAAAGTGCATTTTTGCAGCTAATCAGTAGCAGCATTTGTTTTGTTTATAAAACCTTAAGAAATATTCAGGCAAGAGCTAGAAAAGTCACAATATAAAAGAAAGTGTGATCTATATATCTTCTTCCTTAATCACTCAAGACAAACACTTGCACGAATTAGTTTATGAGTATACAAGAAATATACAAAAAATATCATTATTAAAAAGGTCCATACGGCAATGAGAAAAGAGGGTCTCTCTTTGCTGTTAATATTAAATATGGCAAGGCGTATAATATAAAAAGTTTGTTGAATCCTAGATGTCTTTGGGAAATCTTTGCTCTAGGCCAGTGCATAATGTATCTGAGGTCTGTGAGAGTCAACAAAGCTGGACTTCTCCTGGCATGGTTTTGGAAAAATCACCAACACAATGAAAATGTTCTTTCGTTACCGAGACGTTAGTTCATGGCTTCTTGCGCCTAAAATGCAAAAACAGCATTTAGTGTTGAATTTTGCTATCAATTTCACATTCAGGGCAGTTTAATCTCTAGGATAGCTTTAAGATAATTCAACCAAAGGACTTGCATGCATGTATATGAGCATAACCAATGGACAGACTGGGGGGCAGGGGAGGAGGGCATGTGCTGGGGGGTGGGGACAGCTGGGAAGAGGTCAATGGGAGAAAAAGGAGTCTTATGTAATACTTTTAACAATAAAGAATAATAAGAAAAGGTAATTCCTGGTTTTATCATGGGAAATATTCAAGTCCTTCTGAGAAAGCAAATAACTGTTACCAACTATGCTTATCTAGTATTAAACTTAAAAAACAGGACGTCTTTCCATCTTTATCCTGTTACAGCGATTTTATATATTACCTAAGGAATAACATGTGTTAAATATGAACACGTGGACTTATTTAAGTAGATATTTGAAAAGAAGGAGTTTTACTAATATGGAAAAAGACTGTGATCTGGAATGGTCTTTAGAGATCATCCAAGACTCTTGGATATGTGTTTAATAGAAGAGGGAAAGTATGATTCCTTTCCAAACCTATAAATTTCACCATTGTTTTACTTTAGTGAACACTTAATTGCCGTAACAAGACCAAGAGGCACATTAGGAAAGATGAATTACAGGAAGAGCTATCATCCCTGACAAAAGCCTTTAACCTCCCCTCCTTATAGGTGATCTCAGTTCAGCCTCTGAAAGCTTTGACCATTGGCAGAATATGAACAAGAGTGAGCCAATCTTCCATCTCCTTCTGTTTTGCAGCTCTAATTGCTCTTATCAAGCCCTGCAAGGTCCTCAGCCCTATTGCTGCCTACTGCAGTCTGCCAGTAGGGCCCAGGTACGCCAAGGGGTAAGCAAAAGCCACTTATGTCCTCTGAAAAGAAGTAGATGGTAGAGAGAAGGGTGGTGTTGGAAGTACTAGAGGGAAAACATACAGGGCCCAATTACCCATACTCACTTGGGTTGTGCATGATGCTGATATCCAGGTCCCAGCTGAGACCCTGCTCTCATCTCTACAGCCACAGAGCACTGATAGGAAAATTACAGAAGAGGAAAAGATCAGTTCCCTCAGAGTCTATAAAACACAGTTCTGTTTAGATAGGTTCCATCAAGGTGAAATCCACCTTGCTTTTCTAGTTCAGCACAGGTACCTGTTAAAATACCAGTCAGATACTTGCAGTTTATTTCACATAGGCCACAAAGACTGTGATCTGGAATGGTCTTTAGAGATTATCCAAGTAATTTTCCTCATTTTAGATAAAGAGTAGTTCTTGAGAAATTAGTGGCTACAGCTTGCCTGGCCCCCACCTTCCATATGAGCCTCTTCTTAGGAACAACAGTTCCACAGCAAAGTTCTGCTTCAGAGATTCCCATCCATCTGAAGTGAATTCTTGTTATCCTAGGGCAGCAATTCTCAACCTTTTTCATCTCGTGGCACACAAGCTAATTACTAAAATTCTGCAGCAATACCAAAAATACCTTTGCCTATCTGACAAAAAAAAAAAAGGTATATACTTTTGATTGATTTACAAAAAAATATATAATAGTAGTAATTATCTACCCTTTTTGCTCCAATGTTACTTTAAAAAAAAAATCAGGTGCCTACACATGTATAGGATTTCTGGTACCAAGAATTAACCAGACAGACACAACCTTATTATGCGACATGACCAATAAATAAGGTTCAACTTCAACATTATTATATGACCTATATATTTATGGTTCAAGTCAGGGCTGCACTGGCAATGTGAGATCAGACCTCAGCTACTCCAAAGAGCATGAAAAGCTACAGCTGTGGGGCTTAAAATATGACACCCCTAATTTTTATTAAGCAGACAAGTATTTAAGTTTTACCCCTACCCTGGTTTCTACATCAGTCCATTCAGACTCTGCATCATCTGGTTGGGCAGGTGCTACTGTGGAAGATCTTCGTTTTCGACTGGAAAAGGGGGAAACATGATGCAACAATTATTTTTGCATCTAACAACACAAAACATTAGAAATAGGGGAAATACCACTACAGTTCTTCAGAGAACAAGAACAGAATACACGTTTACAGGCTAGTCTGTTCCTGGAGAATGAGCAGCTAAGAAAACGACAGTCCTCTAAAGGGACACATTTGATGATCACTCACCCAGTCGGTGATTCTTGTTTCAAAGTCTCAATATCAGTAAACTGAACAGCTTGTCCACCACCCCTTGTTTTATAAACATCACCCTAGAGCCAAGAGAAAAGGTCATCATTACACTTTCATTACATCCAAATGATAAGTGTACAGATATACTATAAATTGATACTGCAATCACAAAACCAGATGGTGCTTGGGACTGCTGGGCCTGTACATTAAAATACTTCAGAAATTTGAATACAGCTCTCTCACTAAACAAGAGGTCCAATGCGATATAATCAGTAACATTCTTAATTGCAGAAAATAGTATTCCTTTTCATTCAACTTATAAAAACTATGCTTAGGATCAAGAAATTTCTGAATGTTCTAAGGCATTATACTTTCCTCTCTGGGTGTGCCATCCCCTTCATATTCAAATAACTGTCTTATTTGAAACTATAGTTATAATAAGAACCATCCTCTAAATTGAAATTGAAAACTTTTTTTTCATCTTCACTGATAACTCTACGTTCAGGGAGAAATTCTTCTATAGACAGACAAGAAAGGGCTTTGGGTAGCTCAATACTAAGTAATTTTGATAGGTCAAATTTTAATGTGGGCTTTTTATCTTGAACTGACAGGAAGCAAAGGTAGTTCTTTGTTTAGGTTTACTTTTCAAGTAGGGGTTAAAACGAAATACACATTAATTAAAAGTATGTAATAAATCTGGCATTCCTCTAACAAACCTGAGAATCTAAACTTCATTAAATAGAAAGCAAATTTAGTCCTGGTTTAACAGATTCACACCCTAAGCAGTTACTTTAGTTTTGTAACAAAGAGATTATATCCTATACCCATTTATGTCCCAGTGGACACTGCCTGTGTGTCATCGAAGGAATGGAAGGACAAATGGATTTTTGTTGACTTTTTTTCTCCTGTACAAATTTGTTTTTACCTTAATTAGTTTAGTTTCAATCTCCCCATCGGAGGCTAGTTCTTGGTGGGTCAGCATGTACTTCTCACACTTAGCTAGTGCCTTTTCATTTGCAACAGACACTGTGATGGCATGAGGGACATGTGGCTGCATGACTGTTGCAGTTTGCACGTTAGAGGCAGGCTTATGATCTACCCATCTGTCTCCTGCAGAGCGTGATCGTCTGTGTCGGAGACGAAGTGGTGGTGCGTTCTGATCAAGTTGAAAGGAATCAAGAAACAAGCATAACCCAGAATTAATTTAAGGGTATTATTAGAAGTGCAGCAGGTTTGGCTACATTAGTTGATGACAATATAAAACAAATGCATGAACTTTTTCAAAAGCTAAATATGTTATTCAAATGCTTTAAATGTCCTCTTTGAATTTAAGCACAAAACCAACAAGCATCTTTTAACACCAGCTTGTATATTATACATTCTACCAGGAACTTTCCTTTCAACAAAGAACGGAAGGAAAAATTCTGGTAACGCTGTAAGTCTTCCCTGTGTAGGTAGTATTCAAGACAAAATCATTTCATATTCTTGATCAAAACCCAATATGTGTGCTTGCTATTGTGAGGTAATCTATTAAGCCCACAACTATGTTAAAAGCTTCAATAATAATATCAATGAAAGCCTAAACATTTCATAGATCTCTAACTAAAAGAGAAAACATGCCTTATACAAAGACAAAAAAATAAAAGCTGATTGGCCTGTATAATATAAAACGCTAAAGAACATAAGGTAAAATTAAGAACCCCATGTATAAAATGAGCAAATGAATGTAAATAAAGTACTTTTGAGTATTTTCTGAAATTTTAAAATCTCTAAACAGAAGTTCATTAAAAAGTCAAATACAACAATGGCTATAACATATCCCCACACCCCAAACATTTCATAAATGGTTCCAAGAACCAGATAAATAATATAATGTTAAACCATTCTCTATCATACAATGAAAAACTATTTGCTTCCAAGTCAAATGTCATGTAAGTTTGGAAAAGCTAAATTTATTATATTCAATCTGAGAAAATATCATATAAGACATAGTTAATAGTTTGAAACAATGAGTTATCTTTGGTAATTTGCCAATTGTTTGTTTGTAAAACTGAAAGCAAATGCCTGTGTTCAGTGACACAGGCCAAATCCTTCCAAGCTAGTCAAGTATGAAGACCCCAATTTCAAAATGCATATCTAGAGCACTAAAGTATTTTCCCTATATAATTAGAAGAAACAAATGAAGCACTGGTGCTACATCATGACAATATTAAAACACGGCCAATATAGTTTGTCCCAAAAGATGCCCAAGCTTCACAGCAAGCAGGAAACTTTCCATTCTAAGATAGTCTGGCTCTCATGATCTACATTTAGCAAAAGTGAGAGTTTTCTTGAGCACATTTAGCAATAAATGTATTCTGAAACAAGCTTCAGAAAGATGACAGACCTTAATATACTACAGTTTATGAAATAAATGATATTTAAAATTTCATCCTTACTGAAGTATAATTTCAACCTACAGGACATAATTTTTGATCAACAAACCTAAATGCATAGATACTAGCCTCAACTTTTCTGCTGCACTTCTTAAGAGATTTTGATTTCAAGTGAGAAGTTCAAGTATCTCTAGTAAATCCTCTTAAATATCTCCTAGCCAAATTAGGTGTTAAATTAATGTTGACCAGGCATAAGCAAACCATGAGTAGTTTTGTCCGTAAGCTTTCATGAAATAAAGGGGATTTACTAGAGTTGATCAGAAAGACCAGTCACCATCATTTGCTCCCTAAAAAGGTTTAAGGCAGTATCTGCAAAGAACAGAACTTAAGAGACTTAAAAAAAAAAAAAAAATCAAAGGCAAATAGTTACTATAAGATTAATTTGTTTAGAAGAAAAAATTTAAAAGAGCTATATATTAAGATTTTACTAAATGTAAGTTCACACTAGTAACTTGGTTCATTTATTCAGATTTAGGGGAAACTTTACCTTAATCCTTAAGAAGAACATATAAATGTGGATTTATTTAAACACCCTTGATTGAGGCAGAGCCCTTGTAAATTGAAGTAAAGGTCTTGAGATTAAAAGCAATTTATTAGGCATGCAAACCTTCAGTAGTTATAAAATAACTGGCCTGGACTCTTCAAAATAGTCAATGTCATGAAAGTAAAAAAAAGAGCAGAGGACTATATATTAAAAGAGATTAAAGAGACATAACAACCACATGCAAAGCATTCACCTTGATAGAATCATGAATGGAAAACAGGAAAACCATTACTGGGACAACTGGGGAAATGTAAACATGAACTATATATCAGAGGACATTTATTCAGAATTAATATTACCTTTCTTTAGTGTGATAAAGATTATGGTTATAAAGAATTATATCCTTATTCTTAGGGATGAAGTATCATGAAGTCTGACTACTTTCAAAGGTCGAAGGAAAAAAATGTTTACGTATCTATATAAAGTAACGATTGGTACATCTAGGTAAGGGGAAAAAAAGATACTGTACCATTCTTTCAACTTTTCTTTGAGTTTGAAATTTTTCAAAATAAAAGTTGGATAGTTTTAAAAAGTAAAAGTTAAAAAAATAAAAGTTCAAAAGCAGCAAAAAACCTAACTTGGGAAGAAGCCATAAGAAAAAAAATTTGGAGCCCGGCTGGTGTGGGTCAGTGGTTGAGCATCAACCCATGAACCAGGTCATGGTTGTATTCCCCGTCAGGATACATGCCCAGGTTTCGGGCTCGATCCCAAGTAGGGGGCATGCAGGAGGCAGCCAATCAATGACTCTCTCATCATAGGTGTTTCTCTCTCCCTCTTTGAAATCAACAAGAAAATATTTTTTTTAAAAAATCAGAAAATGTGCTGACACTCATATTCACATGCTTATTAGCTTATGCAAATAAAAAGCACAGATTACTCCGGCATGTGCCCTACTGACCCTGTGTCACTGAACACAGGCATTTTAAAAAAATGTGTTTTTTATTATTTTAAAATCTTTTTTTACTTTGTTTTTATTGATTTCATAGAGGAAGGGAGAGGGAAAGAGAGAAAAACATTGACTGGCTGTCTCCAGCATGCCCCCTACAGGGGATTGAGCTTGAAACCTTGGTGTGTGCTCTTACCAGTAATGAAACCAGTGATCTAGTGGTGCATGGGATGATGCTCAACCAATTGAACCACATGGGCCAGGCTTTTTCAGCTCAAGAGCTAGGCCTCAATTTTGGGATGATTTGGTCTTTCAAATTAATATAAAAATTAGACCTTGTTTATAATGGACCTCACCCACCTTTCTGTCGAATTTTCTGAACCAGGTTATAAAAACACAAGATTAAATTCTATTGCTATAATGCTTTAAAATAACACTGGCACTAACCCTGTAGCATTGATCCTCTTCTACTTCTATCTCATTTCTGAATGTAGGAACCAACTCCCTGCCTTCAGTCCAGCACATCCCTCGCCTTCTGTCTGACACGATACAAGTTTTACTTTGTCCTGGCTCCTGCTGCCTACGCCTTGCAATGGATGTGACATTGGGAGGTGTGTTGTACGAAGGAATTTTCTGCTCCCATTCCGAAATACAGGAAGCTACAGAGATGCTGCTGCAAGAGTTAGAGCGCCTATGTAGATGTGGCTGGCTCATGAGTTGCTGGCCGTTGGAAATCTGAGCAATATAGTTACCAGAAAGCTAAAAAAATTGAAAAGAAATTAATGAGCAAGACTGAAAAACTGAGAGAAAGAATTCATTACTTTTCTATAATTTAACACATGAAGATAACATTATAGTTATTTGTACTAAATTACATTTTTATACTAAATTAAAGCAATTAAATAGATGTCTGAGAAATATAATATAAAACAAAAAACTGATTCTCGTAAAAACAGTCACCTAACCTATCCCTAAATTACTACACAACTACAAATAACTTACAGGTACTGGCGATGGAGAAACAGATCTTTGAGCAGCTTTTTCTCGATCCCGCTCCCGAGAGGGTCTCTCTGGCTTTTCAGTTTTGGGTTCAGTAACAATAGCCTTCAGTTGTTTCAGTTTTTCATCTTTCACCCAGAGCTTATTTTGCATCTCCAGTTGTTTAGCTGCTACTCGACGCTCCTATGGATTATCAATGGTAAGATATGTTCTAATCCAATTACACTATACAAGTACACCAGATTACTGAAACACTATGTCATAAAAACTATAGTTCTCCAATTCTTCCTGAGGTAACTACATTTCATAATGTTAATGAATTTCAAGGGCAGAGAAAGGAATGAACTGAATAGGCAACTACTGCCGCCACCACCAAAACCCTAACCCAGGTAGTCATTCAAAACACTACAATTTGAAATAAGTCTCTGTGGTAGCAGAGGGACGACACTCACGCATTCTTTCTCCCACTTCATTGTTGTTTCCGTCACCATGCCTTGCAACCTGGCTTCTAGTCTGCGTTTGTCAGAAAACTGTTGCTGAAGTTTCTGATTCTGGGCCTCAAGTTCCTGTTGCAGATTGCGCTTATCTTCTTCATAGATAGTAGTTGTTTTCTCTAAAATTTCAATCTGGAAGGCAGACCATTATGTTCAATAACTGGTATGTAAATATATAGCTCTAAAACAATCTTTTATAATTTGTTTATGGCAAGCAGAATTGTGGAAAGAAAAAATCATGGATAAAGCATTTTCCTCTAAAATTTCACCTGAATTTACTACCTTAATTCCTAGAAATGACAACTTTTTAAACATGTTCCTCACACTGAAAGATGAAGTTATAAATGATTTAATGTAAAAATTATTTTTCCCTAAATTCAAGCCTAATATTTTTTCCTTCTTCTTATCAGCCAGGTCATCCTAACAGTCTGAATTCCCAAACACTGGACTGCTGCTTGGTTTGGCCCTAAGTCTAGTCACTGGGCCTGTGCTAGTGGAGGCTGGTCAGTGTTAGAGGAAGATGTTGCTTTTTCTATATCCATCACTGCCTCAGGCCCAGGGTCTCTGCACAGCTGACTATTGTGTTGGCAGCAAGAAGGGCACCATGTATTATACTGAGGTGTGTTGTATGAAGGTGGAGTCAGAACGGACCTTGGTTCAGCAACCTCAGTAGAGTTCTGGCTAAGAAAGAATTCAGAGCCAACACTCAAACGAAAAGACAGTTTATTTAGAAAGTCACAGAGGTAGAAGTGAGCAGTGGAAAAAAATAAGTTAGAGAGGTAAAAGGGGCCCTTGGAGCTTAGGAAAGACAAAGGTAAAGGTCATGGGGGGTGGGGGAGGGTGTGGCACGGGCGGGAGATGGGAAAGGAGCTGTCGTTCTCCAGAGAGGGAGAGCGCCAGGCCTAAAATTTTTTTAAATTTATTTCATTATTATTTTAAAAAAATTCTTACCCGAGGATATGTTTCCATTGAATTTTAAAAAGAGACAAAGGGAAGAAAGGAGGGCAGAAGGGAGGGAGGAGGAAGGGAGGGACATCGCTTGGTTGCCTCTGTAAGCCCCCATGACCAGGATCAAACCTGCCACCTTTTGGTGTATGGGACTACAATCCAACCAACTGAACCACTCGGCCAGAACCTAAAATTTTATTTTTAAGGTTATTTTGGTTGAGATTAATTTCTCTCTAAAATGAGTGTTCCCCCCAAATGATTCTCTATAAATGAGTGAACAAACATATATTGTCCAGTAATAAGTTAGAAAACCAAGCTATAATCAAAGCTAAACTCTAGAAAGCCCTTTATAAAGCTTATTTGATTGGGCCAGAGAATATCTTCTTCAACTGTTAACATCTAACTCATAAAGAGTGTAACATCCCTTTTATGCTTTTCACTCACATTTCCTCTTTTTTGGGGGTGGTAGGTTGAAGATTAGCAAATAACTTAAGTGATAACTCTTAGTCAGCAGTATTTACAGACCTGGAGAGCATAAGGATTAAGTCAGAGAACAGTAGTAAATAGCCACTCTAATATTGTCAAAACCAACCTTATATTCTAAAGTTTTGGTTTTTTTCTCCAGTCGTTCTATTTCCAATTTTTGTCCTGAGATCACCTTTTCTTTTTCATTTAGTTTTCCTTGAATGGAGTTTTCTTTATTTGAAACACCCTTGTCAAATTCTTGCAACATACCTTTAAAAGTAAAAGCTGAAACAAAAGCATGCAGGTTTTGTTTATTCCAATTCCAAAATAACAAACGCACTCAACTTTTTTAGCCAATACTATAAAGTCTTTCATTTTGCACTATGACATCCCAATCCTTATGGGTAAATAATTGGCTTTAAAACAACAAATACAAAACCAGAAATAACAGATTCATCCTAGGAACAGTTAGAGCCAAATTGAATCTCTAGTCACCACTTACTAGATATGTAACTTGGGCAAGTTATTTTTCTGAGCGCATTTCCTCATTTCAAAGTGGGAATTTAAATACCACTTATCTCACACTTTTTTTTTTTTGGTGAAGATGAAAATGAATTGATGATGGTGCTAGAAATAGATACATCACTGAGCATTAACTATGTACCAGGCTGTTCACTCTTCTACATGATTTTTATAAATTATCTTACGACACCCTCTGAAGTAGAACAATTACAATCCCCATTTTGCGGACAGGGAACTAAGAAAGAGAGGATTAAATAATTTGCCCAAAGGTACAGTTATAAAGTGCCTTGCAAATAAGTAGTAGGAACTACAAGTAGCTATTACTCCTTTGTGTACATCACTTGTTAGTTTTAAAATGGGAGACAATACACACCAACTTTTTTCATTGGCTTTAATTTCTTGGAATAATAAAAAAAAAAAAAAGCCATGGGTAAAGTTCCTTGTCAGTCTAATTAAACAATGCCTTGAGCACTAATGATGGTGCTAGAAATAGATACATCACTGAGCATTAATTATGTACCAGGCTGTTCAAGTGCAAAGAGAGACAAAATAATCCTTTCTTAAAGATCCACCCCACTACAGAACTCAGATTTATTGCAAATTTCTAGAGTTAAAATGGTTGTAAAAGGTTTGGCCTTACATTGTTTGGTAAACTCATCCATCATCATTTGTCGTAGCTGATGGCGTTTCTCTAATGCTTCAATAAGCCTGGGGAGAGTCTGCTCATCATTGATATCCAAAATCTCGCAGGACGGCAAGGGTGGAAAACTCTGTAAGACCACTTCTGTAACCAACAGTTCTGTATTGAATTATAAAAAATTTTTTTAAAGTTACACAGCAGAGAAAGAACTTATTTACACAAGTTTAACACTGATTAGAGCTCCAGTCCAATTAACAGTGTATTTTCTTGAGTTGTCATAATCATACTTTTAGCTGTAAAAAGAAAACCAGGAAAAGTTAAAAAAATATGAGTTATCATATGTAACAAAAGAAGTCTCATTTATATACTACTGGTTCAGATTTCTTTTTGCACTTGGTGCTTTAGGGTAAGGGAAATGAACAGTTTTCTTATGTGAAATAGATTAAAAAGAGACAGACAGACCAATCAGTGGACAAATAATCTGATTCCAAAACATACCATCTCCAACTGGACCTGCCCGAACGTGGTTCCTGTATCGCCGTCCAGGTGTTAAACCACATATTGCCTTGTCTACTGGTCTTGCTACTTCAACTTCCTGGGTCACTTCTGCAAATCTCATGACTTGCTAAGACACAAAACAAATGGAAGTGTTTTTGCTTGTTTGTTCTTGTTTTTACAAATAAACATATCCAAGTCCTGCCTCAGAAATTACTATGAAACAATATTAAATTGGCCATCAGCTCATTTCTATAACTGATGGTTCTGCACCAATTTTTTAAATGTTCAAAATGTCATTCTTCACAGATAGTTGTCAGAGAGTTGTTTTCTCTGTAGAAACCGGAGACTGTATAGGATAAATACATTAAAATTACCAAGCTTTCTTCATAATCTTCAGCCTTTGGATTCACACACACGATCATGCGTACTTTTCCTTCCCCATCAAAATAGTTCTTGAACAGATGGGTTAACTTTGAATCTCGATATGGAACCATCTATAAATACATTCAAATCCAAACAAACATGTAAGGCAAAAAAGGCACACAAATAAACTATACAAATGAAAGGCTGTTGCTTACCTTGTTAGTTCCATACATTTGGTTCTCTCTCAGGACTTCCATACACGTTCTTAGCGTCATTAGTGATTGGTTAATGTTACCTAACAGAAAAATATACACAGAAGACATCTGAAAAAAACAGTGTAGTCTGTTTGGCTATAAAATCCCTAATGCATACAACTATTAGATGGAATTAACAGATTTTAGTGGCTCAATTTAAAGAGCTGTCCATGCATGGTCTGGCAGTATTTTAATAGCAGTGTTTCAGGAGAGGTTAAATATCATCCTTCAGGGATTCATCAAAAGGACTCTCCAATGAATGCAACATTACACTTCATGACCCATTTTCTTCCAAATCTTAAATTCCGTGAAATAGTATATTTGATGTAGCTGTTTAATGTCCTCATATAAAATATTATCTCTAAAGCATGGCCATTTCAGGCTACAGTTGGCTCCATCAACACTGAAATCTCTCCTGTACCCAGAGGGGCTCCTGTTTCTAAGTCAAGTGTCTTAGGACCAGCTAATTCTTGTCCCTCTACATCTAAAGTAACAAGTATTTCTTAGGTGGCATACTTGTTACTTTTGACCACTCTTGTTTGGATTTCTGAACCAAGACAAGTCCGACAAATTAATCAAGCCTCCAATAGCACAGGAGATCTCACCTGCATAAACCCCAAAAGTACGTAAGAATTTGTTTATTTTGGAACTCTGATTAAGGTTGACTAACTCAACCATATTTTCATCCTTGGCCACCCTCTCAAAACACATGGCTCATCTGTACCCTCATAATATTCCATGATTCATGATTTATCTTCCTTGACCCCCAACTCCCAATGTCCTTTCTTCTACCACTGTGCTCTCAGGAACCCATATTTGTTAACAGATTTCCCTAAATCCTCAAGCTCTCACAGAACGATCCATTCATTTCGTTCCCTAATGGCCAGGTGTCCATATTGTCCATGCATACACTTCAGGGAGTCTGCATACTTGATGGGAAATAAATTACTTCTTTATTTTTATAGCACTTACAGTTATTGCTAATCTCATGATATTTATATTCATTACTACTTTGAAAGTATGTAGTTACTAGACCTGCTGGTGGGTTTTTACTTAAAGCAGCACATAAATTACTGTATGACAAATGTTTTAAGAATACTTTAAATATTTCAATCTAATTGGTTTCCTTTATAAGCCTATGTATTTTATGCCATATATTAAAAAACTAGAGGCCCGATGCACGAAATTTGTGCAAGAGTAGGCCTTCCTTCCCCTGGCTGCCGGCTTCCCTCCGGCACCAGGAACCCGGGCTTCCCTCACAGCCCTGGCTTCATCCGGACAGTCGTCTGGAAGGATGTCCGGTCTAATTAGCACATTACGCTTTTATTATTATAGATATTATTCTGGAAAATGTCCACAGGCTTTACCCTGTACCCATGGCACAAAGCCCTGAAACCTTACCCTTATTTTCCCGTAAGGGTAGTGCTTTCCCCCTGCAGCACTTTTTGAGTAAAAGTTGCTTGTTTTCTAAAGCCTGACATTGATAAGGATGGTGAATAGAGTGAGGCCAGCAACGTTTTCCTAATTCCTTGCTGCTGCCTTCTAATGTTCCTCCTACATGCCCGCTCCTGGGTCATTTCAGTATTTATGAGGAGAATCACTCTCACATGCAGTCAGAGGACCCTGTCCTCAACTCCAGTAAATCTTTATCTCCTTACCAATAATGTAACCAAACAACCACACCGTTTTGGGGAACCTGAGGCTGTCACATGCCCCAACCACAATCGTCTTCTCTTCTAGTTCTCACTCCCTAAACCTGTGTTCCTCATCCATATTAACAATGATAGTCCTTCCTGTTTCTTCTCCCTAAGCATCTGAACCCTCAGGTTTAAAAACACAAACAAAAAACAAAACACAAACAAATAAATCCCAGGTTTCTACTTTGTTCCCAATCCAACTACAACTCTTTCCACATCAAGGTTAATCCTTCTTATTATCTGAATTCCAGATTCCTGATCTTCTTATACAATAGTCCCCCCATATCCACAAGTGATACGTACCAAGACCCCCAGTGGATGACTGATAGTACCAAACCCTATACATACTATGTTTTTTCTCTACACATACATATCTATGATAAAGTTTAATTTATAAATTAGGCACAGTAGGGGATTAGCAACAATAACTAATAAAAATATACTATAATAAAAGTTATGTAAATGTGACATTGTTAAATAAAGTAAAGGTTTCTTGAACACAAGCACTGTGATACCAGACAGTCTATGCTGAGATGGCTACTGAGTGCCTAACAGGTGGATAGTGTATACAACGTGGACAGGTCCCAGGCAGGACAGTGCAAGATTTCATAATGCTACTCAGTGCAAAATTGTAAGTTATGAACTAGTTCTAGAATTTTCCATTTAATATTTCAGACTGCAGTTAACTTTGGGTAACTGAAACCAGGGAAAGCAAAAACACACAAATAAGGGGACTACTGTACAAACATATGTAACGTGTATTTTTTTAGTTATTTCATAATCCCTTAAGTCACCTTCTTTGTCCTTCATAGGCTCTTTATTTATAATTTAATATATTTTTATTGATTTCAGAGAGGAAAAGGAGAGGGAGAGAGAGAGAGAAACAGCAATGATGAGAGAATCATTGATTGCCTGCCTCCTGCATGTCCCCCACTGGGGATTGAGCTCTCAACCTGGGCATGTGCGCTGACCGGGAATCAAGCTGTGATCACATAGTTGACACTCAACCACTGAGCCACGGTGACCAGGCTCCATAGGCTCTTTAAATTAATCATCAAGGGCTTATTCAAGGCTCTGCCCTCAGCTTGTTCCTCTCTGTTCCCCATGAATAATCTTATCTCCCCCATTGCTTCTATCATTTCTCTTTTGGCAAAACCTAAACATGTCAGTCTCAAGTCAAATCTCTCTCTCCTTCCAAATCTATGTGCCTCTGCATCCAATTACTAGGCACTTCCACTTGGAAAATTTGAATATACCCAACACAAAATTCATGAACTGCCCATACCTGCATCTCAAACTGCTCCCAAACCGAGCTCCTCTCCTCCTCTTTGTCACTCTTCACAAGCGGGTGGACGTACTTCCTAACTAGCTCTCGGGTTTTGTTTGACTTTTGCCTCCAGGTCATATGATTGCTCATCTGAATTACAGTAAAAGGCAACTAACTGCTTTTCATCTCTGGGTTTGCCCCTGGTAAATTAATTCTCTTCACTGGGAAAATGACCTTTCTAAAAAAACGAATCCTTTATTGGCTTTATAGGGCAGCTGATAATGGTAGAAAGACACAAATTTTGAGAGTCCAACCAACTTGAGTTTGAACCCAGGCTCTAACCTTGTGAAAATTACTTCTTCCAACCTCCTCAACTGAAAAATGGCTGATACAATTCTGAAAAGTCCAAGAATCAATAAATCAAGCCCATGCATAGTAGATACTATGAAACACAATAGTCCTTTAATAACTGGTAGCCACCATTATTCCCTTAGGATAAAATTCAGATTTTTAAAATATGATAGACAAGGTCTTCATGACCTTGTTCTGCCTGCTCTCCTGCCTCTTTGTCAGTTTACCACTCACACTCTCCACTTCCGCTGGCTTGACCCTGCAGGTTCTCTCAGGACTGGTCTGTTTACAAGTGGCTGCCTCCTCTGTCAGGGATGATGCCTTTAATCCTGTCCTTTTTCACAGAGCTCACTCCTTAACTTATGTGTCAACTCCATGAATTCTTCCTCCAACCCCCATCTCCCTCCTCAGATTGGATGAGGCAGCTCTACTCTGTACTCCGACAGTAACTTGTGCTCACTTCCGTTACATTCTACTGAAATGGTCTCCTTATCTGCCTATCTCTTGTACGAGGCTGGGCTCTCTAGGGCAGGGCTCAATTCCATATATCTTTGTTAATTCCTGGCACACAGTAGGTACTCCATAAATGTTACTAACATAAAACATAACTTGAACGGCTACACAAAATGAAAGATTAAAATAAAAACAAAACACCCACAGAGTTCCTTTTAATTGGCTTTTGTGTTCAAAGATTTTCCCCTCTCCCCCTCCAGAAGCCAATTTTTACCAATATGAATGCTCAAGTAACTGTTAAATGACTTCGCTTTAAGGACCCAGGTACTGGCAATACCAGCAATAGATATAACAAATCCTTTCAATATGAATATAAGTTGTATTTATTTTAGTCAGTTTTCCATGCTCTTTATTAAACAAATCAGTGTAATGTAACAGGTTGATACTAAATCAGTATAACTAAAGCAACAGCACTAACCAATAAATTTAGCCTCTAAATTATGAAACTTAAGACAATTAAGCCTCAATCTCCCATCAATAAGCAGATGATAAATTGGCATTGCAAGCTTTTAAAAGGTGTAGCATGTTTTATGTTTTTACTCACCAGCTTCACGTAATCGGTTCCCTTCTGCTTTTGTCCGGTTAGTTCTTTCACTTCCAGCAAGATCCACCAAGGACAACTGGCTTATAGCGATTTGTTCTTTTTCCTGAAGAGAAGATCATAATGTCAATAACGTAACATGAGATATAAGTGGTTTACAATGTTCTTTAAACATATTTAATTAACCAATTATTATGAATATAATATTTGCACAATACAAAATGTACTGGTAGGGGCAAAGGACACAAGTTTTGGGGGAAAATTTTGCTAACAGCATATGATAAATATACTCATGACATTAATGATTACTTGCCCATTGTCTGGTCGTCTACATTATGCTGTAAGCTCCATGAATGAAGGGACTCTGCCTTGTAATGACTTTATCTCCAGAACCTTACACAGTGCCTAGCTCTCAGCAGGAGCTCAATAAATATAAGCTAAATAGTGAGGCTAGAACAGGGCTAGCCTAAAATTTTTAATAATCAGATATTTAATAACTGTGATTTAATAATTTCATAATATGCTAATAATTTTTATAAGAAATGAAAGTCAAGAGGTACATAACTGACACTGTAATGTTAGATGTGATTCAAAGGAAATCAAGTGTATATGGAAGCCTGATTTATAACCATTTTCTAGCTAACATTTATCAAGTGTTGACTATAAGCCAAACACAGGATTAAGAACTTTATATGAGGAGTTTATTACAATAAGGTCAAATAGCCAGGGCATTAAAAGGAAATCAAAATTCAAATCCTGGCTTTTGTACGAAGATGGTGCTGAAAGCTAAGAAGGAAGCCCCTGCCCCTTCCAAAGCCGAAGTCAAAGCAAAGGCTTTGAAGGCAAAGAAAGCAGTGTTGAAAGGCGTCCACAGCCACACCAAAAAGAAGATCCGCACGTCACCCACCTTCCGATGGCCGAAGACACTAAGGCTCTGGAGGCAGCTTAGATACCCTCGGAAGAGCGCCAGGAGAAAAAACAAGCTTGACCACTA
>NW_005355833.1:3228977-3241230 GCF_000412655.1 Myotis brandtii | reverse complement strand
GTGTTCATTGTGGATGTCAAGGCCAACAAGCACCATATCAAACAGGCTGTGAAGAAGCTCTATGACATTGACGTGGCCAAGGTCAACACCCTGATCAGGCCTGATGGCGAGAAGAAGGCATATGTTCGACTGGCTCCTGACTATGATGCTTTGGATGTTGCCAAAAAAATTGGAATAATCTAAACTGAGTCCAGCTGCCTAATTCTAAATATAAAAATTTTACACTGTAAAAAAAAAAAAAAATCGAATCCTTCAGTACCATGCTGTACCATTTCTTCCTGCCATCTGGAAACTTTCGTGATACCACAATTTCATAATGTATTTTGAATAGAATTACATTTTACTAGCTTGAAGTTATTAAATAATTTATATTTGGGCTCAAGTGTGGTTACTAATTGATGTAAGCCTTGTAGTGCGACAGTCCTTGCAATAAACAGTGACCAATAGATCAGCCAAGAGAAGAACCATTTAGAATTGGACATCTCCTGAACTAATCCTACCCTGGAAAGTTAACTGCTGACAGTTTAAAACCATTAACTGAATTTCCACATACAAAATGAGTCTTCAAAGGTAAAACAATGGATCACAAATTCTTATTTATAAAGATTTGTAAACCTTTTTCATAGCAAAAATCCAGGTTAGTTTTCCAAAACTGCACATCTAACAGAACAATTAAAACCAACACCTACATATATTATTAATCCTAGAGCAGTGATTTTCAACTTTTTTCATTTCATGGCACACATAAACTAAGTTACTAAAATTCTGTGGCACACCAGAAAATATATTTTTTGCCCGACAAAAAAAAATAATTTTTTTGATTCATTCACACTAGATGGCTATTGTGTTGGCTGTCATTTTTTTCAATTTGACAATCTAAGGGAAAATAGGTCAGTGCGCCTAACTAAATGGTCAGGTGTTACTTGTTTTAAAAATTCTTGCGGGGAGAACCAACCAATATAAAACAATTGAAGGCCATCTTGATGGTCTTGACACTAATTTTTATGACACAAATTTATAAACTGATTTTCTATTTTAAAAATTAAAGACCTAGATTTTAAATGTGTATCTAAGTTGATGTTTTTAATCAGCATAAAGATCATTTAATAGTCATTAAAAACAGTTGCCAGAGATAATCTGCATGGAGGAAAAAAACTTGCAAATGGCTAATAAGTTGGAAGCATTATTTTTAATATGTAAGATAATCAGAATGCTCACAATAAAATATACAACTTTTTTTTAAAAAATTTGATTTTTAGAGAGAGAGAAACAGAGGAAGGGGAGGGAAGGAGGGGAGGAAGGAAAGGAGAGAGAAACATCATTTTGCTGTTCCATCCATTATGTATTCATTGGTTGATTCTTGCATGTGCCCTGACCGGGATCAAACCCACAACCTTGGTGTAGAGCAGGGGTGGGGAACATCTGCCCCATGGGCCATATAAGACCTGCAAAATCATTTGTCTGGCCCTGCCAAGGCATTAGGGATGAGTTAATTATGTGTTTGACCAAATATAGCAGGCTAATTTTTAAGCTGATAATTTTGTGTGGCCAAAGAATGTTATAAATATCCAAAAGGCCCTTGACAGAAAAAAGGTTCCCCGCCTCTGGTGTATAGGGATGATGCTCTAACCAACTGGGCCACCTGGCAAGGGCTCAACTTTTTTAAGTATAAGAAACCACCCCGAGTAGCATCTAGATTTGTAATGAAGAATGATACAGTTTGGATTAAGTATCTTGGGCTGGATTACACAGTGCTTTGTACTGGATCTGCCGAAACATCTGTCCATCTTGGTATCGTGTGAAAGTCTGTTACTTTTTGGGCAGACATATATAAAAACTCAGATGGTCTCCTTAAAAATCAGATGGTCTCTTCTGTACTGAAAGCATTTTTATGTTTTCTAGTTAAAAATTAATATTTTCTTATAGACCTTGTGCAATAAAGCAGAAGCAAGATGTGTGATTTCTGCAAATGCTTTAACAGCTGGTAAAATTTAAAAAATTAATATATGTACTGGTAAAAATAAGTTTTAAATTACATTTTAATAAACTAAAAAAAAAATTTCTGTGGCACACCGGTTAAAATCTTTGTTCTAGCAGTGATGGCGAACCTTTTGAGCTCGGCGTGTCAGCATTTTGAAAAACCCTAACTTAACTCGGGTGCCGTGTCACATATAGAAATTTTGTGATATTTGCAACCATAGTAAAACAAAGATTTATATTTTTGATATTTATTTTATATATTTAAATGCCATTTAACAAAGAAAAATCAACCAAAAAAATGAGTTCGCGTGTCACCTCTGACACGTGTGTCATAGGTTCACCATCACTGTGAGCAATCTTCATTGCAGCAAAACCTCCGATTTAATTCTAATTCCAAAAATTAAGTATTCAGTTTAAAAATTCGATACACTACAACTTACCTGTAAGACATTGTCTCCATCTGCATCCAGTGGAGCTTGAACTAATTTAATATTGAATACACTATGGGAACGGCTGGACTCACGATTCAAATGTGTGTTAGCAATACGTCTCTTTTTCTGGCCTATAATGACAGAAAAAAAAATAATTGCCCAAATCTGAACTCAGCCATTGCATTATATATGCTTTCGTTCGTCTTCCTTTTTAAATTGATTTTCAGAGAGAGAGCAAGGAAGAGGGAGAGAAAATAGTGATCGGCTGCCTCCTGCATGCCCCTACTGGGGATCGAGCCCATAATCATGTGACCTGACCAGGAATCGAACTGGCAACCTTTTGGTGCAGAGGAATGATATTCAACCAACTGAGCCACACAGGCTAGGGCTATACACACTTTCTACTAAACCAAAAAGTACTGCTGGTCAAATATATTTATCATTTTATAGTTTTCTCATTTTAATTCTAACCTTTCCAGAAAACTTCAAAAGCTTCTTCAGTAGATTTTACTTCTACTTCTGTACATCCTGCAACATACATATTATGATTCTTGTCTTCACGAAGCAATTTAGATTGTAGAGGTCTATGGGAAAGAAAAAATATACAAGTTTGCTAAATTGTGAGTTATAGAGTTATTAATAAATTGAGTTATCTAAAATGCCAGGCAACATAACATCCATTGTTATAATGGGAATAAACCTAAGCAAGAACCCAGAAAAATATTAAACAGGAAACTTTAAGGATATACAGTCAAGATTAGTTATGAAAACTTATTGTTTTAAAAGTTTTGCTCTAATTTGTTCTAACAAAGTACACGATATAACACTAGACAATTAAAGATCATAGTAGTATTATAGCAACATTACATGCACAAGTTAAGCATCAAAATTTAGTATTTCCCTAAATTTAAAAGATCAATAGATAGAGCTGATTCTGACCTCAGGGTCAGAAAAAAAAAAATTCAGAGAGAGTTTGGTATATACCAGGAGTGGCAATCCTTCCAAAGTGGCTGGTCAAGTTTTAGTCTGTATGATAAGATGGGAAGGGGCACTGCTTGTTTGGCCTCAGTCTTGTGAGTGGTGGAGATAAAAACATTTATCAGCCACCATCACCCACTAAATAGCTGATTTTTTTCAGGAAGCAAGGAGGGGCTCATTGGTAGCAGAAAGCAAAGTGCCAATGAAAAACCATCTATGTACAAACACTCCACAGATGCCAAACACTAGTATATCTGCACCCTTCTCCTTATAAAAAGAAGAAGAAAAAAGTCAACACAATCACATACACAAAGTCTGTGTTCCTCATGGGTGTGCTGCAACTGTTCCACCTACCAAAGGAATAAGGTAAAGTTACTGTTTCTACAGCAGCCATCTCATAGTAACACATTCAGTCCACAGTATGAGACAGTCACAATGAGTTGTATCTTAAAAATCCTCCAATGCAATATTTCTACATTGTATTAAAAAACACACACACTAAACATTAATCAGTTAAAAAAAGCAGGTAATACACCACCTTAACAAATTAAAACTGAATTCAGTGCCAAATAAGCACCTTGTGAGTTTATTCGAGTTACAATTAATATTACAAGGAAGGCACACAAGTCATATTTGTCAGTCCTTTTGTGTAATGAAATAAAATCAAGATAATAGGCTCCTATGAAAATAACCTTATTTAGGACAAACAAAAACTTGGCACATGTGCAGACATGAAACTGACTGTTAGCAGTGAATAACATCACAAAAGTTTAGAAAAATTGGGTATGCAGAACTGACACTTTGTGTTGTTTTTTTTATCTTAATTAATATATTTTTATTGATTTTAGAGAAAAAAGGAGAGGGAGAGATAGAAACATCAATGATGAGAATCACTGATTGGCTGCTTCCTGCACACCCGCTTCTGGGGATTGAGCACGCAACCTGGGCATGTGCCCTTGGCCAGAATCGAACCTGGGACCCTTCAGTCCATAGGCCAATGCTCTATTCACTGAGCCAAACCAGCTAGGGCCAGAACTGACACTTTGAAACAAATGGGAAAGTAATTAGTCTATACACTGTTTAATGTAAGTAAAAGTGGATATACTGACAAGTGTTCTCAGTACAATGGTTTCCTAAATCCAACTCTTTCTCCAATAATGTTGGATTAGACATACACACAAAAGTTAAATATATGACACAGATCTTTATATTATTTATGTCCTGAAAGGCCCTAATGAAGAGGGCATCTATATATATAAAAGGTTAATGTGCAAAGTGTCCCCTTGGGAGTTCGACAGGGAGTTTGATTGCTCGCTATGACATGCACTGACAACCAGGGGGTGGCGCAGAACAAAGGAAGGCTCTGGCTGACAGCAGGGGAAGGGAGGCCCCGGCAAGCAGCTGGAAGGCCCCGATTGGCCCTGATCACAGGCCAGGCCTAGGGACCCTACCCATGCATGAATTTCGTGCACCAGGCCTCTAGTTGAAGATATGCAGAACAAAGGAAGGCTCTGGCTGACAGCAGGGGAAGGGAGGCCCCGGCAAGCAGCTGGAAGGCCCCGATTGGCCCTGATCACAGGCCAGGCCTAGGGACCCTACCCATGCATGAATTTCATGCACCAGGCCTCTAGTTGAAGATAAGCATTTAGCTTAAGAACAAAACCATAAACTCAAGAACAAGATATTAACATTAGACATGGGATTCCAGAGTTAGCTCTGGCATAAATGCAGATTCATTGTTTGTGATGTCAGGTTGTAATTGGTCTTCATTCTCAGCAGGGCAAGACTCAAGGACAGGGAGTGGTCTTTTAACTCTGGCAGAATGACAATAGAGATGTCATTTCATATTAATCAATGAGGGAAGGTCTGTGAATATTAGTTGTACAGACAACAGCTTTAGGCTCCATTCTGTAGAGATCACCAAGACAAATGGTTAAAATGGCTTCAAACTCCCAACACACAGTGTCACTTTTTTTTTTTGAAAGGTAGCCTCAGGGCACATAGATAGTGACATTTCCTTATCCAATTAAGTTCCTTCTTAAAATACAGCTCAGGGACAAGAGTTTTCAAAAATAATGTCAGGTCTCCTCCTTAGATGCTTTAACCCACTAGGTCCCCAGCACATCTATATACCTAGATAATAAAATGAATCATCAAGCACCAGTTGCATGATACACAGTTATATTTCATTTTGAAAACAAAAATAAGCATTACTCCTATTTAAGGCTCACTGAGGTGAGTGACTGCCCCAAGATTAAGCAGCTAAGCAGGGACTATCTTCACTACTTACTTAGGTTTTATGGGATCAAACGGCACCTCTTCCAGTAGATCATATATGTAATTATTATATATTTCAATATAAGAGACAAACACGCCATAGACACTATCCTCATCAACTTCTTCTGCTTTGCAAAATTCTTGAACATTTATCATATCTGCGAACTCTGGATCTATTTGTCGCCTGAAAAAGGGGAAAAAGCCAGAAAGTCTAATTTTCCACATTGTGAATTAATATTAAACATGAATGATCCCAAGAGGAAGCTAAAAGATATAGCACAAATGTCCTGCCTTACAAGCAGAAATGCACAAAGAACTTTATTCACTCACCATCAGCCAACAATACTCCCATGTCCTCCCAGGTAAACAGCACAGGCTTTTACACCCTCTCCCACTCAGAGTGGCACCTTCTCTAAGCAGTGATTCAAGGACAGTGTGTTCATAAACAAAGAGAACATCTGAGCCAATAAAGTTACTTAAGAACATTCCTCATCTTTGATCTCACTAATGACAACTTGTCAGACAATCTCTATTTCATGTGCATCATTCCCTATGCCTGAGGAAACCATCAGGCAGCGTGCCCTTCAGGCCAGCATTGTAGACAAATGCAATTACTTACTTGCTAGAAGGGGTCTTTGGGTTGGGTATGGCCTCTCTTTTCTGCCGTTCTAATAAGGCATCAACTTCACACTGTATATCCATGCTATTCCTATCATTAGATTTAAAAACCTGAAGTGGGGGCAAAAGTCAGATCATGATTTTGAGAACTTGACTTACATTGTAAGAAATATATTTGAGAACTGAGAAATTTATTTAAACATATTTAAGGTTTCAAAATGTATCCAATTAGTTCTCCCATAATGCTACTGTATCCACAGGTATCTTGGTCCCTGTGTCAAGTGAAACTGTTACAACATAAAAGAATTGTACTTACATATCTTTTAGCCTGAAAGGACCCTACACTGTTAAAGATCATGTCCAGACAACGAGGAAGCAGCCCTCCTTCCCCTGGGGAACCAGTCATGGTGTGAGTCTTCCCACTTCCCGTCACACCATATGTGAAAAGGAGACCTGCAACAGAGCATGTCACACTGGGTTATATCACAAAAGTCCTCCCCTTGTAGTACTCATTGTATTAAAAAACACTTAAAATTAACCAGCTCAGCGCCTGACCAGTGTGGCTCAGTGCTTGAGTGTCAACCCATGAACCAAGAGGTCACTGGTTAGATTCCCGATCAGGGCACATGCCCGATCCTCAATAGGGGTCGTGCATGAGACAGCCAATCAGTGATGTTTCTCTCTCATTGATGTTTCTAACTTTCTATACCTCCCCCTTCCTCTCTAAAAAAATAAAAATAAATAAATAAAAATAACCAGCTCAAAAAAGCAGGTTTAACACCACCTACCGAATCTGAATAAGGCCAAACATAAATCAAATATACAAATATCAAAAAAAGTTTTATCAGAGCGGGAGAAAAAGGAAAATACAACAAAACTCCAAGAATCATACCATTTTTGCCATGAATGAGGTCATCTACCAAGGGATTAGCCACAACATCAAAGAGCTCCTTCTGGGTGGTATGAATGCCAAATACTTGTTTAAATGAATACTGAGTCTGTGGAGAAGGAAAAAAATAAAAGTACATAAATGAATTCCACTATATCTAGGTTAGATATACATATTTAAACCCATTCAGATGTTTCTTTATGAACATCTAAGATCTAGATGCACAAAGAAAAAGTACAAATGGTTTTTAAACCTGGAACCCTGAAAAGAAATCCTGCCCTGGCTGGTGAGGCTCTGTTGATTGGGCATCATCCCATGCATCGAAAGGTTACCAGCTCAATTCCCGGTCAGGGCACATGCCCGGGTTTTGGGCTCGATCCCTGGTAGAAGGCACACAGGAGGCAGCCAATCAATCTTTCTCTCTCTCTTTCTCTCCCTTCCTCTCTTTCTAAAAATCAACAATTTTTTAAAAAAAAGTCATGACCTACCTAAGTATACCAATTATAAATGTTAAATATTTACATTTATAACTACTGAAGAGAATGTAGAAAAATCTTAAACCCACTAATGCTTCACAGACTAAGGCTGACTTTGTTTGAACTAAATGACCAAGAAGATCAAAAGGTATTATAATGATTCAGTCACTATACGAAAATCCTCACATATTTATTACTTCATTTTACCACTTTCTATTTTTTCTCATAAAGGTGTAATTTTAAATGGCATAACAGCATAGAGCTAAGTATTTTGATGTACTGTGTGTTTTTTTAAAAAAAGCCAGCAGTGAACTGTAAATATAAACTGTATATAAAAACCCATGAGTTTTTATATAAAATAAACTTTAAATTAATTGTGATCTTTGATTCAATTATCAAATCTCTTTCAAAAACTAATTATTATAAAGTATAACCATATTGCCAAAAATATTACCAAACTTATACTTGGAAAATTAGATTGGATCCCCAAAGTGGCTGGAGGTGACCTCTGAAAATAGTTTGCTTTTCACTTGACCCAGAAAACCCCACAAAATCATGCAAATCAAGAGGCTCAAATCTTCATGTTCACTTTAAGAATACCTGTGAAACTGTGCAGGCCATTAAGGGTATGCATATTCGAAAAGCCACCAAGTATCTGAAGGATGTCACTTTACAGAAGTAGTGTGCCATTCTGTCGTTACAATGGTGGTGTTGGTAGGTGTGCCCAGGAGAAACAGTGGGACTGGATACAGAGTTGGTGGCCCAAAGAGTGCTGAATTTTTGCTGCACATCTTAAAAATGCAGAGAGCAATGCTGAACTTAAGAGTTTAGATTTAGATTCTCTGGTCAATGAGCACATCTAGGTGAACAAAGCTCCCAAGATGCGGAGCAGAACTTAAGAGCTCATGGGCGGATTAACCCACAAGAGCTCTCCCTGCGACACTGAGATGATCCTTAATGAAAAAGAGGAGATTGTTCCTAAACCAGAGGAGAAGGTTGCACAGAAGAAAAAGATATCCCAATTCTCTGGAGAGAAAAGATGGCGACCAGCAAGAAGGTGGGGAGGGAGAGTGTGTGTGAGAGAGTGAGGGAGCAATAGAGGAGTGGGTGGACGTGTGGTGTGGGTGTGTGAGCGAGATAGGGACAGTTAGATGCTGTAGGTCTTCCAAGGGGCTGCCAAACTGGGCAGTCTTAGATGGTGAAACCCCGCTGCCACCGTGGACACTCCGGGAGTGGCCAGCGCAGGCACAGAGACCAAACCATCTTGAGAAACAGAACTGCTTGGGACTAGGATCCCAGCCTCAGCACCACCCATTCTGGTCTCAGATGCAAACTGGGATGCTACAGCCACTAGGAACAAAGACCTGCGACCACAGCTGCAGACCCACAGACACCAAGAATCCAGACATCCTGGCCGCAGATTTCTGTGAGTCACAGAGCCCATCCCCCTCCCTGCAGGCTTGCTGCAGTACCATAGGAACTGCTAGACCCGCCCCGCGCAAGCAAGCCTTCTGCCCACACAGGGCGGCTCTGCTACCTGAATTTGAGCCTGGGCGCGCAGACACTGGGAATCTGCTTCACGCAGCGCGCAATCGTGTGACCAGAACCCACGCTCACACAGGGCGGCAGTGCCACCTGACTTTGATTCTGGGCAAGCACACACGGAAGTCTGTCTCCCGCAGAGCAAGAGTGGACCTCCTGCTGACATAGGGTGGCTGTGCAACCCAGTCCCCCAAGCAGACCAGGGACCCCGATTCTCTAGTGAGAGGAAGCACTGAGCACTAGTGACTTGACTCTGTTTCTCATCGCACACACCTGGGATCCCTGATTCCCAGTGCATGCACACTAAGAGCCAGTGACTCCAATTCTTGGTGCATGCGCGTACAGAGACTGATTCTTGGCGCAAGGCCGCACCAAGCAACAGTGACTCTGATACTTGTTTCTCAACACAGGCACAGGGGGACTCTTTTTTCAACGTGGCGCAGGTGGGGGCCCTGATTCTAGGTGCACGCACGAGGCCGCACTGAGCACTGGTGACTCTGATCCTGGGCAAGCATGGCTCCCACCAACCCATGGCAGTCACACGTCTTGGTGTCGGGAGCTCTTCAATGACACCCGGGTGGCACGAAGCTCCCACTGCACATGGCCCAGGCCTCCGCAACTCGGCATTTGAACCTTCTGGTGATAGTTTGAATGGGGAGACAACGAAACAATCCCCAGAGGAAAGAAAAAGAGGCATCGCCAAGAAAAGAAATAAGTGAAACAGAGGCATGCAACATGACAGAAAAAGAATTCAGCGTAATGGTCATAGAGTTCATACACAGGATGGACGAGAAAATCAACAACCTATGCAAAAATCAGGAAGAAATCAAAAGTGATATAGATATAATCAAAAACATCATGGAAGGTTTCAACAGTAGACTAGAAGAAGCAGAGGACCAAATTAGTGAGTTAGAAGATAAGGTAGAGAAACAAGCCCAATCTGAACAGCAACTGGAGAAAAAGATTAAAAAGCAGGAGAGCCTAAGGAAGCTTTGGGACAACACAAAATGAAATAACATATGTATGATAGGGCTGCAAGAAGGACAAGAAGAGCAGCAAGGATTCAAAAATCTATTTGAAGAAATAATGACAGAAAACTTCCTGGATATGGGGAAGAAAAAAGTTACACAAGTACAGAGAGTCCCAAGCAAGATGAATCCCAAAAAGCCCACACCAAGACACGTCATGATTACAATGGCAAATGTTAAAGACAAAGAGAATCTTAAAGGCTGCAAGAGAGTTACCTACAAAGGATCCCCCATCATATTATCAAATGATTTCTCAACAGAAACACATCAAGCAGAAGGGAATGGAAGGAAGTATACAAAGTGATTCAAAGCAAAGGACTGAATCCAAGAATACTCTATCCAGCAAGACTATCAATCAAAATTGAAGGGGAACGCAGGAGCTTCGAAGACAAAAAAAAAGGCTAAGGGAGTTTATCACTACCAAACCAGCAATGCAAGAAATGCTAAAGCGGATGCATTTCTGTAAAAAGAAGAAATAGAAAGGAACACAGGCATAAAGTACAGAAATGGCCACAAACAAGTACCTATCAATAATAACATTAAACATAAATGGATTAAATGCTCCAATCAAAAGAAATCGAGTGACTGAATGGATAAGAAAACATGACCCATATATATGCTGTCTATAGGAGACCCACCTCAGAACAAGGGACTCACACAGACTGAAAGTGAAGGGATAGAAAAATATCTATCAGGCAAATGGAAATGAAAAAAAAGCTGGGGTAGCAATACTTATATCTTACAAAATAGACCTCAAAGTGAAGACCATAACAAGAGACAAGAAAGGCCACTTCATAATTCTACAAGAGGATATAACTCTGGTAAACATTTATGCACCCAATGCAGGAGCACCCAAATACATAAAAAAACTTCTGGAAGATATCAGGGGAGAGATTGACAGCAACACAATCATAGTAGGAGACTTTAATACCCCATTAACATCACTGGATAAATCCTCTAGACCAGTGGTTCTCAACCTTCCTAATGCCGCGACCCTTTAATACAGTTCATGTTGTGGTGACCCCCAATTTCATTGTTACAATTGAACATAATTAAAGCATAGTGATTAATCACAAAAACAATATGTAGTTTTATATGTGTTTTCCGATGGTCTTAGGCGACCCCTGTAAAAGGGTCGTTCAACCCCCAAAGGGGTCGCGACCCACAGGTTGAGAACTGCTGCTCTAGACAAAAAATTAGCAAAGAAACATCAATCCTAAATGACTCACTACAGGCAGTCCTCGGGTTACGTCTTACTCAACGTACATCATTTTGTGGTTACATCACCATCTCCCATTTACAGCATTTATATATTAAAAAAAAGTTCGATGTATGTACATATGTGCTTTACGTTTTTTATTACTTATTTACCACAAGTAAAGGTCAGGAATTGTTATCTTTCTTTTAAATTTTTTTTTTTTTACTGTTTCACTTCATTACCGCTGTGTATGTGCTCCATGTGAGTGACGTAGGTGCTTATGTAGGTGGATTCAGACTTACGGTGAAAATCGTGTTATACCATGCCGTAGGAATGAATCTCCGACATAACCCGATGACCTACTGTAGATCAGATGGACTTAATTGACATCTTTAGAACATTCCACCCCCAAACTACAGAATATACATTCTTCTCAAGCGCAGGAGAACCCAGAAATCGACACACGGCAGTATGCTCAATTAATATTTGACAAAGGAATCAAGAGCATACAATGGAAACAAGACAGTCTCTTCAATAAATGGTATTGGGAAAACTGGACAGATACTTGCAAAAAAATGAAACTAGACCACCAACTTATACTATTCACAAAAATAAACTCAAAATGGATAAAGGACTTAAACCTAAGATGGGAAACCATAAAAATCTTAGAAGCCATAGGCAGCAAAATAGCAGACATCTGTCGTAGCAATATCCTTACTGATACAGCTCCTAAGACAATGGAAACTAAAGAGAAAATAAACAAATGGGACTACATCAAAATAAAAAGCTTCTGCACAGCAAAAGAAAGCATCAACAAAACAACAAGAAAGCCCACT
>NW_005355833.1:3219990-3228308 GCF_000412655.1 Myotis brandtii | reverse complement strand
CCATTTGCAACAGCATGGATGGAACTGGAGAGCATTATGCTAAGTGAAATAAGCCAGTCAGTGAAAGATAAATACCACATGATCTCACTCATTTGTAGAATATAAAGAACATTATAAACTGTTGAACAAAAACAGAGGCAAAGAAGCATCGAACAGACTGTCAAACTACAGCGGGAAGGTAGGGGAGGGTTGGGGGGAGTAAGAGATCAACCAAAGGACTTGTGTGCATGCATATAAGCACAACAAACAGACGCAAGACACTGGGGGGTAGGGGAGGCCGGGGGAGGTCAATGAGAAAAAAAAGGAGACATATGTACTACTATTTGTAATACCTTAAACAATAACATAAAATTAAAAAAAGAAAAAGATATCCCAGAAGAAACTGAAGAGACAAAAACTTATGGTCTGGGGGTAAATTCAGCATAAAATAAAAAAATTGCATTGGAGATTGGGGTATAAATTATGTAAATTAAAATGTCCTAATTGTTCAGGGGCTAGAGTTCTATTTCTATTTTTATTATTTTTTAGTTTTATTGGGTTGTAGATATTGCAATTGTTTCTGCAGGTTTCCTTAATTTCTTGCAGTTTTTGCTTCATGAAATGTCAGTGCTGAGTTATTTGGTGCATGAGTATTTATTACAATTTATTATGATTTACAGCCTTTGGCAAATGGCTCCCCATTTTTCTGTTTTACAACCTTTACCTTAAACTAAACCTGCTCAGATACCAATCTCATGACCCTTATGTTTTTTAAGAAAATGTTTTTATTGATTTTAGAGAGAGGGGAACAAAGAGGGATAGAGAGATAGAAGCATCGATGAGAGAGAAACATCACCAACTGGCTGCCTCCTACATGCCTCCTACTGGGAATCACGCCTGCAACGCGGCATGTGCCCTGACCAGGAATCTAACCAGTGTCCTCTTGGTTCACACATCAACACTCAACCACTGAGCCACATCGGCAGGGCATGACCCTTGTTTTTAAAATCAGCAATTTTGTCCCCCAAAAGGAGACATATAGATTAGTACTCAAATATAACAACAGCAGCAGCAGCAGCTGACACTTAGCGCTGACCATGTCCCAAGCACTACCTTAGCATGGTAATGAATCATTTCATTCTTACAACCTCTGATGTAAGTACTATTAATTATTACGCTCATTTTATAACTTGTTAAAGATCACACACCTACTTCAGTCCGGGCAACTCTCACCTTTGTGGAAGTTTTTCTTCCACTCCCGTGAAACAGCTTTAGAATTCATAAAAAGAACAAACAATGTTAGAATGGAAAGGATACATACAGGACAGTACTGGCATGGTAGTCAGATGACCTCCCAGATGACTCCAAGTCCTCATGAACAAATCCCTCCTTTCCCAGTGAAGAAAAATGAGACCCAAAGGAGGAACTTGCCCTAAATCCACAGAGCTAATTAGCATCAAAGCACTCTTTCCATTATTCAATGTTGCCTTCTGTGTCACAAGACAGAACCTTTAATCTCCACCAAACCTTTAGTACTAATTACACACACTTGAAATTAACTCTAATAAGTAAAATTCAGTAAGTTCGTTTTCAACTATTTTATATCCTCAAAGACCTACTCCTCCATGAAGCCTCCCTGGACCATTCATTCATGATTAATCCATATTTATTGTTTGGCAAACAAGACAGAGAAGATGTAACAGCCCTTGATGCTTACCTTACACCAGGGGAAAGAGACAATAAACAAGTAGATAAACCTACAGATTGTGGTAAATGCTATCAAAGTGACTGCAAGATCAGGTGACAAGGGGGAGCAGTGCTACTTCTGAGGTAGTCTGGATACACTCTCTGAGGAGGTGATATTTAAGTTGAAACAAGATGAGGAGCCTCCCATGATAAGAGCAAAGGAAAAGTCCAGGCAGAATTCTGGTTTATCTAAGGAATCAGGATTGGAGGAGTACTAAGAGATGAGGTGGCCAGATAGACAGGAGCAGATTAAGTAGGATTTTGCCTATTTAAAAGCTTTCTTAGAAGGTTTGAAACATAAAAATGGTGAGGTCTGACATGCTTTAAAAGATCTGGCTGCTCTGTGGAAAATGGATTAGAGAAGATTCTGAGTAGAAGCAGGCAGTCCAGTTGGGCTTCAGCAGTCTTGTCAATGCTACTCAGAGTAAGGTCAGCAAACCAGTGCCTCTCTGAGAAATGTTTGTTTCCAGTCTAGGAGATAACTGCAGAAATTGAGAGGAAATGTTTAGAAACTTTTGTAGCCATTTGGCATGGCTGCAACAGGATGTGATTAATGGGTTTATCTTACTAAACAGATAAACAGGTTCTATGCTGTCTGACATGGTTAGTTTCAAGTGGCAAAACTGCATAAATGTATCAGTCACAATTTCAAAAAGCTGCTCCTTCACCAGAGTTTGAGAAGCACTGATCTCCATGATTAATAACAGGGCTCATACGAGGGTGGTGGCAGTGGAAATAGAAAAGATGAGTTCAAGATATACATTGGAGAAGTGGTAGGACTTACTGATAAATAGGATATGAGGGGGAATCAGAGAAAGTAGGAACAAGGTTTCTGGCTTGAGCAGACAGACAGATATGGTGGCACCATTTATTGAGAAGATAAGAGAGAAAGTGATTTAGAGGGAGGGAAAAATATCAAGAGTTGGACATCTTAAATTTGAGATGCCTGTGTGACATCCAAGCAGTGGATGTTCAAGTTTAGAGCCAGAGAAAAGATTTAGGTTGGAGATAAAAATTTCAGAATTATCCTATCTAATAAAGAGGGAATATGCTAATTGACTGCCCCGCCTTCAAAGATGGTGGCACCCACAGCCAATAAGGAGGGGATATGCTAATTGACTGCCCCCCCCCCCAAAGATGGCAGTGCCCACCGCCACAAGATGGTGGCGCCCAGTCCACTCAGTCCCACTGGGGCGGCAGGTGCATGGCAAGGCTGGGCCCATCCACGCACCTGCCTCCAGAGTCCCCCAGTCCCCTCAGCCTCCCAGCTGCCCAGGGCCGGCCTGAGGTACAGGCAAGCCTCAGATGTCTGCTGTCCAGCTGCCCAGGGCTGGCCCAAGGCACAGGCAAGCTTCAGATGGCGGCTGCCCAGCTGCCCAGGGCCGGCCCAAGGTGTGATGGGGATGTTGCCATCCCCTGATCGCTGGGTCGCCTCCCGCCCCTGAGGGCTACCGGATTGTGAGTGGGGGCAGGCTGGGCCGAGGGACACCCCCTCCAGTGCATGAATTTTCATGCACTGGGCCTCTAGTTACTATATAATCAACATTTACAGTCATAGAAAAGTACACATAGAGAAGAGAGCCCTGAGTTTAGTCCAACCTGGTATTTAGAGGTTTGAAGAGGAGGAGGAGCCCGCAAAGAGTGGCCAAGAGATACAGAACATGGAAAGTTGCAGGGGGAACAGGAGAGTTTCAGGAAAGAGGGCACTCCTGAGAAATAGATTATAATGAGGACAAAGAGGTGTGTCACTGATGGGCTTTTGATGAACCATTTCACTGGAGTAATGTGCACAAAAGAGTGAATGGCAACTTGAAAGTATAAACCACAGCCTGAATTGATCCTTTCTTGTGCATTCTCACAGTTATCTCTTTTAGCACACCTTTTATCTGTTTGAGTGTTACTTGTTTACCATCTGTGCCCTTAACCAAGCTATAAACTCCATAAAGCCAAGGACTGTGTCTCACTTATTTTTAAAAAACTCCTTCCACCCTCCAAGCTTAGCACAATGTGTTTGTTAAACTGAATTGAACTCATTTTGCACAACATTTTACTAAAAATAAAAACACTTCATAAGAGGTAGGTACAAGTGTACAATGCCTATTAAATGTTATTTCAATCTCCACATACGAAACTTTGTGTCTGTTCCTAGCATGATCATATATCATTCCACATTAAACTATCCCTAACATATCCTCTAAGAAGCAATAAATATCCCATACATTAAATTATCTTCTAGAAAGCAATCCTCTAACTCCAGTATACCAAAGGTGTGCCTGAATATCCCAGGAATTAAAAACTTTAGGTATGGTGGTTACAGTGAAGTTGGTCTTTCAAAAAAAATTAAAAAACACAACATGAATTTTGTTAAATTAAAAAAAATAAAAAAGCCATTCAGGAAAGAACATATCAAGTAAAAACAGCTTGGTTTCAATAGGAAGTACCTCCTTATAGTCTCCATTTCGGTTGAGTCTGTACCCCTCAGGAGTATGAAGCTGAACGGTTGTGTTATTGATCACTTCTATGCAGCACTCTTGATCGGGAAAGCTCAGTGGGCGCACCCTACAGTATACCTGAAAATACAAGGAAGTGTTTGAAGAACAAAAGTTGACTTTTTACCTGACTTTTCATTTAAGCTTCCTATTCATCCATTCAACAAATATTTGGTGTCTTAAATTAAGAGATCAATATAATAAACTTAGAGCTATGAAAATTGCTACCCAAGACTGTTAATTACAGATATTAGATATGATATAAGAGATTTTATTATTTATTTTTAAAGTATATTTTTACTGATTTCAGAGAGGAAGGGAGAGGGAGAAAGAGACAGAAACATCAGTGATGAAAGAGAATCATCACTGCCTCCTTCACATCCCAACTGGGGATCGACCAGACATGTGTACTGAACGGGAATCGAACTATGACCTCCTGGTTCACGGGTCGATGCTCAACCACTGAGCCACACTGGCCAGGTGATATGAGAGATTTTAAATGCACATAAATCTAAAACATTTTGGTAACAAAAGCATCAAACCCAAAGCTTCTTTTCACTATTGTATTGGCACAAATTTAATAAAGTTATACTACTAATTTAAAACTCTAAAAATCAATAACATATCACACAATGAGCATTATTTGAAAATCTGTTCAAATTCTTTGGAATTGAATGTCAATTAAAACTTGCCAGCTTAACACTTAATGTATACGTAAGTAGATGCAAGATCTGAAATGTGGTTTTCTTAATCAATGACAGTGTTGAGGAAAAACTGTTCAGCTCTATGTGCAGAGTATGTGGTTCCCTCAGACCAAGAGACACATTCCAGTACCAGTGAAGGGGAGATTTAAAATATTCCAGAGCAGCCCGGCCAGTGTGGCTCAGTGGTTGAGCATCAACCTATGAACCAGGAGGTCACAGTTTGATTCGCAGTCAGGGCACATGCCCAGGTTGCAGGCTTGATCCCCAGCAGGGGGTGTGCAGGAGGCAGCCGATCCATGATTCTCTCTCACCACTGATGTTTCTATCTCTCTCTCCCTCTCCCTTCCTCTTTCTAAAATCAATTAAAAAATATTTAAAAATGAAAATAAAATATTCCAGAGCAAATCAACAGTCCTATGTTTGCCCCTGCCTTTTGTTGTTGTTGTTGCTGTTAATCCTCACCCAAGGATATTGTTTCTATTGATGTTCTAGAACAGTGATGGCAAACCTTTTGAGCTCGGCGTGTCAGCATTTTGAAAAACCCTAACTTAACTCTGGTGCCGTGTCACATATAGAAATTTTTTGATATTTGCAACCATAGTAAAACAAAGATTTATATTTTTGATATTTATTTTATATATTTAAATGCCATTTAACAAAGGAAAATCAACCAAAAAAATGAGTTCGTGTGTCACCTCTAACACACGTGTCATAGGTTCGCCATCACTGTTCTAGAAACAAGAGAGGGAGGGAGAAGGGAGGGAGAGGGAGAGGGAGAGAGAGAGAGAGAGATACATCAATGTGAGAGATATCAACTGGTTGCCTCATGCATGCATCCTGACCAGGACCAGGGATCATCATCCTGCTTGTGACGGTAATCAAAGCCACGACCCTTTGGTGCATGGGCTGACGTTCCAACCACTGACCCACACCGGCCAGTGCTGTCACCTGCTTTTGAAAGCCTGAAACTAGTGAAGTACATGCAATTATGAATAGTCATTAGACTGAATTAAACTGTTCTATATCAGTCTTAAACTTGGTCCCATAAAGTATGGAGTTTGGGGCTTTCCTCATGAAGCGTGCCATCAGTTGGTGTGTTACAGTCCAGAACAGTGGTTGGTAAACTCATTAGTCAACAGAGCCAAATATCAACAGTACGATTGAAATTTCTTTTGAGAGCCAAATTTTAAAAACTTAAACTATATAGGCAGGTACATTGTTATTCACTTAATTAGGGTACTCCTAAGCTGGCCTTTGCTAAAAACGTCCTCAATCTGATTGAGGTACGTTCGCTGAGGTCAACCCCTTCCAACTCTCCCATCCACACTCGTCTTGTATACTTGTTTCGTCTATCTCCTTTCCGAAAACCGACATCTGCGCATGGGCCACGAAGTTTCAATCACACTGTACGTGCGCGCCTGCACGTGGTTATTTTGTGGAAGAGCCACACTCAAGGGGCCGAAGAGCCGCATGTGGCTCGCGAGCCGCGGTTTGCCGACCACTGGTCCAGAAGATGGGAGAGGATGCTCGTCCAAGCAGAAAGTTTTCTCCCATCTTACAGAGTATGAAGAATTCTCTGGGATAGTTGAATATTTTTCATTATCTAACTCTTCAAATTATAATTAGTTATAGTAAGCATGTAGTTGACAACCAAAAATTTCATTTTACTGAACTAATGAATCATATATAGAAACAAAATTAGAAAGCTGGAACCAGCCTTAAGCAATTTAGTACAGTTCTTTTAACTAAATGTTCTTTTGACTCCACTTCCACATCTCCATCCATTCCAAGCATACATATAAGACATAAAAGGAATGAAGAAAGAACACACACAAATTCACAGGAAGACCTTACCCCAACTGGGTCTTTAAGACTCGTTTGGGATCCTTTCTTCCCTACAGGTTTCCTGGGTGTTTTAGTCCTCCTGGTCAGAGATAAAAAAAAAAACAACACAAAAAACATTTCAGTTCAGCACTAACATTCAAAAACCTCACTTATAATTCATACAGAGAAAAACTTCCAAGGTTTATAAATTATTCCTGAGCAGTTCCAAAACACTACACCCTAAATAACTAACACAAGAATAAATTGCATTAGTAGTGTTTGTGGCATGCATAATTCAAATATAATTAAAATTTGGTTTAGGAGACATTTTTGGTACTAAATGTACCTACTTCATATTTAAAATAGCTGGGATATTTTCTTGAGCGACAATTTTACAGAGGCACCACAAGTTTGAAAATTCTACGGATAAATGACCACACTTAACCTCAAAACACGTTTACGTGTGTGCACAAGCACACTCGCTGCACCAACAGCCATTGCCCAAGGTAGACTGACAAGTGGTTAACTTCAATAAATTATAAAAACAGGTGGAGGAATCCATTCTTTCATCAAGATTTATGTCTATACTTTCAAGGTCACTGAATTCTTAAAACCTATCATCCTTTGTCCCCCAAACAAAATGTGGTCCCCAAACTGCAATTTCTTGCTCTTAAATAATGGCCTCAAATGGAGCCACCTGTGCTACGCCCACATCACCAAACCAAGACTTAATACCTAATCTAACGGCAGTTTAGTCTCCCCCAGGAGTGCAATCTCAGCCAGTCAGTACGGAATTTCTCGGTCAGCATTAGTGAGGTAAACGCCTTCATAGATCCCTGTGGTCCCTCAAAGGAAGGTGCCTGCTCTTTGCTTTTTCCTGCCCCTTTCAGCCTAGAAAAGTCTCTTGTATGCACGCATATAGGCATAACCAATGGACGCAAGACACTGGAGGGGCGGGGAGGCTGGGGGAAGGTCAATGGAGAAAAAAAGGAGACACATCTACTACTATTTGTAATACTTTAAACAATAAAATAAAAATAAATGCAAAAAAAGTCTCCCATTTTGAAGTTCCTCAGGTCTTTCTAGTTGTTAAATGATAACCCCTCCCCCCCCGCCCCAATTTCTCAGTTGAAAATTTTTTTTATCAGTAGAGACAACAGAAAAAGCTATTCTGATTTATTTCACCATTTCTCTAGGATGCCTGCCTCCCCCCCCCCCTCCAATTTATCTACAGGCTGAACACTTACCACTAAAATCACGTGAAATGATTGGCGTGGACTACAGATTCTGAAACTATTTTCTCAACATTTTCCCAAATGAAAAGAAGCAAATTAGTGTTTTAAGTGCAAGATAATTGTGATAGGTTTACTTAAAATGGCACGTTTTTTAAAAAAGATAAAGGATTTTGACTTTGGCCTCTTAAGAAAACCAAGCTGCCTTTTGCAGATGACGGTAATCATGGTAACACCGACCCCCTTCCTTGCACAATTCTGTTTCCCCGGCAGCGGTCCGGGAATTGCGCTGCGCGGAGCCAGTCCCCGACGCAGCGAGGAATGTGGGCGGGTCGCGGCCGGAG
>NW_005355833.1:3205990-3219428 GCF_000412655.1 Myotis brandtii | reverse complement strand
TGGAGCCGGGCGGCGCGACGGCGAGCCCAGGTGAGCTTGCGCCCGGCGCATTTCAAATGGGCCAATCAGCGCCGCCCACTGAGAAGGGGCGGGGCTTCCGAGGACGCGCCTGCCCTGCCGGAAGTGGCGCTGGTCTCCTGGGAGACTGACGCGGAAAGGGTGCGGGGAGTCTGGGTGTCTACGCGGCAGCGCGGGAGCCGGGACTTTACAGGTGAAATACAACTCCCTCCATGTCCGATGAGGAAACTGAGGGTCTGTTTTCCTGCAGCACGAGACGTCCAAAGGCGGAGCACATCCAGGTTTGATTCAGAAGTCTGCACTGTCGCTCCGGCCCAGGAGGGTTCTATTCTGCCCAGCGCAGTCTCCGACTCCCTCTCTGGTTTTCGTATCACCACACCATTTCGGCTTCCTTTCTCTCTTTTCTTCATCTTTCCTGGGCTCTCCAGCTCTTTCATTTATATACCAATGTTTGATCCTGGGCATACAGAAATGAATAAATTTTGGCCCTCAAAGAACGTCCAGACCACTCTTTTCTATGATGAACTGATCCTATCCCTGGCATACAGAAATGAATAAATTTTGGCCCTCAAAGAACTTTTCTATGATGAACTGATCCTATCCCATTCCGATCTCTGCCCCTAAACGGATGACTATCAAAGATACATTTATATCTGTGCTCTCTTGGAACTCTAGTCCCATTTCCTCAACTTCTTACAGGATCAGACACCGGTAAGGATAGACATAATGTAATATCCTTACCCCATGTTTTTCTATACAAAAATGGTTCTAATCTTTGCCATTACATAGTTACAGTGAATTCATCATTTTACACAATGCAAGTAAATCTGGAGGGTAAATTTCTAGAAGCATAATTGCTGTGTCAGAGTATATGCATGGGTAATGTTGGGCAGTATTGCCAAATTGTCCTCCATAAAGGTTGTCCAAATGTACAATCCCATCAGGCGTGTATGACAGTGCCTGTTTCTCACAATTATCAGACAACAAAGTTGATCTAATAGGTGAAAAAAAATCACGATGTGGTTTAAATTTAACCCCCTTATGTTGAATGTGGTTGGGTGTCTGTTTTTATGTTCAAGAGCCATTTGTGTTTTCTTCTCTATGAACAGTATTCCTCTCCTTTGCCTCCTTGTTCTACTGAGTTGTTCATTTTTCTTACTGAATTGTAAATATATTAAAGAAATTGGTCCTCATCCAAAATATGAGTTCAAAAAGTTTAATAGTTTATAATTTGGTTTTTATTTCATTTATGTTGTTTTGTGACAGCTTAGAAAAATATTTAAGATAGTCAAATTTATCAGACTTTTCTTTACTGTCTTGTGTTTTGTGTCATACTAGGAAGTCTTCTCCAACTAAGATAATTTTTTTAAATATCATATTTTCTAGTGTTTTTTAAAAATATATTTTTATTGATTTCAGAGAGGAAGGGATAGAAATATCAATGATGAGAGAGAATCATTGATCAGCTGCCTTCTGCACGCCCCCCACTGGGAATCAAGCCTACAACCTGGGCATATACCCTGAACAGGAATCGAACCATGATCTCCTGGTTCATAGGTTGACACTCAACCACTGAGCCATACCTGCTGGGCTCTAGTGCTTTTATTACTTTGTTTTTTATGTTTAAGTCTTTGGACCATTAGAATTTTTTTTATTTTTTGTAATCAAATGAGAGGTTGAAATCTGTATTATTTAGGAATTGGGCTGGACTGTTGGCTTACCTCTTAGTTACTCTGCAGTCTGGTTTTGGCTTCAATTTCTCCATTGGAACTCTTCTCACCAAGATTACCACCTCCCTGATGCTAAATCTAATTGACCCTTCCCCACCCTTATCTTACTTGACCTTTTAATAGCACTAAAAAATATTTCTCATTCATTTCTTCCTATGCCTTTGTTTTTTTTCCTAGCTCTCTAGCCCATTTTTCTTAGCCTCATTTGTGAGTTATTTTTTTCTCCCTTAAATGTTGTGACTTAGGGTTTTTTACCTGGTTTACTAGCTGGTCCCTCTCCCCAGGTACTCCCAACCATGCCCATGGCTTCACCTTCCATTCACATTTGCTCTTCTGAGCTCCAAACTCATGTATCCAACTGCCTGATGAATTCTCCACTTGTGTGTCCCACAGGCACCTCACACCTAACACATCCTAATCTCTTCCCCTGAATCTGCTCCCCCTCAGTGGATGACATCACCATCTACCCACCCACCCAAACCAGAGTCCAAGGTACCATCTTTGACTTTTGCTTTCCTGCTCTATTCCAATATTCAATTACCGAATCTTGACAGTTCTACCTATAGCCTTCAAACCTCTCCACTTCTCTTCCTTCCCTTGGCCACTACCATCGGTCATCTGGATGATCTCACCATTACCCTAATAGGCCTCCTGGCTACTACCTTCCCATCCAGGATCCATTTTGCAGCCAGCTCCCCTATAAATCACAGATCTGGTCATGCCACTCCTGTGCTTGTAAAACTGTAGTAGCTCCCCATGGCTGCAGACCCTCAATGGAGCCCCAAGGCTCTCCCTCTTCAAGCTCATCACCTATCATTAACCCCTGCACCACTACCTCCAGCCATGCTGACCTTTGCTGTCAAGCTCTCCTTCCCTTCCTCTGACAATGTCTCCTTATCCGAAGTTCTCAGCAGGTCTCTTGCCATCTACCTTGCTCTGGATGCTGGTCCCCTGCACTTCCCAGTCACTGAACCTGCTGATTTGCTTTGGCACTCACTTCCCAATTTACAATCATTATTTATTACTGTCTCTTCTCCATCTTATCCCTACATCTTATCACTAGATGGCACTGTTGCACCCCGGTGCCCAACAATTGAGCTACTCCATAAATGTTGAGAGGGAATGAATGAATCCACCCTTTTAAATAAAACCCCAGTCAAGGACCTAGTTAAATTGCACCACCCCCAGCTTTTTTTCTGGCCAGTTTTTTCTTCCTCCCTCACTTCTCTCCATATTAAGCTCTCTGGCTTATTAGTTTTCTTTAAAATGCCAATTCATTATATCATTTCTCAGGGTGTCCCACAGGTACCTCACACCTAACACATCCTAATCTCTTCCCCTGAATCTGCTCCCCCTCAGTGGATGACATCACCATCTACCCACCCACCCAAACCAGAGTCCAAGGTACCATCTTTGACTTTTGCTTTCCTGCTCTATTCCAATATTCAATTACCGAATCTTGACAGTTCTACCTATAGCCTTCAAACCTCTCCACTTCTCTTCCTTCCCTTGGCCACTACCATCGGTCATCTGGATGATCTCACCATTACCCTAATAGGCCTCCTGGCTACTACCTTCCCATCCAGGATCCATTTTGCAGCCAGCTCCCCTATAAATCACAGATCTGGTCATGCCACTCCTGTGCTTGTAAAACTGTAGTAGCTCCCCATAACTGCAGACCCTCAATGGAGCCCCAAGGCTCTTCCTCTTCACGCTCATCACCTATCATTAACCCCTGCACAACTACTTCCAGCCATGCTGACCTTTGCTGTCAAGCTCTCCTTCTTCCCTTCCTCTGACAATGTCTCCTTATCCGCAGTTCTCAGCAGGTCTCTTGCCATCTACGCTGCTCTGGATGCTGGTCCCCTGCACTTCCCAGTCACTGCACCTGCTGATTTGCTTTGGCACTCACTTCCCAATTTACAATCATTATTTATTACTGTCTCTTCTCCATCTTATCCCTACATCTTATCACTAGATGGCACTGTTGCACCCCGGTGCCCAACAATTGAGCTACTCCATAAATGTTGAGAGGGAATGAATGAATCCACCCTTTTAAATAAAACCCCAGTCAAGGACCTAGTTAAATTGCACCACCCCCAGCTTTTTTTCTGGCCAGTTTTTTCTTCCTCCCTCACTTCTATCCATATTAAGCTCTCTGGCTTATTAGTTTTCTTTAAAATGCCAATTCATTATATCATTTCTCAGGGTGTCCCACAGGTACCTCACACCTAACACATCCTAATCTTTTCCCCCAGAGGGCTCCCATAACCAGTAAAAGAGCTGCATTTCCCCCTAGAATTAGAGATCCAGACCAGAGGTGAGGGTAAGAGAGAGTAGAATTGGTATGCTAAGTGTTTGTTTTTTTAAGTCAGATTTATTAAAGTATAATTTACACACAATAAAATTCAAACTTCTTAGTTGAACTGTCTACATATTTGTCAAACATATACCATCCTGTAACCACTGCCACAATTAAATATATAAAACTAGAGGCCTGATGCACGAAATTCGTGGCAGGGGCTCTGCCCCTGCCTGGCTTTGTCAGGAAGGATGTCCAGAAGGACGTCTGGTCTAATTAGCATATTGTGCTTTTATTATTATGGATTCCCATCACACAAAATTTCCCTTGTAGTCAATCACTGTTCCCTACCCTCAAGCCCTTGGCAATCACTTTCCTAACTTCTTGAGTTTTGTCTTTTCCAGAACATTTCTTCTTTAACTCAGCATAATGCTTTAGAGGTTTTTCCATGTGTTGCATGTACTGGGAGTGTGTTCCCTTTTATTTTAGTAGTATTCTATTGTATGAATGCATGACAATTCATTCATTCATTCATTTGTTTAATGGACATTTAGGTTGTTTCCCCTTTTTGGTGATCAGGAATGAAACTAGTATAATTATTTGCGTAAAGGTCTTTATGTAGACATGTGCTTTCATTTCTCTTGGATAGGATGACTGGTTTTGTAAGTAACTTTGTAAGAAACTGCCAAACTGGACTGGGAGGGTCTTATGTAAATCACTGAAGAGGAGCTGACACTACACAAATTTGAAACCATAATGAATCCAACCACCCACCTAAGTAAGTCCAGCTACAGGACCCTAATGAACACCCATGACCAGACCTGCAGAAGCCCAGAGGTTTGAGGGAAAGTGGTAAAATGGAGACAGGACCACTGTGGGAGCTGGTACACCCAACACCCAAGGGAGAGAGTCCTCTCCCCCACCCTGCTGTTCACTCAGTGGCCTTGGAACCATCATCTCACATTCCCAGGCCATTTATAAAATGAATGATTGGAAGTCAGTGTTTTATATTCTCAGAAAATAAATTAATAAAATCAAGCTTGGGGGGAAGCTGTAAAATTAATAACAAAAAGAAACAAATGATCTGAAGCACATTTCAAATGAATAACACACACAGAAAGGGGCTATAACTAGCCCAAGTAATGAAGACTATTTACTATATGCCCTCAGGCTGAAGACAAAAAGATCTTGAAACTTATACTGAATTCTAATCAGTAGGCTTTTTTTTCAGACATAGGTCAGTAATTTTGAAACGGCATTGTGTACATTCTAGGACTGAGCGAAGAAGTACATGTATTGTGGACAACAGGAGCAGTTTTCTCTGTTAGAGCTGCATACATATCAAAAGGGGAAGGCTAAAACGTACCTGGGGATTCTTTGTCCTATTTGGCAACATTTTTCTAAGGAAGAAATTATGTTAAAAAATAATGGACTCTGTCACTGCTTCTTTGTGGGGACGCACGGGACTTGGTTGGAAAGTCTGTGAGGAGGATTCTCTGAAAGGTCGGGGGCCTTTGGGGGGATATTGCCGAAGGCGGGACCCACCTTGACTTTTCCAAACAAGTCCGATCCCCCAGGATGTTTTGCTAGAATCTCTATGTTTAGTCTTTAAAGACCCGACCTTGTAGAAGCATATACTGTCCTTTCTCAAGGATACTTACCCTGCTGATTGTATCTAGAGATTTACTTGAGTTCAAGCTGTTGTTTGAATAAAAGCCAAAGGAGGCAGGTGAACAGGGCTACTTGGGGGCGACAGCCAAGTAGTGCCTTAGGCCTCTCTTTCACAGAAACGTGTGTCAGAGCAACCTGTTCATCCATCGCTCAGGGTCTGCCGGTCAGCCCCGGCACTTCTTTTAAAAAGAAATTTTTTTAAAAATTGATTTCAGAGAGGAAGGGAGAGGGAGAGAGAGATAGAAACATCAATGATGAGGATCACTGAATGGCGGCCTCCTGCATGCCCCGCACTGAGGATTGAGCCTGCAACCCGGGCATGTCCCCTGACTGGAAATCGAACCGTGACCTCCTGGTTCATAGGTTGATGCTCAACCACTGAGCCTTGGAGGATGCAAAATATAAGCCAGCTTTAGAAATCTGTTGCTGAGATGAAGAGAATATGTGTGACAACTCTCTTTGTCTGAAGTACATTTATTACAGACTTGAAGCATTCATACAAGTACCCATGGGGCATAAGAAAGCCCCATTCGCAACCTCCCAGGAAGACAGGAGAAATTTGCAGAGTTCTTCAAAAAATCAAGTCATTCAGACATCTTCTGGATATTATACATATCAGGCATCAGTGGCCAGATTTCCATCCATCCAATAGGACAAGTGCCTACTGGCCTTTGCAATTCCTGCTACCTTGGCCAGAAACACCTCCCCCCACGCTGGCACAGCTGGCACCTTTCTGCCCATCAATCAAGTCTCTTCTCAAATATAAGCTTACCAGAGTGGTCATCCACTCTCACCTATTCCTTCACTAGGCTTCTTTTCTTTCTTTTTTTAAAATTCATTTTTATTGATTTCAGAGCGGAAGGGAGAGAGAGATAGAAACATCAATGATGAGAATCATTAATCGGTTGCCTACTGCACACCCCCTACTGGGGATTGAGCCCACAACCTGGGCATGTGCCCTTGACCAGAATCAAACCTGGGACCCTTCAGTCCGCAGGCTGATGCTCTATCCACTGAGCCAGACCAGCTAGGACTAGGCTTATTTTCTTTATTGCACTTACCATTACCGGAATTTATCTTGTCTGACTGACTGATCAGAACATCAGATCCATGAAGGAGGGACAGTGTGGGTTTTGTTCACTTCTGTGTCCCCAGTTCCTAGGTCAATGTTTGTTCTATATATACCAGGCACTAAAATATTCATCAAATGATTTAGCAATGCACTCATGTACAGGAATCTATTTCTCATGAAAAATGAACATGTTTGTAGAGTGGTGGGTGAAATATAACCGAAACAAGTGGGAAACAGGACAACTGTATTATAATAAATAAACTTTATTTATTTCTTCCACACAATTTAAGAAAACCATACATTGGAAGAATATCTCTGAGTTTGGAAATGGGTCTTTGTCTTTTCATTCATATGGATCGTTGATTAGAAAATCAGAGGCTAGCGTTCAACAGATATGTCATAACATGTTTTACAGTGTTGATAGGTGTTTCATGTATAAAGGGTACCATGCTCAAACAAATTTGGGACACAGTAAATCCAAATGAAGTGCTTTTCCAACGTACCTGACAATACCATTCTACTCCACTGCCTTCCTCAGAACCTCTCATATGAGCAGGGTTCCACAGAAAGCACTTTGAAAAAGATTGCAGAAGACCAAATAGTTAAATCACTTTGTACTCAACAGTTTCTAAACTTCCCACTTCTAATTCTAATTAACAACGGCAAACTCATTTCTTGAAAGAAGATGGATCATAACTCTCTAAAAATTGAGCAATGGAAAATAAAACTCTACAATAAGTAAAGGGGAGATACATTTGACTAAATGGCCTCATTCAAACACATTGAAGTTTTATCACAGCTATAATGTCTGATAAGTTTTAGAGTTATCATTCTCAAGCAGGGGGAGGGGGAAGAGGGACATCCCATTGGGAGTGTACCCACCCCTACATAATCCCTTTTGAGACAGGGTCAAGGTGAACAGTTGGCACCCATGGGAGTCTGGCACATCTCTATAGTGTATTGAGTCATTAAAATTTTTTTGAGAACTACATTAAAAAGCATCTTCTCAGTGAGGTCTTCAACTGACCCACTGCCAACCTTTCTAACTTTCTGGAATGACTTAGGCAAAACTATCAGACTTAATACTTACTGATAATTCACATATTTGAATTCATTTTCACTACACATTAGAAGCTTCCAAATCAGTGTACTGCAAATTGGTATAAAATTTTAATTTGTAATACTGTCCAAAAACATATAATGGGACTAAATTTACCAAAGTTATAAAACCATTATGAAACATTTGATCTTATTTTGTTGATTTAACATTTCATTTTCACCATTAAGCATGACAAAAGTAACATAACCAAAGATTAAATCATCTAAAAGCCCTTCAAATTAATCATCCAATATTTTTCAACTATTTTTAAGCTAAAGAACACGATTTTATTGTTATAAACAGAATTTGAAAGCCTTCATGTCTTTGGCATTACTAAAATAGGGTATTTAAATGTTGTACCCTTTTTCCACTATAAAATTGAAGTTACAGTAAGATGAAATGGAAGCCCACTTGCCCTGCTAGAATAAAATGTCTCTAATGATTTCAGATTGTTGCTAAAAAACAACAAATTTTGTCATGTATTTTGCAATTAATGTACCAAAAATTTACCAGCCCATATAATTTCATCAGTCTACTTCTCCAGAGGAAGTAAACAGATAATAAAACTAATGAAATCATATTTCTTGACCACTCTCATCCAATATAAATCGTTACTTGTCCTCAGAGGATTGGACGATGAGCTATTTACCAGGCCATTCAACCTGGGCCAGTAAACCACAAAGGCAGTATTCTAAGATAGGGGGTGTTCCTGAGTCAGCAAAGAGAATTCTGCATTGTAGACAGCCCCTTAAGTCATTAGCAAGTGCAACACAGGTTGATAGGCCTGTGTTAACAATTGTTTTGTGTCAGCATTTCCGTATGTCTGAAAATACCACGAAATACTCAACTTTAATTAGTAATGCAACAGATGAGAAAATGCTCCGTGCTTTAGGACTGTGCGGAGTAGAAAGCTGGGAACACATCCTTCGGTGGTGAGTTGCTGAAAATTACATCCATGAAAACAAAGTCGATAAGCCCAGTGCCTTTTGGAATCCCTGACGCCAGCATTTCCTCAAGTTTGGCCCGTGGCCCCTCTGCATTAGAATCATGCGGGACTTGCTCCAGTGCAGATCCCCTCTCAGAAACCGGCATTTTACACCGGTAAACCAGAATCTCCTGGTCTCCCTGGGAATCTGCATTGGCCACAAGCTCACCATATGTTTTAGGTTCTCAGGAAAGCTTGAAAAATCGCATCCGCCCAACCCTTTGGCAAGGTCTTTAAGCATCCTCTGCACATAAGCACTAAAATTTGCAGTGTATTTGAAATGCTGAAGCAACAGCAAATGCATGACACCCCTAAATACAGTGCTGTCACTGATTTAAAATGTGACAAATGAACACGACCGACAGGGATTAACCTGGCCAACTCCCACGGAGTGCCATGTTTTACCTGTGCTGCATAATACTTTGCAGAATCAAACTGGCAACAAGAAAACAGAGCAAAACAGGACATATGACACCCAGACATAGGCTGTGGACTTTTAAGGAAATCCAAATCCACAGTCCCAAATCCAAATCCATTGACATGGAATTTGCACTTTGAAGCAGAATGGACTTGAGGAAAAAAGAGGGCTCTCTTTTTATTCAATCCCTTCACTAGGTGGGAAAAGAAAGAAGAGGCCCCCACCCCCTGCCCGCCGCCGAAACCAGTCCCCAGGACTCCCATAGACCGAGTTCCTCTTTCTAAGGTCCCCCCTGACCTTTCTGGCTTATTTTCCTCCCATTGTGGGAGCTCTTGGGGACTGGAGAGGCATTTGCTACATGAAACTCATCAAGTTCCATTTTTAAAGAGTAAATACTGTTTAAATAGAATTGCAAAACTCATTTTAAATAAATTTAACTTAATTAAATATTAATAATTTGCCTGAATGAGGACTCGCTTGAACCCATGTTCCCCTTTTAAAACCACACATACAGAATCAGTGCACAGCTAGAGAAATTTCCTCAAATACCTTATTGATATGAACCCATTCAAAAATGCCAAGACACCAATCATTATGAATATCTTAGACCACTGTAAACCAGTATGATGCCACTGGCTTATGGTGGTTAGGATGTTGTAGCTTAATGTTGACATCTGGCACAAAAAGCTTAGGGTCTGAATCATGTTTCTTTTTTATGTAATTCTGGCTCAGGCATCCGATACAGAGCAGCTGAGAAATAAATTATGTTGACGAGGCTGAAGATGAGGCACAGAAGTATGGCTCCTGCTATCTGAGGGAAAGACAGGGCCCTGGTGTTGGCCATGAGCCATTCCCTCCTCAGAGTCTTGTCCAGAAGTATGGCTTCCATCTGCATGTGCGTAGCCAGGATCACACACACGTGGAACAGCTGGTGACTGTGACCTACAGCAAGTATACAAAAGGCCACCAAGATCAGCAATAAAAAAGGAATGACATGCTGAGTGAAAGAAGCCGGACACAAGGGACACATATTGTATGATTGCATTCATATCACTTGTCCAGAAAAGGCAAATCTATAGAAACAAACTCTAGATTAGTGGTTGCCCTAGGCAGGGGGTGGGAGTGGGGATGAACAGTATATGGGCATGAGGGATCTTACTGGGATGATAAAAATGTCTTAAACCTCATTTATAGTGATGGTTGTACAACTTGGTAAATTTACTAAAAGTAGCATTAAATCATATACTTGAAATTAGGGAATTATGTGATATGCAAAATATGCTTCAATAAATTTACCTTTAAAATGTAATGTGAGGAAAAGAAAAAGGCCATGAGAGTAAACCAAATTCACCAATCCAGCTTTTCACATGAAAAAGGCATCATGTTCTGCCAGAGGTCATCTCTCTTTCTCTTTTTAAAATATATTTTTATTGATTTAAGAGAAGAAGGGGGAAAGAGAGAGAGAGAGAGAGAGAGAGAGAGAAACATCAATGATGAGAGAGAATCATTGATCGGCTGCCTCCTACTGGGGATCGAGCCTACAACCCAGGCATGTGCCCTGACTGGGAATTGAACCGTGATTTCCTGGTTCATAGGCTGATGCTCAACCACTGAGCCACACCGGCTGGGCCCGAGGTAATCTCTTAAGAGCCAGTGCTAATGAGCTCAAATTCCAACTTCAGTGCCAGAGGAGAAGCCAGCCAAAGTCTTTGTTGGCCACTTACGAGGGGGTCCACTTCCTCTTGCCAGTCAATCCCAGATGTGACCAGGAGCTCTTTCTCCCCATGACCTGCTGGACCCCAGCTCACCAGAATGCACCCACATGTGGGGAGCAGGGCGGGGGGCTCAGTAGAGTGTGCTAGGAGTGGGCAGGGACATGCACCTTTGTTGGCTGGTGAGAAAAGGAGTCCATCGCCCAGAGCTGGGTCCTGCTTTGGGGGACAACTTTCAGAAACCAAAAGCAAGATGAGAAGACCACATGTGTCGTGGGTTGATCTGTGTCCTCTTCCAAATTCATATGTTAAATTCTTAATCCTAGTACCTCAGAATGGGATCATATTTGGAGATGGGTTCTTTTAGAGACAATGAAGTTAAGATGAAGTCACTAGGGTGGGGCCCAGTATAACTGGTGTCCTTATATGAGAAGAGGAGAGTAGGCCGTGGACATGCACATACACAGAGGGAAGACCACATGACAAGAGCTGAAAAGATGGCAGCCCCTAGGAAGATAGTGTGTTTCAAGGTACCACCCCTGCCTCACTCACGTTATACTAATGGGCTGCGCACGATTCCCAAAATCTGTGAGTGATGTGCTCAACAACGGAGGAACCCTGTCTCCATTAGGAAAGACATAAAAAGACGCAAGAGCCCTGTACACATGTGAAATGTGGCTGCAGCAGGAAGAGTGGTTTCAGCAATCCCACCGGACAGGAACGGGGAGGAGCTTCCTGTGGGCCGACGCTAACCAAGCCGGCCCAGCCCCTCCCACTCGGCCCAGCCCCTCCCACTCGGGCTGGTGGAGAGGGAGTCCCCTACCCAGCAGAGATTTAATGATCTGTCATTAACTGTTGTCTGGCAAATTTCTCCCCATAGCGGTGTCTTTCTGCTTTGAACGGGATAGAGATGAAAAAATTAAATGTTATTAAGAAGCCAGGGAGTTGACAAAATAAGGGCCAGGGCTGTTTTTCCTGCAGCCCCCAGACTTCATGCACAACCCCCTCTACTTCATCCAGCTGGTGCTGGGAGGTGAATGTGGTCGGTGGGTTCCCGTAGGCAGGTACCCCCTGGCCCTTGGGTTTCCCTCCTTTTGTGAAATCTGCCCTCTAAGCATTTTGCTTGAAATTCCTCCAGCAGGACAGAATAAGTAAAGGAGATGAAACTCTAATGAGAACAAAGTAAATATGGCCACGTGACCTAGGTGGTAAGAGATGGAAAGTTATAGACAAAATCCTCCAGCAGGACAGAATAAGTAAAGGAGATGAAACTCGAATGAGAACGAACAAAGGAAATCTGGCCACGTGACCTAAGAGATGGAAAGTTATAGACAAAACGGGCTTGGCAGCAAACAGGTTCCTGCTCACCACAGGGAGACAAGGACGCCCCCTTGGTCCCCATAATAGCTTATCTGAGGAGCTCTCCTCCCAGCACACATCAACCTCGCCAGAAGGGATCAGGGACCTCCAGCCAGTCCCAGAGCCAGGGTGGGGGTCGCCTTCTGCAGTGCCCGCCCACTTCCCTAGGTAGAGAGGGAAGGAACTCTACCAGCAGGTGTAAACCCGTGGCTCTGACACCTCCTGGCCACATCACTTCTCCAACTTCAGTGAGCTCAGGCTCACCTAGAGAATCACACAGCCTCTGAGTGAGTGCTGAGCCCCAACCCCCAAGTTTCTGGTGTAGGGCCCGAGAATCTGCATGTTCCCGGGTGATGCTGAGACTGCGGGTCTGGGCACCAAACCTGAGAGCCACCTCTCTACCCTGACTCCTGGTCCCATCGCACCCAGCTGAACAAGACAGAGGCAGACACGGTCCCCTCTTGGGCACAGCCCTGCACAGCATCTGGTACCTCGGAGCCATGTGCACCCTGTCTGTCTTCGTCCTCTCCAAGGATGCCCTCAGTGGTCATTTAATAGTGGGATTTCATGTTCTAGGTAATACTAGGCCTACCCTGGCCCCATGCCCCATAGGAATGCGTTAGAATCTTAAACCTACCTGCTCTCCCATCCTCCCTGGCCATTCACTGGCTGCGTATATCCTGGCCCCTATTAACTCACCGTTTCACTCACCTTGGCCAGCGCCTGGAGAACTTCCTGAAGAGGTGCTTCTCTCCCTGCCCTGGCCTCCCCTCTGCAGCTGCATCACAGGGATGGAGCCCTCCCCGGCTGGAGGGCAAAGGCAGCAGAGCCACCACACACTCACCAATGTAGTCAAAGAATCCAGGGGCCAGACGCTCCGGCAGGTGCGCGGAGTAGAAGAAAGAGGCCAGGAGAGTCATGACCACGTGCTTCTGGTGGTACAAGGTGACTTCGTTCTGCGGACTCTCCCCTGGGAACAGGAATACCTGCAGGTATTTAAAAGCAACATCAGGTCTTTTTTTTTTTTTAAATATATTTCTTTATTGATTTCAGAGAGGAAGGGGAGAGAGAG
>NW_005355833.1:3203109-3205787 GCF_000412655.1 Myotis brandtii | reverse complement strand
TGGGACCCTTCAGAATCGAACCTGGGACCCTTCAGAATCGAACCTGGGACCCTTCAGTCTGCAGGCTGACGCTCTATCCACTGAGCCAAGCCGGCTAGGGCGCAACACCAGGTCTTGAGAGGAGGCCCTTGTCCCTGGCATCACCTGCCGACATCTTGGCGCACACGTGGGGACTTGGGCCAGGGCCCCCACCTCCTCGCGGCTGCGCTTGGAAAGGGAACTCTCAGGGCTGTGAGCAGAATCCCTATTCTGAGAGGGACCAATTGAGACCCAAGGCAATTGTATTTTAATCCCCCAAATGTTTATGAGAGCCATTCGGGTTATTTAACTTAAATAAAGAAAAAGAAAAAAAAAGGAAGGAAGGAAAGAAAAACCCTATTAGATACATTTCTGCTCTTTTTTCCGGACGGAGGTAATGTGTAAGTATAGTAAAAAGTGATCATTTCACACTCGAACTCATTTCTAACCAGCACGTCCTCTGAACTGATGCTCCTTATTAAGACTTTAAGGCTTAGTAATCCCTCGAAGGCCTTCTGAGTCATCAAAAAGTATTAATTACGGCCATGAGACTGTTTCAGAGTTAAGTATAGTTTCTGTCATTGTTATAAATAAAGACAGCAGCCCCCACGTGGGCACGAGGCCAGGCATCATTTCATGGGCACCTCAACAATTGCCATAGGCAGACTCTATTTCCCCATTTTGCAGATGAGGAAGCTGGGCTGGAGGGTGACTCGCAAACCCTAATTAGAAGTGAAGTCTGGATCTGGTCTGGATCCAGGCAGACTGAGTCCAGAATCCGTGCACTCGTCAACTTCACCATTTAGGGTTAGACCTCCCATCCCTCTGCCCACTGCAGCTGTGTGCCAGGAGCCCACAAAACCTGTGCTGGGTATGGTTTGGTGGCATGTGGAACTGGCTTGGTCCCTCTGCTCTAATTTCGTGTGCGTGGTCTGTGTCCCCAAGGAAGGAGTGGGGGAATGGGCTGCACCCCCAATTCTAGGTCTCCCGCAGGCCCACAAAGGCCAAGCCCAGAGCATGTGGTCAGTGCTCCAGCTGGGGGAGCCAGCTCGGCCCCTCCCCTTCAGTCCTTGGCCCTGCCACCTCGGTGGCAGGATCAGACCCCAGCTGCCTCTGGGAGGGGCATGCCACTCACTGGGCGCTGACCATGTGCCAGGCATCACTGAGCCCAGCAGGTCTGTTGTTCTGATTAATTCCCTCTAACGCCCTGTGAAGGAGGGGGTGCTAGTCCCAGTCACAGAGGAGGAAACGGAAGCTCAGAGAGGTAATGTGCACTGTCTAAGGCAGCGGTTCTCAACCTTCCTAATGCCTCGACCCTTTAATACAGTTCCTCATGTGGTGGTGACCCCCAACCATAAAATTATTTTCGTTGCTACTTCATAACTGTAATTTTGCTACTGTTATGAATCGTAATGTAAATATCTGATATGCAGGATATATTTTCATTGTTACAAATTGAACATAATTAAAGCATAGTGATTAATTACAAAAACAATATGTAATTATATATGTGTTTTCTGATGGTCTTAGGCGACCCCTGTGAAAAGGTCGTTCGACCCCCCAAAGGAGTCACGACCCATAGGTTGAGAACCGCTGGTCTAAGGTCACACAGCCAGTGAGCAGTGGGACTGGGACTTGAACTCAGACCCATCTGTTTTGAGAGTGCATGGACTTCCTTCCTGTCTTTCCTCTTTCACCTCTTATTTCTTGTTCTCCATCTAATTCCTGTCTCTCAGACCTTCATTCATACTTTCCCCATCACTACTGATAATACAGTAATTGATGATAACTAACATGGTATTAATGCTTTTTTTGGACTCTTGCCACCATTTAATGTAATCCTCCCATAGCCTGATGAAAGGAGGTGTTATTACCATGCCCATTTTACAGATGAGAAATGAAGGCACAGAGATGATAGACAGCTTGTCCATAGGCTCCCAGTGAGTAAATATTAGAGATCTGCCTTGAGAGCCTGCTCTCCTGGTCACTCCACTAAACCCCAGGCTGCTTCCCCGGCCCAGCCCTCTGGGACTGCTGCTGAGCCGCAGTGAGCACATCTCCTGTGGTTCCCGAGGCCGCTGTGTCATGCTGCTCCGACTCTACGCTATGAGCGCCAGTGAGGAAGCCCCCGGGTCCCCACTCCTGGGTGTCCCGTGCTGCCCGGCGTGGTGCTCTGACCCCCAGGAGCTCAGGGAACAGCTGACTTCCTAGTGGTGCCCAACAGGCAGAGGAGACGGGCAGGGCCCTTACCCGGTACAAGATGGGGAGAGAGTCCCAGGTGTAGGGATAAGCAAATGCGAGGACGCGGAGCATCTTACAGAGCCTGGGCTTGTGGAGCTCCAGAAACCTAAATCGGGGAAGAAAGGGAACGAAAGGGGTGTCAGTAAATTACACACACGTGCGCATTCAAAATACCCACGGGCAAGCCATCAGCGGGGACAAGCACTTTGCACAACTTCCTCCAGCAGCTTCTCCAGCAGCTTCCCTGCCCCCCCCCCCCCCCTTCCCGCCAGAATGGCTTGACCTCAGATGTGAGGAGACCTCAGGGGAATCCATCTCCTGGCATCTGAGAAGCAATGGTATCCAGACGGAGAGAGGGGGCGTGCTCGCAGAAGCCCTGCAAGCTCCAAGTTATCTAACTGCCAGAGAGCCTTTTGGAA
>NW_005355833.1:3190799-3203086 GCF_000412655.1 Myotis brandtii | reverse complement strand
CGGGGGCGGCTGCGGGCCCAGGCCCTGGGGGAGCACATCTGCGGAGGCTGAGCTGCCTCACTGGTCAGAGCCACCCTGGTGATTACTGAGCAGAAGCCTCGGTTCAAGTAGGTGTGTAATGCTCTGAGGGACTTCTGGAACATGCACTACCACACACAGATACTCCTGGCACAGGGAAACTGCATGCGGTCTTCCCTGTTCTCCTTCTCCCCATCCCCAACCACGTCCAATCCAAGGACAAGTGAAATCAACATGAACCCGAGTGGTGCTGATGGTCACCACAGGCAGGTCCTCCGAGATGGAAGTGACAGGACCTCAGCTGGCCCGTCTGACCTGGGGAGGGGCAGCAGCTGAGGGTGTGGGGCAGGGACAGTACAGGTGGCAGAGGACATGGGAGGGCAGGGAGAATGTTCACACTAATCTGCAGCCCTGAGCTGGGGCTCAGGTAGAGGAATGCTCACGCGCCTGGGACAGGTACCCGTTCCAATCCCGCAGAGTGTTGGGGGGGGCTGGGTCCCCCCCTTGGTGCCCACAGGGCTGCACAGGTGGTGCAGAGCTAGCACGCCGAGGCTCACGGGGTGGCTGCTCTGAAGGACAGTGGAGACACTCGGGCCCTCTCAGTCTTCCCCATGGTTCTGCCCCTCATCATGCTCTCCTGAGGGTATGGGGTCTGTGTCCCACAACCACGCCTCACCTCTGCTCCCCAGACCCCTTATCCCAGCCCACAAGCCTGCAACTTCTCCCCCAAACTCTGTCTGCTGCTGCCCCAGCCCAGGCCCATTTTCCCTGGTCATGTCCCCTATGAGCCGGTGCAGGCACCTGTCTGGAAATCCCACTGCTGCCCATATCCTTGGGCGGGGACACGGCAGAGACCCCCACCTCTGCCTCCTGGGTGGTGGGCAACCTTCCCAAGGACTGGAGCTGGGGCTGCTCAGGTCTGGGTCCCCCACACCCAGCTCAGAAGCACGTCTGAGGTCCTGGGCAGAACATACAGCCCTCAGGGCCGAGCCTGGGGATCCCTGTGCTGGGGTACGAGGCAGCCCTATGGCCCCTGAGAAGCCCTGCAGCCTCCAGAGACAAGCTCCAACCCCACTCAAGTCCACCAGCACGTCTCTCCTTTTCTGACCCTGCCCACAAGTCAGAGAAGCACCTGGCAGGCCTGGGGCAGAGAAGAAACAGAAGCTCAAGGAGAAAGAGGAGGGAAATAGGGGATCTAAACAAGGGCCCCAGCCTTGGCACCCCCCGCCCCCCGAACAGAAGCTCAAGGAGAAAGAGGAGGGAAATAGGGGACCTCCAAAACAAGGGCCCCAGCCTTGGCACCCCCCGCCCCCCCGGACAGGCGAGGCAGCGCAGTGCCATGATCTCACAGGCAGTGTCTGACCTGGACAGCCTGGCTCACATCCTGCCTCTGCCCCTCATGACCGTGTGAGCCTGCAGGTCACTCTGTACACCTCAGAATCCTCATGTTAACATGGAGACAACAACCGTACCCCCTCACAGGCTTGCTGCAAACATTTGATGAAATGATACTCACAGAGTAACACTCACTAAATGGTAGCTTTACAAGATGTGTGATGGGACCCATGCTCTCCCCCTCCCCATGGTGTAGCCATGTTGCACCAGGAAATAGGAGCCGGAGGGAACCGACAGGTGCTGGGTGATGGGTCTAAGGTCAGGTGACTAATTAGAGGCAAAACTGGGATTTAAACCTACGGCGCTCTGTCTTCCATTTCACACCCCCACCCTCCAGCAGGCTGAGAAGGCCTCAGACCGCCAGCCAGACTTTGTTTGTCCCCCTGGGCTCCAGGGGGCAAACCGATGCCCCAGGAACCAGGGCTGGTCTCAATCGCCTCACCCCGCCTGGCACAGCCAGTCGACCCCAGGAAGCCTGCTCCCTCCTCCCCCACGCACTGCCACCACCTGTCACTTCCGGGCTCAGGGAGGCTCCCTGTGAAAGCGCACTCTTTCTGTGGCCACTTACACAGGAAGAAAGCTGGCTCTGGCTGGCTGGCGAGGGCCATCCCCCAAAGCATGGATTTCCTGCAACTTGAGACAACATTTCGCCCAGCCCGATAGAGTGCTTTCCCAGGGGCAATCGAATCAGCCTCTCCGACAGCAAAGCTGAGTCTATAGGGGGAAAAGGGAGAAAAAGCAGAACAGAAGAGAGACAGCAACAGAGAATAAAAGGCAGAAAGGCCAGCAACCACAGAGAGGGGCCTCCCCACTCCCAGGGTGCAATTCCAGGTCAGGCCACAGGGTGTCGCCACAGCCAGAGGTTTTGAGAGGAAAGGGTTGGCGCCACGGAATCCTGTGAAGCACCCCACGCCTCAAAACCCACCCTGGCAGAGCAGTCCCTGCACCCCAGGGTTGAGGGGCCCATTTACAGGGAGTCAGGCCTCCTCTGCCTAGAACCATGTCGACAGGAAACACCAGATTTCAGGAGAAGCCTCCATCAAGAGAGGGTCGATACAATACCTGTCTGTTTCAAAGCCCGATCAATCTTTCCGCTACAAAGCTGGAAGGATTTGCCAGTGAATTCCTGAATTAGCAGGCCTTTGGAGACTTCATTCTAATGCCAAGCGGGGTGTGTGTGTGTGTGTGTGTGTGTGTGTAGTTATGGGCTGTTTTGTTGTTGCCTGGGCGACATTGCAGGGATGTGGACATTTCCGTGTGCTGGCTGCACCGTAGCAGCACTTTGTCATCTGGCCAAGCCGTCTGACCTCCAATGTACCCGAGAGCCACTGCCTGCTGAGCCTCTGGTCTCCAGCTCTGACCTCCAAACCCGCTTCCAGGCGTCCACACTGCTGACCTGCCACAGCTCACTTTCCACCAGGGGTGACAACCCCTTTCCATCCCTACAGCATTGACCACAAAGCATTTCACTTAAGCAAGTATTTGCCAAAAAACCCCAACGGTTGGTGGCTTGGGATGGAGAAACAAAAAAGGCCCTACAGTGACCTGTGATGCACAGCAAACAGTGTAACGCATGCTCCTAAGGGAGTGGAGCCTTCTGGGTTTTGGGTGGTCGGCGGGCATGCGCAGGGTCTCCGTCACCCGACCCGGCTCCAGAACCACAGAGAGGCCACGCAGTCGCTCATATCCCCTCTCCAACGCTACAGGACAAAAAGGCAGTTTCCTGGAACATGTTCATTTGAACTAAATTCCATGAAATAAGGACCGAATCACCAGCCAGGGGAGCCCAGGGCCTGTGTGTGGGCTTCACCTTCAGGACGGGCACTGGAATGGAAGGAATGCCATGGGGACCATGATGTTCTGTGCATAAGTGAAAAGCTGCTACTGAGGTTCATGGCCTCCTGCTGTGCTCGGGGAGGGAGAAGGTGGGCTTTCGCGCTCCTGGCCATTCCATGGGCTGAGGGGCCAGGAGGGAGGGGCCGGAGAGAATCTCGGAAAAGGAAATGGCAGTGAGGAATGCCCAGACCAGCAAGCCCAGAGGGCCTTGTCCAGAGGCCCTTGGTTACCGTGTGGACACTGAAGCCCAGAGGGGGTGGTGAGGGCCACACAGTGAGTCTGAGATCGGGAGGTGGCCCTGCCCTCCTCTCCTCCTGCTCCTTCTACAGTTAATCAGCGGGAGTCGCTCCCTGCCCACATCACCTTTCTCACTCCTCAGACACTGACAACCAGGAAGACAGGGAATGAAAACAAAGAGGAGAGGCCTTGTAAGATCAGAGAAGCCACCACCATGGAAAGGAAGGAGGACAAGGGGAGGAGGAAAAGGAAGGGCCCTCACCTGGGACACCCACTGTACCTCTGGCTCCGAGAGGGTGGCGTTTGCCCTTCTGTTCCGGCACAGCCCCCTCGCCCGTGGTTGTTAACACACTTGGAAGCCCCTCGGGGCCTGGAAGCTAAGCCCAGGGAACTGTCTCCCTAGGAATGTGACCGAGCACAGGGCCAGGCCCCAGTCGGGCACACAAGGCACTTCAAATCCCCAGCCACCTTTGGGCCCCTCTCTAGCCGCTCTCTCCCTCCAGCCACGTGGGCTCGGTGCCCACCCTGCCTGCCTCCAATGCAGCCCCATCCTCTCCGGCCCCCAGCCTTGTCCAGGCTGTCGGCTCTGTCCAAACGTCCTTCTCTCCTCTCCAGCTAAAGTGTTTAACCTCCCCAGTCCTCAGTCCTAACGCCACTCGGCAGAACCCTGGGGATCCATCCACGCAGCTGTCATTTTGTACTGTCATTATTTGTTTATGTTACATTCTGTCCTGCTCCACTCTAACGGCCATGTCCCCTGGACTTTTGTGGGGCTACAGTTTGCCTCTCCTGATGCACTGGGCATTCTGAGGGCAAGGACTGCGCCTCACTCCTCCTGGTGTTCCCAGATCTTAACATGATGCCTAGAGCAGGGCAGGCATTTAGGGCATGTTGAGAGGTTGGTTGGTTGGTTGGATGGATGGGTGGATGGATGGATGGATGGATGGATGACAGATGGGTGGGTAGGTGGGTGGATGGATGGATGGATGGATGGTTGGATACATGAATGGATGGTTGGATAGATGGATGGATGGAATAGCCTCAGGTGTGCCCCATAAATAAACAGAAGTAATCCATTTCACTGATAAGGGAAAAGCCCCCTTACATGGCATTCAAGATATTCCTGGCTGACCTGCCCTGCCAAACAAGTTGGTCCAAAGGTACCAGGCTTGCCACATGCGTAAGACCTACTCATTGTATCTGAACAATCAGGGGAGACTCCTGGCTAGAAGGAAACAGTCTACCCTGGTAATTTTTAAAAAAGCAGCAATGTTCTAAGAATTTGCATTGGGAGTTCATGGGAAGGCAGTCCTGGCTCATGGACTCTGGACTGTTCCTCCCACACCCACAAGCCTTCCCACCCCTCAGCCCACAGTGCTTGCTGCCCTCTGATCCTAGTTTCAAACACCAGAGCTGCCTGGCCCTGCAGGAGCCAACCAGACAGGACAGGGACTGGTCCAAGGACCAGATCCGGGTGTGCGGGTCCCTGGGCCAGGCTGTCCGTGAGCCCTCGCATCCACGCGCACTGCCTCTCGGGCATGCTTCACCTCTCTTGAGTGGTTTAGCATCCTTGTTACTTTCTATGCCTGTTACTCCTGGTCTCACCCAAGGCAGGACCCCGTCTCCTCCCCTCTCCACCATCTCTGCAGCCCCCCAGCTCCGGCTGGGCACTAGGGCTGCACTCCAGTAAGAGCTCTTAATCCCGTGTCCTCGAGGAATGGGGGGAGGAGGAGGGAAATAATCACCCCTGACATCTGATTCCATTTCTTACCCCGTGGGAGACCCTGTCTCCTCACAGCACTGGGGGAGCTCTGTGATTTTCAGAAGAGAGAGTTTACCCCGCACTCCTATGCCCAGGCCTTTCCATGGGACAAAGTATCGCAAAACCCACTGTTGAGACTGCGCCTAGAACTGAGACTAATGCCCACGGGAGGCCCCGCACGCTCCCACCTGTCCGAGGACAGGACCGTGGAGGGCAAGTTGGGGCAGGTATTTGGATGCTGTTTAAGAGTTCTGGCTCCGAGAGGGTGGCGTTTGCCCTTCTGTTCCGGCACAGCCCCCTCGCCCGTGGTTGTTAACACACTTGGAAGCCCCTCGGGGCCTGGAAGCTAAGCCCAGGGAACTGTCTCCCTAGGAATGTGACCGAGCACAGGGCCAGGCCCCAGTCGGGCACACAAGGCACTTCAAATCCCCAGCCACCTTTGGGCCCCTCTCTAGCCGCTCTCTCCCTCCAGCCACGTGGGCTCGGTGACCCACCCTGCTGCCTCCAATGCAGCCCCATCCTCTCCGGCCCCCAGCCTTGTCCAGGCTGTCGGCTCTGTCCAAACGTCCTTCTCTCCTCTCCAGCTAAAGTGTTTAACCTCCCCAGTCCTCAGTCCTAACGCCACTCGGCAGAACCCTGGGGATCCATCCACGCAGCTGTCATTTTGTACTGTCATTATTTGTTTATGTTACATTCTGTCCTGCTCCACTCTAACGGCCATGTCCCCTGGACTTTTGTGGGGCTACAGTTTGCCTCTCCTGATGCACTGGGCATTCTGAGGGCAAGGACTGCGCCTCACTCCTCCTGGTGTTCCCAGATCTTAACATGATGCCTAGAGCAGGGCAGGCATTTAGGGCATGTTGAGAGGTTGGTTGGTTGGTTGGATGGATGGGTGGATGGATGGATGGATGGATGGATGACAGATGGGTGGGTAGGTGGGTGGATGGATGGATGGATGGATGGTTGGATACATGAATGGATGGTTGGATAGATGGATGGATGGAATAGCCTCAGGTGTGCCCCATAAATAAACAGAAGTAATCCATTTCACTGATAAGGGAAAAGCCCCCTTACATGGCATTCAAGATATTCCTGGCTGACCTGCCCTGCCGAACAAGTTGGTCCAAAGGTACCAGGCTTGCCACATGCGTAAGACCCATTCATTGTATCTGAACAATCAGGGGAGACTCCTGGCTAGAAGGAAACAGTCTACCCTGGTAATTTTTTAAAAAGCAGCAATGTTCTAAGAATTTGCATTGGGAGTTCATGGGAAGGCAGTCCTGGCTCATGGACTCTGGACTGTTCCTCCCACACCCACAAGCCTTCCCACCCCTCAGCCCACAGTGCTTGCTGCCCTCTGATCCTAGTTTCAAACACCAGAGCTGCCTGGCCCTGCAGGAGCCAACCAGACAGGATAGGGACTGGTCCAAGGACCAGATCCGGGTGTGCGGGTCCCTGGGCCAGGCTGTCCGTGAGCCCTCGCATCCACGCGCACTGCCTCGCGGGCATGCTTCACCTCTCTTGAGCGGTTTCTAGCATCCTTGTTACTTTCTATGCCTGTTACTACTGGTCTCACCCAAGGCAGGGCCCGGCCTCCTCCCCTCTCCACCATCTCTGCAGCCCCCCAGCTCCGGCTGGGCACTAGGGCTGCACTCCAGTAAGAGCTCTTAATCCCGTGTCCTCGAGGAATGGGGGGAGGAGGAGGGAAATAATCACCCCTGACATCTGATTCCATTTCTTACCCCGTGGGAGACCCTGTCTCCTCACAGCACTGGGGGAGCTCTGTGATTTTCAGAAGAGAGAGTTTACCCCGCACTCCTATGCCCAGGCCTTTCCATGGGACAAAGTATCGCAAAACCCATTGTTGAGACTGCGCCTAGAACTGAGACTCATGCCCACGGGAGGCCCCGCACGCTCCCACCTGTCCAAGGACAGGTCCGTGGAGGGCAAGTTGGGGCAGGTATTCGGATGCTGTTTAAGAGCCTATCTTGCCATTCTTAAACCAGTTTGTCAAGTGTGTGCCACTTGCCTACCTCTGGGTCCCAGAAAACCTAAGTGTCACCCAAAGAAAACTGGAGCCAAAGTGACCCTCAGAAGCGTGCCTCCCCCTCCCCGTTTTCTCCCGTGCAGGGGAGTGCACAGCCGCAGGTACCAGTAACTCTGAGGCCTGCAGTCTCATAGGGGGACTCACCTCCTCCCTGGAACTGACATCGAGGGGCACCTCTCTTGAGTGGTTTAGCATCCTTGTTACTTTCTATGCCTGTTACTCCTGGTCTCACCCAAGGCAGGACCCCGTCTCCTCCCCTCTCCACCATCTCTGCAGCCCCCCAGCTCCGGCTGGGCACTAGGGCTGCACTCCAGTAAGAGCTCTTAATCCCGTGTCCTCGAGGAATGGGGGGAGGAGGAGGGAAATAATCACCCCTGACATCTGATTCCATTTCTTACCCTGTGGGAGACCCTGTCTCCTCACAGCACTGGGGGAGCTCTGTGATTTTCAGAAGAGAGAGTTTACCCCGCACTCCTATGCCCAGGCCTTTCCATGGGACAAAGTATCGCAAAACCCACTGTTGAGACTGCGCCTAGAACTGAGACTAATGCCCACGGGAGGCCCCGCACGCTCCCACCTGTCCGAGGACAGGACCGTGGAGGGCAAGTTGGGGCAGGTATTTGGATGCTGTTTAAGAGTCTATCTTGCCATTCTTAAACCAGTTTGTCAAGTGTGTGCCACTTGCCTACCTCTGGGTCCCAGAAAACCTAAGTGTCACCCAAAGAAAGCGGGAGCCAAAGTGACCCTCAGAAGTGTGCCTCCCCCTCCCCGTTTTCTCCCATGCAGGGGAGTGCACGGCCGCAGGTACCAGTAACTCTGAGGCCTGCAGTCTCATCGGGGGACTGAACCTGCTCCCTGGAACTGCCATCGAGGGGACTAATGGTAGGTGCGACCTATCAGCCAACCTTGGCGCCCGTGAAGGCACCCGGCCCAGGGAGCACCCAGCACCCCAACACCATCTAGAAGGGCTGTAGCCCCGACACTGCCATTTGAGAGGTTTCCTATGTAATTTAGGGAACTGGAGCTTTGGGGCAAAGAGCTAAATAAATGAGAGTAGTTATCCTCAAAACAATGCCTCTGGCTCTCATTCCACTAAGCCTTTGTGAGTGAAAAGGGAAAAAAATCGAGGGAATTAGAGTGAGTGAGCTGGGTGTGACTCGTGGCCGGGGGCTTCCCCTGGATGTGTCCTCTGACCTCTGAATATCATCTGTCACGCGGCACACGTATCTAGAGGCCACTCAGTCCCGAGTGGCAGCCTGCCCGTTGATGGGGCGTTCCCCCGGGGCCAGACTTGTACTAGGTGTTCTGGCTACATATGTACGTTCCCTGTAATCCTTACCTCCATCTCACCAGGTGGAAGTTGGCCCCATTTTACAGATGAGCAAACTGAGGGTCAAAGAAGATAAGTGATTGCCCAGCAGCAAGACCAGCTCCATCATTTGCAGGGCTCAGTGCAAAGTGCAAGTGTAGGATCTCCTTGTTCAAAAGTCATTAAGAATTTCAGGACAGCAATAGCAGAGCACTGAACCACGTGCAGAGCTCTCTTGATTGTGGGGCCCTGAGCGGCTGCACAGGCTGTGTGCCCGCGAAGCTGGTCTTGCTCGAGTCCCAGGCTCCCAAATGCCTCTTGCGCTGCCCCCTCCCCGCAGTCCATGGAGATGCCCACGAGGCCCTGTCCCCGTCCCATCTGAGGGGGAGCGGCCGGGTACCTGGAGTAGCAGGAGAGGCCGGTGCTGATGATGGTGTTCAGCACAGCCAGGGTCATGTAGTAGTCCCGGAAGGTGGTGCACACCAGAGTGTCCGGGAACGAATAGGCACAGTAGGCGATGGCCGAGCCTGAGGAAGGAAAAGCAGCCGGGTAAGGAGCCACTACTTGGCACTGTCTGCACTCGGGAAGATCAACCCTAGCATGTGGCCGAGCCTCATCATCCCCACCGACCAGGAACAGTCCTGCTGCTACACCCCCACCTGTACCATCCCGAATGCCCCGCCTCCTCTGCCTACCCAGATCCTACCCTGAGAATTTACATTGGTCCGTGGGCTTTTACATATATTAACTCACATAATCGTTGCAACCACCATCCTGCACTTATCCTCATTTTACAGATGGCAAATCCGAGGCACAGAGTGGTTTAGTAACCCACCCAGGGGCACACAGCTAGAAAGCAGAAAAGCTAAGCCTCAAGCACAGGCAGTTCAGCGACAGTCCCTGCTTTTAACTCCATGCTACAGCCCATGATGACCTTCCAGGTGCTCCTTGTGGAAAGATCGAGGTGCAGAGAGAGAGGACCCTCGCGGGGGTGAGGAGAGTCACATCAGGGGGCTGCAGGACTGGCCAGCTGAAAGGCTGGGTAGCAGTTCAGCGACAGTCCCTGCTTTTAACTCCATGCTAAAGCCCACGATGACATTCCAGGTGCTCCTTGTGGAAAGATCGAGGTGCAGGGAGAGAGGACCCTCGTGGAGGTGAAGAGAGTCACATCAGGGGGCAGCCACTGGGAGGCTGGGTAGAGGCTGGCCTTAGAGTTGTGTCTTGTTTTAGGTTTTGGAGTTTGTAGAGAAGGCTTAACTAAGGGACTTCATGGGACCTGTCTGCTGCAGCTAAGAACAGGGGAGATCACTGTCTGGGACCTAGGCCAGGTGGCCTCTCCAGGCACCGTCACCTGCTGGGAGAGGCAGCCACAGGCCGGTCAGCCCAGGGCCTGAGGGGTGAGGCCAAGGTCACCGGTTACTCCCAAGACAGTGAGCTTGGAATTCTAGCTCAAGGCGGAAACAGGGCTCGGGCGACACAACCTCTGCTCTGATCCCATTTCTCAGGTGGAGTCTGCTGAGGCCAAGTGCTGCTCTCAGGTCACACAGGCAGAAGGGGCCTAGAGTCGCCACCTCCTGGTACGACGCTCCCCACCCCAGCAGGCCTCCTGTGAGGTTTCAGCCGGGCTCCCGGGGGACAACCTGCTCTCCCAGCTGATACCACGGGGAGGTTCCCAAGTGGGCCAGGATGCATTGCTCTGTGCATGTTGTCTGGGGCCCAGGTGCCAAACGCCGTGGGTGGCACAGAGCGAGGAGCCTCCGGCCCTGCCAGAGACTGCAGTGGGAAGGAAGATTGATCAGAGCCTCGGGGCACGTTGCAGTCTGAGGCGGGTGTTAGGGTGGGCGGGCGTCCAGCACAGCCGGCTGATCTGGGAAGCCTCCTTAGAGGTGGGGGAGTCCGACAGGCCGGAGGGCAGGCAGGGCTTTCCAGGGGGCAGAGAGGAGCTGCCTCGGATGCCTAAGGAAAGTGAACCTCGTCCTTCAGGCAATTGGGAGGTGTCTTTCTTTTTAAAAAGTTTTTCTAAAATTACAGTTTATGTTCAATATTATTTTGTACTCTTGTCAGGTGTAACTGGAAGGTTTCTGAGGGGGGGATTAAGGTGACCAGCATCTAGTTAAAGTGCACAGGACGGCCTAGAGGGAGGAGGGCTGGAAATCAGGGGTTGAGGGTTTCCGCAGGGTTGCAGGAGGGGTTTGTGTGTGTGTGTCTGGGGGGGGGCGGGCAGTGGCTGCAGACATGGAGCAGGGTGTCCGGTGGAATCCACAGGCTCTCGCAACCGCTAGAACCTCCTTCCCTGCTCACTGAACACCCCACATCAGGCCCTGGGCTATGGCTGGAAAGTTAAATGTGAAAGGTATACATCTGTCCTCAGGGAGCTGTTCCCAGTGGGGGGCAGAGATGGAGGGACCACTCACAGGCTGGGGACCCAGGCCTGGGGGCTTGGAGGAAGCCACAGGCAGGGGCCCTGGCTCTGCGGTGTGACCTGGGTCACTGACCTTCACTGTGCCTCGTTATTCTCCCACAGAGCGTGGGTATAATGACGGACCCACCTCGGGGCACTGCTGTCAGAGTAACCAGATCATCGTGGGAGTGGCTACCCTCCCGTGCTTACTAAGTGCTTCCCTTCCAAACGCATTTAATCTTCACAGCACTCCTAGGAGGAAGCTGTGCCAATTTTGTGGATGAGAGATGGAGGTTGAAGAGGTTAAGAACCTTGCCCAAGAGCAGGGTGGCAGCCGGGCCACCGAGCGGCGCGTTATGCCGCCCCTGGTGCTGTGTGCCAGGTGCTCCGCGCGGAGTCTGCCTTGCAGCGACTACTCCAATATGCTCGTTCTTGTCACAGTGAGTCTGGGCAGGCGATCAAGGGCCGTGGAAGCTCCCGGCTAAGGAGTTTGGACTTCATCCCAGGAAATTGGGCACCCTGAAAGGTTTGAAGTGGGAGGGGTGCCAGGTTCAGAAGGTGTAGAAATCACCCGGACAACTGGGAGGAAATGGGGTGTGGAGGGGCAGAGAGGAGTCTGTTCAAACAGTGCAGGGGAGAGGCACGAGGGTCTGAGCCAAGCCAGGGGGAAGGAGCCGATTTGAAAAATGTGGAGGAGACTCAACTGAATGTGCTGACTAGAGAGGACGGAGGAAGTGGGATGGGCTAGAGCGAGAGGGAGGGGAGCTGAGACTTCTGATTTGGAGCCGGGGCGGGGAGAATGCAGACAGTCCAGGTCGCAGGGCTGGGTGTGGGGGGACCTCAGGTGAGCAGTTTAAACTAGAGACGGGGGTTGGGAGCACCTCCCAGAGGTGTCAGGGGGTGGTGTGGGCACAGAGGAGAGCACCCAGGGAGCTGGGCTGTGTCAGAGCAGAGGCCCAGGGACCGGTGCTGAGCTCCCCCACCTATGGGGAGAGCAGAGGGAGAGAACCAGCAAAGGAGGAGGAAGAGGAGGGAGTGACGCGCCAGGGGCCAGAGAAAGAGAGGGGGTCTGAGGAGCACAGGGGCCCCCGCATCAAAGGCTGGAGGGAGAGCCCACAGAGCTGCACGAGTCCCAAGAGTCTAGTATATGTATATACTAGAGGCCCAGTGCATGAAATCCATGCGTGGGTAGGGTCCCTAGCAGGTGTCAGCTGCCAGCCGGGGCCTCCCTTCCCCCGCTACAGGCTGCTGGCCGGGGCCTTCCTTCATTATGCGCCATCCC
>NW_005355833.1:3159825-3190580 GCF_000412655.1 Myotis brandtii | reverse complement strand
TCGTGCACAGTGGGGCAGGGGGTCCCTCAGCCCAGCCTGCACTCTCTCCAATCCGGGACCCCTGCCTGCCTGATCCCCCTAACTGCCTCTGCCTGCCAGCCTGATCCCCCTAACTGCTCTCCCCTGCTGGCCTGATCCTCCTATGTGTGTGCATATGTATTCTACGTGTGTATGTGCATATGTATATGTGTGTATTATAGTGTATTAGTGTGTATATGTGTGTGTCTATACATGTGTACATGTGTATGTATAATTTGTGAAGAAAGAGAAAGAGGAAGTGGGATAGAGGTGGGCTCCTTGGGCAAGGGAAGACCTAGAGCAGGATCTGGAGGGAGAAGAGGCTAGAACTGGGATGTGAGGGGACAGATGGATCCTATGATGGGGGAGAGGAGAGGAATCAACAAGAGGGGACATCATAGTTAAAGGAAAACACAAGAAGGTTGAGAAGATCGCTAACTCCTCTAAGCCCCTGGACGAATGAGGCTTGTGACCACCCACTTCCCTGCCAGGCACGACAGAGACCAGCACCGATGTGTGGTTGGCTCATCCTGGCCTGTGAGAGCAGATGTTAGTTTCAGAGAACTTGTGAGCCAGTTGTTAGACACAGCCAGGATTAGAAATTACATATCATAAAGTTACCATTAAATGAATCAGTAACAAAAGTAATAACTATTCAATTAATCCATCTACTGTGTTAGTAGAGAGGAATTACTATGTAATGGTGAGCTACTGAGTATCTCTCCCCACCGTGTTCAGCGATGTCATGGCTTGAAGTCTGACATGTGGGAATATTTATACCACAGATCAGCAGACACCGCAGACCAGGGCCTTTCTCCCCAGAGAAGTAGTTGTTAAGTATTGCCAGCCCACCTATGGATAAGTTGCTTCTAAAACACTTGTCGGGAACCTGGAAGGGGCACTGCATTTCCACAACTCGTCTGCAAGCCCACCAAAGCCTTGTGACCCCAGCTCCCAGGGGAAGGGGCAGGTTGCTCAGTCCCAGCCGAGGGAAGTCGAGAGCAAGGCCTCACCTACCCAGGCTGAAAAGGTTGACAGCGCCGTAGTCCAGGAAGAAGCAGATGTGCCGGGCGTTCTTGGACATGGAGCTGAAGGTGTGTGCACAGCTGGAGGCAAAGGGGTACACGCAGCTGGTGCTCATGTACACAAGCAGGGGCCAGGAGTAGCTGTCATTCTGGACATCTATCACATACAGTGCCGTCACAAACCTCCACACGAAGAACCTGCAACACAGCACGGCCCACTCCATCCCTGTGGCTGGAGGCCCCTCTTCCTTTCGCCATCTGCCTCCTCCCGTTCCCCTGGGATGGCCAATCCCTACCCGTTTTCACTTTGGTGAAATGCCATGAGCAAGGGGCGGTGAGTGGAATCCTTTTTTGGTTGGAAATGAGCAGGAGAGGCAAGAAGAGAGCCTTTATCTAGTCCAGTCCCCTCTCCCTGCTGGTGGTGACAGATCTCTCTCTCAGCATCTTGCCCAAGTGATTCTCCAGCCTCAACTTGCATGCTTCCAGGGACAGGGAGCTCACCACCTACCAAGGCAGCTCCGAGAGTTGGAAAGTTCTTCACTGAGCTGCCATCTGTCTTTTTGGAACCCATCTCCATTGAATCAGCCCGAGTGCTCCCCAACGGGATCATCGAGAACAGGCCCATCAAATATCTTAAGACATAACCCTCCCCACCTCTTTTAACTTCATCCTAAATACCCCGGTGCATTCAACCATCTCTCAGAGGATCCACATTTGACCTGGGCACCGTCCCTGTGGCTCGTCTCCATCCCCCTTATAGGAAGGCTGCTCAGTCACAGGCAGCCCCCCGGGGGGGCCCTGAAAGTCTAGAGACAACAGGACGCTTTCTCCCTTCCCTTCCGCACGATTCCTCCACTAACATTGCAATCACTTTCCTGCGTGGCCGAGGTCCATGCTGTGTCAGATCTGTCTGACCTATAACCCACATGAGGGGGTCCTGCCTCCAGAGCTGCTCACCTCCACGTACTGCTAATCGCGGCGCCCTCCCCTCGCACCCTCCCAGGGAAGGAGACTATAAGCTCCTCACGCAGGGACCCATGGAGCATCGCTAAGTCCTCTGGCTGTATGTGGGAACTTTTCCCTCCTGTCCCAGCAGAAATAAAGCTTAAGCTATTTGCTGTTTCTCAAAACATATCCTTTGATCATCTTGAGATTATTCCCTAGTCCCCCTTTCTTAGGGCATCTTACTCCCGGCTCTCCCAGGGCCGCCTGCCACTCCGTACTGCTCAGCTGGGCCTGGCAGTGCAGGGGTGCGCACGCGGTGGGGTGCCTCAGCCACTGGGGCTCAGCTGGATCTGCACCCAGGGCTCAGGCCCCACAAGGCAGGTGGTCAGGCCAGCGCTCTTCGTAGCGGCACAAACTTCAAAACAGCCTAAATCACCTGTGGTTCATCCATAAAACAGACACCAGGCAGGTGTTCCGAAGCCTGAGGGGCTGTGCTCAGAGCTCCCGGGGAATAAAGGACTTGCTCAAGCTCCTGATGTTTTAACTAGGGCTTCTGGGAGACCCAGAGAGCCTCAGAGCCTGAAGGGAATCAGATCAAATCAGGCCCAGGGGCAGGGAGCAGGGAAGACTCCAGAGCCAGGAGCCCCACGAATCCTACCACCACCCATGATCTGAAGCTCATCTCGGCTCCACATCCACACACCAGGCGGAGTCCCCAATACCCCAGCACAGCATCTCAGCCCCCCCACCCCAGCTGTGTTTAAAGCAGCCCTGGCTCCCAGGATTCCAGAATAAGACGGCTGGCCAAGGGGCTGGGCGGTACCAGAAAGGCAGCAAGTGAGTCCAGATGTTGAGGGTCTCATTGGTCATTTGGAAAAGGCTGAGGACGCAGGCGGTGGCAGAGCTCTGTGGGTGTCGGTAGCCAAAGAGGATGCCCTGTTCATGGAACACCTGTGGGGGAGAGGAGGGGCACCGAGGTGAGACGAGAGGGTGGCAGGCAGGTCTGAGGAGAAACAACTCTGGCGGCATCTGGTTTTCTCCCAGGCTGTGTGCTTGAACACCCGTCGAAGTGCTCCCCCTGCCCTTCCCGGCTTCTAAAATCCCATGTCCTCCAAGAAGCCCACAGCCAGCTGGAGAGAATTCAGGGCCCTGGCCCCTTCAGGAATCCAGCCTGTCTTCCATTCTCAGACACACTTACTCTTGTCATGAACATTGTTTAAGAATCTGGTTTGGCACCCTCTCCCTGGCAGCCTCTGCCGGGGACCTACGGCCCGGTCCTCGGATGCCTCGGTGGCTAGCTGACATATGTGCTGTCTGTCTGAGCCGACATGCCCCAGGTGTCAGGGGCTGGCAGGAAGCTCTCTGCCAAAAGATCCCCCTTGCATATATTCACCAAGGCGCTTCATAAAGGCCTTTTGATGATGAAAACTATGATGGCATCAGCTGAGGTGGAGGACAAGGTTGGCCACAGCAGGCCCACACAGGCCATCCCCACCCCACGCAGCCCACGTGGCAAGTCTCTCAGGTACCAAGTGCCCATGAGATACCTGGACCGGTTGGGTAAAACACGGACTATCAACTGCCTGACATCACACCATTAAAAATGGTCATGGTGAAGACGAGGAGGCAAGAGGGACAAAGCTCAGGCTGCAAAGTTAAGTGGAAAAAAGAAGACTGTAAGTTGTATTCCAGCCATGTCGAGAAGACCTACAGGCATTTCAGCACACGTGGTGGGGCAGAGGCTGGGAGGGAACAGGAAAGTGGAGTTTCATTTGTTGAGATAGCAGGGTTTGTGGGACACTTTTCCCCCTTTGTGTGGATTTAGATCAGAGTTTCCCAATCTCGACATGATTGACATTTGGGGCCAGATAGCCCTTGCCGTGGGGGCTGTCCTGGGCATGGTTTAGCAGTGCCCATGCCTCTCCCGAAAAGATGCGAGCAGCACCCGCTGTGTCCCCCATCACATTGTGACAACCAAAAATGTCTCCAGAAATTGCCAAAGTCCCTTGGGGGTAAAATCTCCCCCAGTTAAGAACCACTGATTTACGTGAATGGTGTTATAACCGTTAGGAGGTAAATTTAATATGAGTAGATAATCGAGGCAAATAATAATGATAATATCAGTAATCATAACACAAATCAGGTCACAATAAATTTTAAATCTTTCCCTTTGATTTTCTAGGGCTGTGGAGGAAGGGAAGGCTGGGAGAATTCCAACCGAGCCACCCATCTCTCATTTGAGTTACCATCGTCTTAGTGTAAGAGAGGATCCCGAGTCAAAGATACACAATATGGAACATAACTTATACCATCTCTTGGGGTTCTGAGTCAAGAGGTCACTTTAAGTAGTGGAGAAAGTAAGGGGTTTTATTAAAAAGTCAAATGTGGGCCACTGAGGTGCCACGTGACCTTGAGCTGGGTCATCCCTCTCTGGGCCTCAGTGTTCTCACCTGTGAAATGGGAGGTGTTAGCTAGCTGGATGGTCAGTATGTTCCTTTCTTAGTTCAGTTCTGGGTTAAACTGGTCAACTGGGGGAGGAGGATAAGAAGTTGGTTCATGGTTCAGTGAAGAAATACTATTTGAATTAGATTTGGGTCTTAGCTAATTAAAGCGATTTGTTCCAGTTATAGATTCGCCGTTCAGTTCTGCTGACATCCTGGTTTGCAGTGGAGAGGCCTCTCTAATGGGCAGCAGGGATCTTGGCTTACAGATGTCCCCACTCTCCTCCCCAGGGCTGTGGGCAAGGAGGCAAATGGGACAGCCTTCGGCCTTTGATCCACGTGAGGAGGTTGGTGTGGGCTTGGCACACACTCAGAAGGCCCTCTTGTAGCCCTAGTTTGGCTCAGTGGATAGAGTGTTGGACTGTGGACCAGAGAGTCCCGGTTCCATTCCAGTTAAGGGTATCTACCTTGGTTGCAGGCTCCTCCCCGGCCCAGGCCCTGGTCTGGGTGCGTGCAGGAGGCAACCAATCGTGCGTTTCTCTCACCTCGATATGTTCACCAAGGCACTTCATAAAGGCCTTTTGATGATGAAAACTATGATGGCATCAGCTGAGGTGGAGGACAAGGTTGGCCACAGCAGGCCCACACAGGCCATCCCCACCCCACGCAGCCCACGTGGCAAGTCTCTCAGGTACCAAGTGCCCATGAGATACCTGGACCGGTTGGGTAAAACACGGGCTATCAATTGCCTGAGGACGACATCACACCATTAAAAATGGTCATGGTGAAGACGAGGAGGCAAGAGGGACAAAGCTCAGGCTGCAAAGTTAAGTGGAAAAAAGAAGACTGTAAGTTGTATTCCAGCCATGTCGAGAAGACCTACAGGCATTTCAGCACACGTGGTGGGGCAGAGGCTGGGAGGGAACAGGAAAGTGGAGTTTCATTTGTTGAGATAGCAGGGTTTGTGGGACACTTTTCCCCCTTTGTGTGGATTTAGATCAGAGTTTCCCAATCTCGACATGATTGACATTTGGGGCCAGATAGCCCTTGCCGTGGGGGCTGTCCTGGGCATGGTTTAGCAGTGCCCATGCCTCTCCCGAAAAGATGCGAGCAGCACTTGCTGTGTCCCCCATCACGTTGTGACAACCAAAAATGTCTCCAGAAATTGCCAACGTCCCTTGGGGGTAAAATCTCCCCCAGTTAAGAACCACTGATTTACGTGAATGGTGTTATAACCGTTAGGAGGTAAATTTAATATGAGTAGATAATCGAGGCAAATAATAATGATAATATCAGTAATCATAACACAAATCAGGTCACAATAAATTTTAAATCTTTCCCTTTGATTTTCTAGGCTGTGGGAGGAAGGGAAGGCTGGGAGAATTCCAACCGAGACACCCATCTCTCATTTGAGTTACCATCTTCTTAGTGTAAGAGAGGATCCCGAGCCAAAGATACACAATATGGAACATAACTTATACTATCTCTTGGGGTTCGGAGTCAAGAGGTCACTTTAAGTAGTGGAGAAAGTAAGGGGTTTTATTAAAAAGTCATATGGGGTCCAGATGTTGAGGGTCTCATTGGTCATTTGGAAAAGGCTGAGGACGCAGGCGGTGGCAGAGCTCTGTGGGTGTCGGTAGCCAAAGAGGATGCCCTGTTCATGGAACACCTGTGGGGGAGAGGAGGGGCACCGAGGTGAGACGAGAGGGTGGCAGGCAGGTCCGAGGAGGAACAACTCTGGCGGCATCTGGTTTTCTCCCAGGCTGTGTGCTTGAACACCCGTCGAAGTGCTCCCCCTGCCCTTCCCGGCTTCTAAAATCCCATGTCCTCCAAGAAGCCCACAGCCAGCTGGAGAGAATTCAGGGCCCTGGCCCCTTCAGGAATCCAGCCTGTCTTCCATTCTCAGACACACTTACTCTTGTCATGAACATTGTTTAAGAATCTGGTTTGGCACCCTCTCCCTGGCAGCCTCTGCCGGGGACCTACGGCCCGGTCCTCGGATGCCTCGGTGGCTAGCTGACATATGTGCTGTCTGTCTGAGCCGACATGCCCCAGGTGTCAGGGGCTGGCAGGAAGCTCTCTGCCAAAAGATCCCCCTTGCATATATTCACCAAGGCGCTTCATAAAGGCCTTTTGATGATGAAAACTATGATGGCATCAGCTGAGGTGGAGGACAAGGTTGGCCACAGCAGGCCCACACAGGCCATCCCCACCCCACGCAGCCCACGTGGCAAGTCTCTCAGGTACCAAGTGCCCATGAGATACCTGGACCGGTTGGGTAAAACACGGACTATCAACTGCCTGACATCACACCATTAAAAATGGTCATGGTGAAGACGAGGAGGCAAGAGGGACAAAGCTCAGGCTGCAAAGTTAAGTGGAAAAAAGAAGACTGTAAGTTGTATTCCAGCCATGTCGAGAAGACCTACAGGCATTTCAGCACACGTGGTGGGGCAGAGGCTGGGAGGGAACAGGAAAGTGGAGTTTCATTTGTTGAGATAGCAGGGTTTGTGGGACACTTTTCCCCCTTTGTGTGGATTTAGATCAGAGTTTCCCAATCTCGACATGATTGACATTTGGGGCCAGATAGCCCTTGCCGTGGGGGCTGTCCTGGGCATGGTTTAGCAGTGCCCATGCCTCTCCCGAAAAGATGCGAGCAGCACCCGCTGTGTCCCCCATCACATTGTGACAACCAAAAATGTCTCCAGAAATTGCCAAAGTCCCTTGGGGGTAAAATCTCCCCCAGTTAAGAACCACTGATTTACGTGAATGGTGTTATAACCGTTAGGAGGTAAATTTAATATGAGTAGATAATCGAGGCAAATAATAATGATAATATCAGTAATCATAACACAAATCAGGTCACAATAAATTTTAAATCTTTCCCTTTGATTTTCTAGGGCTGTGGAGGAAGGGAAGGCTGGGAGAATTCCAACCGAGACACCCATCTCTCATTTGAGTTACCATCTTCTTAGTGTAAGAGAGGATCCCGAGCCAAAGATACACAATATGGAACATAACTTATACTATCTCTTGGGGTTCGGAGTCAAGAGGTCACTTTAAGTAGTGGAGAAAGTAAGGGGTTTTATTAAAAAGTCAAATGTGGGCCATTGAGGTGCCACGTGACCTTGAGCTGGGTCATCCCTCTCTGGGCCTCAGTGTTCTCACCTGTGAAATGGGAGGTGTTAGCTAGCTGGATGGTCAGTATGTTCCTTTCTTAGTTCAGTTCTGGGTTAAACTGGTCAACTGGGGGAGGAGGATAAGAAGTTGGTTCATGGTTCAGTGAAGAAATACTATTTGAATTAGATTTGGGTCTTAGCTAATTAAAGCGATTTGTTCCAGTTATAGATTCGCCGTTCAGTTCTGCTGACATCCTGGTTTGCAGTGGAGAGGCCTCTCTAATGGGCAGCAGGGATCTTGGCTTACAGATGTCCCCACTCTCCTCCCCAGGGCTGTGGGCAAGGAGGCAAATGGGACAGCCTTCGGCCTTTGATCCACGTGAGGAGGTTGGTGTGGGCTTGGCACACACTCAGAAGGCCCTCTTGTAGCCCTAGTTTGGCTCAGTGGATAGAGTGTTGGACTGTGGACCAGAGAGTCCCGGTTCCATTCCAGTTAAGGGTATCTACCTTGGTTGCAGGCTCCCCCCCAGCCCAGGCCCTGGTCTGGGTGCATGCAGGAGGCAACCAATCGTGTGTTTCTCTCACCTCGATATGTCTCTCTGTCTTTTCCTCTCTCTTTCACTCTCTCTAAAAATCAATGGAAAAATATCCTCCAGTGAGGATTTAAAAAAAATTAAGAAGGCCCTCTTGTAGAAGCTATGGGTCATTCATTCTATCTCTTACGTTTTCTCTTTCTTCCTTTAAACATTTTTTTTTTGTTTAAATTACAGCATTTGTTTAAATTAAAATGCAAAGACTCTGGAAAGGAGGAACTGTTACGATTCACTCCTTGCCATGAACAAGGTCAGCAGATCCTGTGCAGCAGGAGATCTTGTGACCAGGGTCCTGCAGGGCGCCCGCGTGCTGGGGTGGGATTGAGGGAGGAGGCAGGGTGGGGCTGCAGGACAGCAGGACGCGGTGGGTGGACATGAGCCAGAGAGGGAGACCCCCTACATTCTGCCCAGGGTGGTTCTGGTGTGACTACTGTCCTCCGCTCTTTGGGCCCCGAATTTTTGGGGAGGCCACAGAGGGTGCTGACAGAGTCAAAAGCCAGAGGAGAACAGAGCGGCTGGGAAATACACTGCACACCTGACCACACTGAAGAACCGGGCCCAGACCTGCGGAGGATACCTCACCACAAAGCCAGGGCTGCGCTCAGATCGAAAGAACCTGCTTCCCTGAGCTGCTGTCCTGACCCCGGACGTGGGTGGGAACCCCACATGTAACATGCCAGAGAGGCGGGATTTAAGGAGCCCCTCCCTCCTCAAAGATTTGATGGATAAAAGATGAGAGACGGAGTCCCTCTGTCCCAGAACAGCGATGTCTGACCCGCCCCTTCCCTGCCCTCCCAACCTGAACCATGGTTTATGAGGCCAATTGCCCAGCTCCAGTGCTGAGCCCCCCTGAGCCCGGGCAGGGGACTCGTTCTCCCCACCTTCCCGCTCTAGCCTTGGCAAAGTGCTGTGCATAGAGGAGATCTTAACAGAGTGCAGGCTACACAAATCCAAACAAACGAAACATTTGAAAGCAATTTTGTACTCACACCCAGTTTGACCCCAAAAGGCAAATGGCAATCCCTGCCGCACCCTCTGAGGCTGGGCCTCACTTCTGAGCACCCCCAGGTGAGCGGGCGCAGGCTCCTTTGCGCAGCGGAATGGATTCGTAGGACCCGCCTTGCACCGCTGGTTGCAGGCTGGGCAATTTAGAGCGAAATGAAATCAAATCGTGCACAGCCTGTTATTTAGACGTGAGAACCCCCGGGCACCAGGGTGGGAGGGCACGCCAGCAGGTTTTCCCTTCGATGCCTGGCCCGGGCGTGGCTCCCACAAAGACACTGCGCACCTGCCAGCGGAGGCCTGGCATTCCACCGCGACCTTTATAAACCCTTGGTTTTTCTAGCGATTAAACTGCAAATCACCTGGGGAAAGTGATCGGGAATTCTGGCTGGTGGTGAAGAAGTAGATTTTGTTGGCAGAGTCTGCAGGCACCATCAGTGTGGAAGTCTGCATTTCCTGTCCAGATCTCATGCCATCCTCACGGCCAGTGAGGGAGGGCCTGCTATGGTTCCCATTTCACAGAAAAGGGAACTACGGCCTGAGGAGGGGAAGGCATATACCGAGATCCCAGAAATAGTGGGAGCAAGGCTGAAACTTTAAAAAAATATTTTTATTGATTTCAGAGAGGAAGGGAGAGAGAGAGAGAGAGATAGAAACATCAATGATGAGAGAGAATCATTGATCGGCTGCCTCCTGCACTCCCCCTACTGGGGATCGAGCCCACAACCCGGGCATGTGCCCTGACCCGGAATTGAACCGTGATCTTCTGGTTCATAGGTTGATGCTCAAACACTGAGCCACACCAGCCAGCTGCAAAGCTAAAACTTAAATGCAAACATGAGACTCCATCCCCCAGCCTCCTACACTATCATCGCTGCCGCTCAGAGGGGCTGTTGGAGATGAAGCTCTCATCTCCTGGCCCACAGGGTGATTTTGGACTGTCACCTACTTCTCTCAGCCTCTGTTTCTTCTTCTTTAAAATGGCATTACGGGCTGAATTTTGTCCCCCACAAAATTCATATATTGAAGCCCTAATCCCCAGCACTTCAGAATGTAACCATTTTGGGAATATAGGGTCTTAAAAGTGGCAATTAAGTTAAATTGAGGCCACTAAGGTGGGTCCCAATCCAATCTAACCAGTGTTCCTGTAGGAAGAGGGAATTTGGCCACACGGGGTGACACGGGTGTGTGTGCACAGAGGGGTGACCACAGGAAGAAGCAGTAAGAAGGGGACCATCTGCAATCCAAGGGGGTGGCTTTAGAAGAACCAACCGTGTTGGCACCTTGACCTAGGGCAGTGGTTCTCAACCTTCCTAATGACGCGACCCTTTAATACAGCTCCTCATGTTGTGGTGACCCCCAACCATAAAATTATTTTTGTTGCTACTTCTTAACTGTAGATTTGCTACTGTTATGAATCGTAATGTAAATATCTGATACACAGGATGTATTTTCATTGTAACAAATTGAACATAATTAAAGCCTAGTGATTAATCACAAAAACAATATGTAATTATATATGTGTTTTCCGATGGTCTTAGGCGACCCCTGTGAAAGGGTCGTTTGACCCCCAAAGGGGTCTCGACCCACAGGTTGAGAACCGCTGTTCTAGGGGGTCAATAAGAGAAAAAAGGAGACACATGTAATACTTTCAATAATAAAGACTTAAATAATAAATAAATAAATAAATACATAAATAGAAAATGGTTCTGTTTCTACCTTGACAATATCCCTTCATAATGACAAAAACAATATGTAAAACTCTGACTTTTATATAGCTGAAGTCAGCTAAATGTCAAAGACAACTAAATTCAGTTATTATTGCACATCTGGATGTTATAATGATGGATTAGTTATGTTTGGAAGAGTAATAAAATAAAAACATATGTAATTTGTAAATTATTACATTTATTCCATAGTTTCTTTTTCTTGCTTTCATTTCAGCAGAATTATGAGTTATATTGTTGTAATGAACAGTATCACAAAATTTGTATTCTATTAGCAGTGATGCCAAATTACAACACTATTCTTGAGTCATTGAGTCTTAGTTTGTTTTTTTAATTAATTTCATTTGGAAGAAATTTCTGCCAAGTTTCTGCTCAGTTCTGTTACATATTCTTAAAGCCATGTTTAGAATCAGAAATGAACTATAAATTTTACATATTAAGTTTAAACATTGTAATGAAGTTGCATAATTATAATTTAGAAGAAATTAAATATTTTAATTTAATATGGATCACCAGGTTTTATATTGCTGTTTCTACTCTCTCTTAATGGCATTTATTTGGCATTCCCATTGTGTGACTAAGAATAGTTTATGGTCAGATTTGTTATGCATTTCAACAAGATATCCCATTGTGGAGAAGATTCAGAGAATGTCCTACATAATCTTTGAATTGTTCCAAAGGAAGCCATCGATTCTCCTAGTAAGAAATTGCAACCATGTGCTGTCATTTCTGGCTCGAAGATTGCTTTTCAGGATTTTTGGTCACATTCTGACTTTGTATTTGTTTTCTACTGTTGCCATAAGAAATTACCACAAACTTGGTGGCTTAAAAAAGAAAATAAGTTCATTATCTTACAGTTCTGTAGGATCGAAGTCTGGCGTGGGTCTCAGGCTAAAGTCAAGGTGATAGCCCTAGCCGGTTTGGCTCAGTGGATAGAGCGTCGGCCTGCAGACTCAAGGGTCCCAGGTTCGATTCCGGTCAAGGGCATGTACCTTGGTTGCGGGCACCTCCCCAGTAGGGAGTGTGCAGGAGGCAGCTGGTCGATGTTTCTCTCTCATCAATGTTTCTAACTCTCTATCCCTCTCCCTTCCTCTCTGTAAAAAATCAATAAAATATATTTTTAAAAAAATAAAAAAATAAAATCAAGGTGATAGAGGCTCGGGGTTGGGGTGGGGGCAATCTGCTTCCTTGCCTTTTCCACCTCCCAGACCACTGGTAGCATTCCTTGGCTCCCGGCCCTTCCTCCATCTGCAAAGCCAGCAATGTTGGGTCTCTCGACTATCCTTCCACAGTCACAGTTCCCCTGCCTCTCTTCTGCCTTCCTCTTCCACTTGTAAGGACCCTTGTGATGAACTGGGCCCACCTGAAAAGCCCAGATGGGATTCCTATTGTAATGTTATTTGATGAGCAACTTTAATTCCATCTGAGACCCCGATTCCCCTGTGCTGTGTAACCTGATACAGTCATGTGTTCTGGCGATTAGGACGTGGACATCTTTGGGGGCCATTTTTCTGCCTACCCCAGACTTTCTAATCATGTTATACCGTGACCGCAGGCTTGCCCACGGCAGATTTTTAAATCAATGCCTATAACTGAAAACCGTTTTCCTAGTCCTTAAATCAAAGACTGCCTTTTTATAACAAATGTGAACCCGAAGGGACACTCCCTTGTTTCAGCTTCCTCACGCTCATCTTCTGTGGGTCGGCGCCCGGGATGGTGCCAGCCATTCAACAGGACTTTGGCCCAGGTGCCCCCTACCTGAACGGAGTCAGAGTTACTTTTTAAAGGCATTTTATGTCTTCTTTTTTTCACTTTATTGTTCATTAAATTACGAATCTCCTTTAGATCCTCCATCCTAGATAGTAATAATTTGTTTCATTGCTCTTGATCCTTCTTATATGTTTGGCCAGCAGACATGTACCACTATCTTTTATAAATACTGTGCTGCATGTACAACACGCATCCTTATTGGATATTGGGCAGCTATGTTTTAGAGAATATCACACCAGTGTTCTAAATTAGCACTTACCTGTAATTGCTTGATACCAACAATGGTTGTCGGTTAGAGTTCAAGTAATTGCATATGGGTTGTGGCAAGTGATGTTTAATTGGGAACCTAAGCAGGGTCCTGCAGGAGACAGTGCTCAGTGTCCAGCCCAGGGCCAGGCACGCTGCAGGCACTCACTCAGTGACAGGTTCAAGTTGATGCAGCGGTTCTCGCCCTGCCTTCTTTCCTCCCCACTCTCTCCAGGCCTTCTGCCCAAACACTTCACTGGGCTTCTCAGTGGTCTCTATCCTCTGCCCTGGCTTTTCATGCCCATGTTTTTGGGTTCATTTTGTCCCTTTTAGGGAACCTCCCCTTCTGTGATGAACTGATTCTAGGCAGGGAGGTGGCAGCAGGATGCTGAGGCAGGAGCCTGGGTTAGGAAGCCAGAGGCAGCTGCAGCATCAGCATGCCCAGGGAGCTGGTCAGAAATGCAGACTCTTCGCCCTGGCCAGGTGGTTCCATTTGTTAGAGCATCGTCCCGATCTGCCAAGATTTCAGGTTCAAGGGCCCCGGACAAGAAGCAACCAATGAATTCATAAATAAGTGGAATAACAAATCTTTCTCTCTCTCTCTCTCTGTCTCTCTCTCTCCCAACCTCTCTCTTTCTCTCTCTCTCTCTCTCTCTCTCTGTCTCTCTCTCTCTCAACCCCCCATCTCTCTTTCTCTCCCAACCTCTCTCTCTCTCTCAAATAAATTTTAAAATGCAAAAAAAGAAAAAAAAAGAAATTTGGACTCTTATCCTAACCCCACACAATTACAATAAGACCCCCAGGTGACCTGCAGGCACCTGCAGAGAAAGTTTGAGAGGCATTGGCTTAGGGACTTGACCACCCAACCTTACACCTGTGTACCAGTCCACTCGGACTGCCATAGCAAAGTATAACAAAGTGCACAGACTGGCCGGCTGAAACAACAGAAGTTTATTTTCTCATGTTCTAGAGGCCGGAAACCCTAGGTCAGCGGTTCTCAACCTGTGGGTTGTGACCCCTTTGGGGGTCGAACGACCCTTTCACAGGGGTCGCCTAAGACCATCGGAAAACACATATATAATTACATATTGTTTTTGTGATTAATCACTATGCTTTAATTATGTTCAATTTGTAAAATGAAAATACATCCTGCCTATCAGATATTTACATTACGACTCATAACAGTAGCAAAATTACAGTTAAGAAGTAGCAACAAAAATAATTTTATGGTTGGGGGTCACCACCACATGAGGAACTGTATTAAAGGGTCGCGGCATTAGGAAGGTTGAGAACCACTGTTCTACCCAGTCCTGCTTCCCTCAATTCCTCCAGGTGTTGTTCCTGAGAACTCACCCTGATAAACTTCCTGCACACAGATCTTTGTTTCTGGGGAGCCCAACTTAACCATCGCCCTTTCTTCCCCTTCTGTGGCAAACCAGAGGCCACATGTTCCAGACTGTGCAACTACAAGACGGTAGATCTTCCATCTCCCACTTCCCCACTGAGCACTTAGTTATGTGAAGTGAATATGAGATAAAGCTTTGCCATGTTAAGTCATTGAGCTATCTGGAGGAATTTTTAAAATGTATTTTTTATTGTTCACAGTCCCCCAACCCTCTCCTCTTTTTCCCCCTCCATCCAGCCCCCACTACACCCCAGGTCTTCACCACACTGAAATCTGTCAGTCTGTTCCATGCATCCATGTCTCTGGACCTATTTTGTTCATCAGTTTATTTTGTTCACTAGATAACACATGTAAGTGTGGTCATCTGATATTTGCCTTTCTCTGACTGGCTTATTTCACTTAGTAATCCTCTCCAGGCCCATCTAGGCTGTCACAAAATGTAAGAGATCCTTCTTTTTTACAGCCGCATGGTATTCCATTGTGCAAATGTACCACAACTTTTTATCCACTCATCTACTGTGGGCACTTGGACTGTTTCCAGATTATAAATAATGCTGCTATGAACATTGGGGTACATATATTATTTCTGATGGGTGTTTGGGATTCTTAGGATATATTCCCAGAAGGGGGATCGCTGGGTCAAATGAAAGTTCCATTTTTAATTTTTTGAGGAAACTCCATACTGTTTTCCACAGTGGCTGCACCAGTCTGCGTTCCCACCAGCAGTACACAAGGGTTCCTTTTTCTCCACATTCTTACCAGAACTGTTGTTTGTTGATTTGTTAATTGTAGCCATTCTGGTAGGTGTGAGGTGATACCTCACTGTAGTTTGAATTTATATCTCTCTGATGACTAGTGACATTGAGGTGTGTTTTTTCCCCCCATATATCTCTTGGTCAACTGTATGTCCTCTTTGGAGAAGTGTCTATTTGTCCATTGGCCACTTATTAATTTATCAGGAGAAATTCTGAGAGTCAGCATAGTTTAGCCCTTTCTGCCTAGTACAGTTATTCGTATTAAAATAGCTGGAGTAGCCACAAAACCAATAAATATAGAGCATATTTCTAAATAGAGTTATAAAAGAAGTGAAGGGGAAAATAGAATGTTAAAAGGAAAATAGAGAACAAGAATATGAAACTCAATCCAAAGAAAGCAAAAAAGCAAAGGATAACTAAACAGAGAAAACAGGACAAATGGAAAGCACTTAAAATGATCGAAACAAATGCAAATATGTCAATACTTGTTATAGATATAATCAGACTAAACTGTCCAGTTAACAACAAATACTGTCAAACTAGATAAAATCCAACTATGTGTCATTTACATGAGACACAGTTACAATATAAGGACAGGGAGGGATTGAAAGTCGAAGGAAGGAAAGAAAGAAACCAGACAAATAACAAAAACCACAAAGCTGGAGTGTCTGTACGACTGTCAGATTCAAGACAAAAAGCATTACTAGACACAAAGAGAATCCCTACGAAATAATAAGAAATTTACTTCCCCAGGAAGATATAACAATTATAAACTTGGATATACCTAAAAAACACAGGCTCAAAATATATAAACTAAAAATTTACTTATCTACAAGGAATAATTTACAAATCTGCTAACATAGTGGAATATTTTAATACATCTCAATTATGGTAGATTAAGCTGAACAAAATTAGTAATAATATAAAATTATTTGACCTTGTGGGACATACATGGAATGCTGCCCCCAACTATTGGAGACTATCAATATTTTCAGGTACACTTAGAAGACTTATGAAAATTGATCATGTGTTAGATCATACAGCTAGTCTGAATAAATTTCAAGGCCTGGAATAATACAGAGGGCATTCTCAGACAACAATCAATTAAGTTAAATCGATAACATTAAAACTCCATTTTACACTTGGGAATTAAAAAATAAACATGTCTAAGCAATCATAAGTCACATAAAAAATCAAAATGGACATTAGAAATTAATTAGAATAGCACATATAGGCTGAAGTTAAAGCAATACGGAAATAAATATAAGGCAGCGATTAACTTAAGAAGCTAGAGGAGGAACAGAAAATAAAATAAACCCAAAGTAGAAAGAAATCAACCATAATAAAGGAACCCTAGCCAGTTTGGCTCAGTAGTTGGAGCATCAGCCCATGGACTGAAGGGTCCTGAGTTCAATTCCAGTCAAGGGCATGTACTTCAGTTGCAGGACTGATCCCAGGCCCTAGTCAGGGTGCATGTGGGAGGCAACCAATCAATGTCTCTCACATCAATGTTTCTCTCTCTCTCTGTGTCTCACCCTCCCTTCCACTTTTTCTAAAAATCAATGGAAAAAATATCCTCGGGTGAGGATTAACCCAAACAAAACACAACAAAACAAAACAAAACAAAACAAAAAAACAATGGAATTGGAGATATAAAATACATAATAGAAGCTCCACTGAGTCCAAATTTGCCTCTTTTCAAATATTAAAAAATACAAATTGGCAAGATTAATCCAGAAGAGAGAAAAACAAAAATCACATGATTATGCCAGTAGATGCAGAAAAAGCATTTAATAAGATCAAATACCCTTTCATAATAAGAAAGCACTCAAGAAAACAGAAACAGAACTTGTTCAGCCGAAACCGGTTTGGCTCAGTGGATAGAGCGTCGGCCTGCGGACTGAAAGGTCCCAGGTTCGATTCCGGTCAAGGGCATGTACCTGGGTTGCGGGCACATCCCCAGTAGGAGATGTGCAGGAGGCAGCTGGTCGATGTTTCTCTCTCATCGATGTTTCTAACTCTCTATCTCTCTCCCTTCCTCTCTGTAAAAAATCAATAAAATATATTTAAAAAAAAGAACTTGTTCAACCCAATAAAGCCCATCTATGAAGAACCCACAGGTAATATACTTCTTTTTGTGTGTGTGTCTATGAAGGGTTTTTTCCACTTAACCCCCTTCACCTTTTTCACCCAGCCCCCCAACCATTCACTAACATACACACTTATTGAAAGAAAATGAAAAGCTTTCTCCTTAAGATTAGGAACAAGACAAGGATGTCTGCTCTCACTATTTCTATTCAATATCATAGAGGAGGTCTAGCTAGGTCAACTTGACAAGGAAAAGAAATAAAAAGCATCTAAACTGGGAAGGAAGAAGCAAAAGTATTTGTAGATGACATTATCTTACATATAGGAAATCTTAAAGGATTCACTAAAAAACGATTGGAACTAATGAGTTCAGCAAGGTTGCAGTATATCAGATCAATATACAAAATTCAGTTTTATTTCTATATACAAGCAGTGAACAACATGAAAATCAACTTAAGGGAACAATTTCATTTATAACAGCATCAAAAACAATAACATATTTAGAAATAAATTTAACAGATTATTTTAATGGTATAAGACCTATACACTTAGAACTACAAAACATCACTGAAAGAAATTAAAGAAGACCTAAATAAATGCAAGGACAACCCATGTTCATGGATTAAAAGAGTTAATATTATTAGAATGATAATGCTCCCCAAATTGATCAACAAATTCAATGTAATCCCTATCAAAATTCTGTCTTTGTGTGTGTGTGTGTGTGTGTGTGTGTGTGTGTGTGTGTAGAAACTAACAAGCTGATCCTTAAATTCACATGGAAATGCAAGGAATCCTGAACAGCCAAAACAATCTTGAAGAAGAACAACAAAGTTGAAAGTCTCACATTTTCCAAAACTTATTACAAAGGCACATAATCAAGACAATGTGGTACTGGCATAAGAATAGACAAATAGATCAATGGAATAGAACTTACAGTACAGAAAGAGCCCTTGTATTTACAGTCAATTGATTTTTAATAAAGGTGCCAAGGCAATTTAATGAAGAATAGTCCTTCTAACATATGGTCCTGGAACTACTTGATACTCGTACATAAAAGAAAAGACTAAAGTTGGAATCTTTTCTCACGCCACATGTAATAATTAAAAAATGGATCACAAAAGAGATAAAACTCTTAGAGGAACATATGAGTAAATCATCAACAAATGACAAGTGCTGATGAGGATGTGGAGAAAAAGGAACCCTTGTGCACTGCTGGTGGGAATGCAGACTGGTGCAGCCACTGTGGAAAACAGTATGGAGTTTCCTCAAAAAACTAAAAATGGAACTCCCATTTGACCCAGTGATCCCACTTCTAGGAATATATCCCAAGAAACCAGAAACACCAATCAGAAAGGATATATGCACCCCTATGTTCATAGCGGCACAATTCACCATAGCTAACTTGGAAACTACCTAAGTGCCTATCAGCAGATGAGTGGATTAAAAAGCTGAGGTACATCTACACAATGGAAGACTATGCTGCTGTAAAAAAGAAGGAACTCTTACCATTCGCAACAGCATGGATGGATCTGGAGAGCATTATGTGAAGCAAAATAAGCCAGTCAGAGAAAGATAAATATCAAATGATCTCACTCATTTGTGGAATATAATGAACAACATAAACTGACAAACAAAAATAGATAGTAACAGAGAAACATTAAATAGACTGTCAAACTTCAGTGGGAAGGTGAGGTGGGGGGGTTATAGATCAACCAAAGAACTTGTATACATGCATATAAGCATAACCAATGGACACAGACACTAGGGGGGTAAGGGCATGTGCGGGGTGAGGGGATGGTAGGGCGAATGGCTGGGGGGAGATCAATGAGGGAAAAAGGAAACATATGTAATACTTCAAACAATTAAAAACAAACAAACATACAAAAAATTTTCATGACCTTGGATTAGCCAAAGGTTTCTTAGATATGACACCAAAAGCACAAGGAACAACAATAATAAAATAGATATCGAAATTTAAAAGTTTTGTGCTTCAAAGGATACCATCAATAAAGTGAAAAAAATTAACACATAGAATGGGAGAAAATGCTTACAAATCATAAGCTGATAAAGGACTTGTATCCAGAAAATATAAATATCTTCTACAACTCAACAGTAAAAACACAATTGGCTCAATTTAAAAATGGGCAAATGACTTGAGTAGACATTTCTCCAAAGATATACAAATAGCCAATAAACACATGAAAAGATGTTCAACGTCACTAATCATTAGGGAAAAGCAAATCAAAACTACAATGAGAGCCTGGACAATGTGGCTCAGTGGTTGAGCTTCCACCTATAAACCAGGTCACGGTTCAATTCCTGCTCAGTGTACATGCCTGGATTGCAGGCTCCATCTCCAGTGTGGAGAATGCAGGAGACAGCTGATCAATGATTCTCTCTCATCACTGATGCTTCTATCTCTCTCTCCCTCTCCCTTCCTCTCTGAAATCAATAAAAATATATGTTTTTAAAAAACTATGAGATACCACCTCAATACACCTTAGGAGGGCTACTATATATTAAAGACAAAACAAAAGAGAAAACAACAGTGTTGGTGAGGATGTGGACAAATTGGAACCCTTGTGCTTGTCGATGGGAATGCAAAATGGCACGGCCACTGTGGAAAACAGATGGTGGTTCCTCGAAAACTTAACTATTACCAAGTGACCCAGCAATTTCACTTCTGGGTAGATACCCAAAATAATTGAAAGGAGAGTCAAAGTATTCGCAACAGCTAAAACATAGAGGCAAGCCAGTGTTCCTGGAGAGAGGAAGGGATAAACAAAATGTGGTATATACGATGGAATATTATTCAGCCCTAAAAAGGAAGTAAATTCTGATGTAAGTTACAACATGAATGAACCTTGAGGACATTATATTAAGTGAAATGAATAAGCCAGTTATGAAAGGACAGATATTGTCTGATTCCACTTATATGAGGAACTAGAATAGTCAAATTCATAAAGACAGAAAGTATAATGGTAGTTGTCTGAGGCTGGGGGGAGGGGAAATGGGGAGTTATTGTTCAATGGATGTCGAGTTTCAGTTTTATAAGATAAAAAGAATTATGGAGATGAATGGTGGGGGCAGTTGCACAACATGTGAATATATTTAATACCACTGAACTGTGCACTTAAAAATGTTAAGATGGTAACTTTTATGCTAAGTATATTTTACAATAAAAAACTTCAGCACAGAGTTACCACATGACCCAATAATTCCGCTTGTAGGTGCGAACCTAACAGAACTGAAAATATGTCTACATAAAAACTAGTACACAAATGTTCACAGCAACATTACTCATAATAGCCAAAAAATTGAATTAACTCATGTGTCCATCAACTGATGAATGAATAAAAAACTATGGTGTATCTACACAATGGAATATTATTCAGCCATAACAAATAAATGAAGTATTAACATGTGCTACAGCACAGTTGAACCTTGAAACCATTTTGCTAAGTGCAAAAAGGCATTTGCCAAAGACCACCTATGGTATGAGCCATTTATATGAAATATCCCAAATAGGCAAATCCACAGAGAGAGGAAGTAAATTAATGGTTGCCATAGGCCTGGGAGCAGGGGTGGAGGGGAAACGTCTGCTAACTGGTAGTTTCTTTCTAATGTGATGAAAATGTTCTAAAATTGATTGTGGTGATGGTTTTCTGCAACATGCTTTGTGTACGTAAACATACTAAATACCACTGGACTGTATAATTTTAAAGGGTGAATTTTATGGTATGTGACATGTTTCAACAAAGCCGTTACATAAAACAACTTTTCCACAAATAAAATTCAGCTATAGAATTAAGTTGTTCCCTGAACAATTTTACAGGTTGCCATTAATGTAGACAAAAAGGTGAATGGTGCTCCCTTGGAGGAGGCTAAATGGTGGCCCTGCTCAGACATTTTACAGATAAATCCTACCAAACACTCAGAAACGTGTAATTCTAATATTATAAATTTTTCCATACAATAAGTAAGCAACATTCTCCAACTTGTTTGTGGTTGGCATAATCTTAATTCCAAATCCAGGCAAAGGGTAGTATAAGAGGGAAAAATTATAGGCCAGCTCATTAAATAGATTTAAGGATCCTAAACAAAATATTAGTTTATGGATTCCAGCAATAGATTAACAGAATATTACACCATGACCAAGTTGTATTTAAATGCAAGGTTAGTTTAACATGAGTAATCAACCAATGTAACTCACCACATTAACAGTTTAAATGAGTCCTATATGACCACCTCAAAAGATATAGATACAGAGTGGGGGAAAGGTCCTGTAAAATTCATTCCTAATTAGCGAAAAAAAATCCTAGGAAACTAGGATAAAGAAGATTATCGTTAACCTGATAAAGATTATTTACACACACACACACACACACACACACACACACACACACACACACCCCTAACATTCTCTTAAATGATGAAATGCTGAAGGCATTTCTTTTGATTACAATAAAGAGGGCACCAAGATGCCTGCAATCAAGACTGCTATTGCATCTTAATAAGCTCCCAGGTAATTCTGATGCTGGTGGTCCAAGCACCCACTGAGAAATCCTGGGCTAGAGAAACCATTTGCCTGTTGAGATGGCTCCTTGCTCCTGGGTGCCCAAGTCCACCCACCTACTCAACACCACTCCCAGCCATTTGCTGGCCTATGCTTCCTTTCTTTCATAATAATCCCACTGTTTTATTTAATTTAAATATATATATATATAATTTTAGAGAGAGAGGAAGGGAGAGGGAGACATTAGAAACATCGATGAGAGAATGTGCCCTAAGGGGAATCAAGCCAGCAACCTCCAGGTGTCCGCTGCGACGCTCAGCCAAACCAGTGAGCCACACCGGCCAGGCTTTTCTGTTTAATTTTTCTTGGATCTTCACAATAGCCCTGTGAGACTGGCCTACCAGATACTACCTCCATTTTACAGATGAGGAAACTGAGGCTTAGAGAGTTTCCAGTCTTGTCAGAATTCCCACAGTAAGTGGCAGAGCTGCAGTGCGAGGCTGGGAGATTCTCTTTGCAAAGCACCTCAGGGAATCCCCTGCCTGTGCCCTGAACTAAGGCATCTGGGCCGGTCATGTGCTTACCTGTAACCTGCAGGCCAAGGCTGTAGTTAATAAAAGATTCTCAATTTGACACAAAATGCCCTTGTTTCGTGTCAACGTGTCATGCTATATCCATGTGAACTGCTATCTAGACATCACTATTGTCTCTAAATTGGGTCTGTGTAGGAACGCCTAGATATTTCTTCTATCCCTTAGCTATTTGTTCAAATCTTTAATAACTGGCGATCATACCCAGGCCTGTTTTTAGCTACAAGAGAGACTAGAAATTAGGAGGCATATACCCAAGTCCCACCTTGTAAGGAAAGGGAGAAACTGCCCTTTCCTGTGAGGAATCTCTCAGCCAGGAATGTGCCGGAATTACAATTCTGACAATGCCGTGAGGTGGTGGGTGTCCCGCTCTCCCCGGCCCCATGGGTGAGGCTCAGAGAGGGTGGGGAAGTGCCTCAGGCCACACAGCTGGTTAATATACTGGGCAGAGGTCCTAACTAACAGCTGGAGGGCCTCGGGGAAGGGAGAGGACATCTGCAGCTGGTTGAAGAAGGAAGCCAGAAAGGGGAACAGAGCATAGGGGGTAAGAAAGCCTTCTTCAAACAGGGATCAAGAGAATGTCCAAGCTGGTGAGGAGACTAAAGAGACCACTGGTGTGGCTAGAGAAGAGGGTGCATGGATGGGAACTGAGCAGGAGGTGGGTAGGAGCCAGGCCTGCCTAAACACCAGGCTAGGGAGCCTGGGTTCGAGTGTGTGTGAGGGGCTGTTCAAAGTCTCCTGCCCACATGCTCTACTGATCCAAGTCACCTGGAGGACTTAGGAAAGTCAACAATAATGATGACAGCCAATATTAGTTCACCATATGCCAGGCACTTCACATGAGTTATCTCGCTTAACCCTCACCATACTCCTAGGAAGCAGATACTAGTATCCCCCCATTTTACAGATGGGGAAATTGAGGTAGGCAGATTAGGTATCTTGCCCAAGGTCACTCTACAGACTGTCTTGGGACCCACAGAATCCACCAAAAGCTTAACATTTGCATGAAGTGTCCTATTTTATTTTTTTATGCAAATTATGCATTTTTCTCCTTAATATACTTGCACCTGTTTTAATACCAAAAATTGCCTTTCCTTTCTCTCACCAAATCCTCCTGTAACACTACCTTCCAGGTGGGTGGAGCCACTGTTTTCTCACCTGGGGCAGGAACCGTGGGCATGATGCTGGGAAGCCCAGGAGTGGGTGTGGGAGCCCAAGGAAGGTTTTGATGTTGGTTCTCCACCTCTGGTTAGTGCCATGTTACTAAAAAGGGTACTGCTATCTCCATCATTTACAGAAACTGGACAGAGAAGACATGTTCATCTTTTTAGCGTCCTGAAGTTTCCTGGTCCTCGTCTTTGGAGTTCCAGCCGGTTACCCAAAGCTCCCATTGAGACCACCCTCCACTTCTTTCCTGCACATGCTCTGAACCCGACCTTGACTGGAACACCCGGGGGAGATGTCCGATGATCACCATCCTGAGTCCCACCCCTGCCCTGAGGTCTCCCATCTCCAGGTCTTTGCTCACACTGTTCCTTCCACCCAGAATGCTCTTCCCGCGACCCTCACAACGCATCTGAAAGGCGGCCCCTTCACTGGGCCGTCCCTCCCCCCTTCCTCTAACCTGCTGTCAGTGCCCAATCCCTCCTCTGACCCTATCTGTCCCTCTCTTGGGACACACCCTAACCCACTTTGCAACAGAGGTGCTCGTGCAAGGGCAGGATTTGTGTGTGATTATTCCACAGAGTCATGCCTTGTACAGAGCAGGCAATCAGTAAAAACTGAATGGGCCAAATGAGTGAATGGGCCAAAGAGTCACCTTGCGATCCCACCAATCACAGCCACTGGTGCTCTCTCTGTGGGTAGATCAACCACCTAAACCCTCGCACCAGGAAGGCAAGTTGATGGCCCTGTGGGACCTGCTCTGCTCAACAGTCAGGCAACCCAGCTTCATTCTGAATGTGTCTGCTACCTGCTGCATTCCTCACGTCTTCCCACCAAGCAGCCCTGCGTCATCTTCGACTTCCCCTCAGTGTCATCTTGCCGGGATCACCCAGCTTCACCCGCTGTCAGGGAGAGCACCTGGTGGTGTATCTCCAAGTTGATGGCCCTGTGGGACCTGCTCTGCTCAACAGTCAGGCAACCCAGCTTCATTCTGAATGTGTCTGCTACCTGCTGCATTCCTCACGTCTTCCCACCAAGCAGCCCTGCGTCATCTTCGACTTCCCCTCAGTGTCATCTTGCCGGGATCACCCAGCTTCACCCGCTGTCAGGGAGAGCACCTGGCGGTGCATCTCCTAACCTTCCATTCATGCTGCTGTGGAGCACTGTCCGGCCTGGCGGTGTATCTCCTAACCTTCCATTCATGCTGCTGTGGAGCGCTGTCCGGCCTGGCGGTCAACCGCGTGCCAAGGAGCTCCCCCTCCCTCCGGGACCCCCTCCAGGTGCGAAGGCCCGCCCCGAGCTAACACTTCTCCAGTCAAAGAGCAAGGAAATTGGACACCGGAACGAGGGCATCGTGAAGCCGTGTTTTCTGTGCAAGGGGAGGAGGGCTTGCCCCAGTGGCCAGAGCACAGCTCACAAGAAGGCCGGCCTCACCGAAGGCGTGCTTAACATGCAGGCTGCCAGGAGTGCCCGGTGTTCTGGGACGACTGCCCCTGAGTTCCCAGGCTCAGGAGACCAGGGCAGGGCGAAGGCCCACCAACACCCTTCTCAACACCTTGACCCCTGCCCGGCCCGGGCCTCCTGTAAGTGATGGGGACCACAGCAAAGCATGTGCTGGGGTGTCTTCACCTCGGGCCCGAGTCCAAGCACCCAAGGGAGGATCTAAAAAACCCTCTGCCCAGCAAGATGATGGTGGCTTCACCTCCTCCGCTCGAATCTGTAGTCGCAGCGACGTCACTTCAGGATAAAATACAGATGTCACAGGGAAGGGTTATGCCAGCGGTTCTCAACCTGTGGGTTGCGACCCCTTTGGCGGTCGAACGACCCTTTCACAGGGGTCGCCTAAGACCATCCTGCATATCAGATATTTACATGACGATTCATAACAGTAGCAACATTACAGTTATGAAGTAGCAACGAAAATAATTTTATGGTTGGGGCACAACAGGAGGAACTGTATTTAAAGGGCCAGAAGGTTGAGAACCACTGGGTTATGCCATAAACAGTTTCGGGAGCACTTCCATTTCCAGGTTGGGTGTAAGTGAAGGAACAGGAAGCTCTCCTCCCCGAGGAGTCTGGGAGGAAGGCTTTGAAGAGAGCGGACCTGCACAGGGCTGACTGAAGGCAGAGCCATCCCCGGTTGCAGAGGCCACATCCTCGCCACCACCTGGAACTCAGCCATGCGAGGGAGGGCACCTACCTGGGGCATCTGGTCTATGCTCAACAGCCGGGGGAGTTTCAGGCTCAGCATCTTGAGGCCGGCGGGGAAGGCCAGTGGGTGGTCGCCGCTCTCGGTCACCAGGCCTCACTCGCAGCGCTCACATGGCCTGGGGAGCCTCTGGCCAGCGGGTGCCCGGCTGCTTCCCTGAAAGAGGAGCGTAAAGAAACCCAGTCGGTCTCAGCCCAACTCCAGCTGGATCAAGGCTGTCAGGTGTGAATGGATCAGACCTTGCTGACGATGGCAAAATAACCAGGCTTTCTTAAAACCAACAGGCAAACTGTCCGACCGCGGAGGCACTCCCAGAGCACTGGAGGGAAGGTATGAAACCGGAACATGGGCGATCACTAAACTGTAGAGCTGGAAAGGGCCGCAGGGGGCACCCCAGCCCCTCACACTGCACACGCGGGTCAGAGGGGTGGGTAACTTCCCCAGGTCGCACAGCTAGGGGAGGGCCAGGACTGCTCACTTCCCACTGCACCACGTGCCGCCCCTGGGCAGACGGTGGGACCCCACACCTGCGTCCACCCAGTGGGCAGAAGAGGACCGAGAGCCATGCTCCCAATCACCCAAAGAGAAGCAGCTCCTCCGGAAGGCAAACCAGAGCGTGTCTGCCCCAACACAAAAGAACCAGGCCAGGAAAACCCATCGCACTTGCTGGAGACAGAGCACCTCGGACTAACAAGGTTGTTTACATGTAGGAGTAAGACCGCTTAACAGCTGTGACTAATGTGAACTAGAGAAACTCAAGTCCCCGGGGCAGGCCCAAGAAACAGAAAAACACAGCTGGTTTAGCGAAGGAAGAGCAGAGCTCGGAATGTGCCACAGTCAACGCTTCCTCTACCCCATTAGCATTGGGCCCAAATCTGCCACCTCTTAGAGCCCCCCCGAGGGTTGGGTCCCTGTCGCTGAAGCCCTCAGGCCCTGCCTGTGCCTCTGCCGTGGCCTGAGCCACATCCTCCTGCAGGGAAAGCTACCTGCCTGGGCCTGGTTCCCTGCTGTTGGAGAGGACGCTCCGGATGCTTGGAAATTCAGGTGGTGCCTGGCTCATCCTGGGCCTTCATAAAACATGTATTTAATTCTGCTAATTTAAGCAATGCTGTTCCTCCTCTGAACGTAAGGTGTGGGTTTTGTGTGTGTGGTTTGTTTATACTTCTTGTAGTTCTTTATGCTCTATGTGTCATCTGGCATTATGTAGCAAAATCGGTGGTATTTGTTTCATTGTCATAAATGTGCCATCTTAACAACACTGATGTATTATTACTCACAATAGTCAAAAGGTGGAAACAACACACAGGTCCATCAGCAGGAGGATGAACAAAAGAACAAGTAAACAAAATGTGGTCGTACAATGGAATGTTATTCCTTTTTCAAGAAAAAAGAAGTTCCGATGCATGCTACAACATGGGTGGAACTTGAACACATTATGTTAAGTGAGATAAGCTAGTCACAAAAGGACAAGTGTATGGTTCCACTTAGTGAGGTACCTAGAACAGGCAAACTCACAGAGACAAAAAGTAGAATAGAGGTTGGGTGGAGGGAAGACCGGGAAGTTTTTTAATGGGCATAGAGTTTCTGTTGGGGATGAAGGAAAGTTCTGGAAACGGGTAGCAGTGATGGTTGTACAACAGCCATGTGAATATTCACTGAATTGTACATGTAAAATGGTTAAAAGGGTAAACGTTATGTTGCACACATTTTACCACATTAAAAAAGTGATGTAATATTTCCAAATTACAGAATAATTAAGAGAATGCTTTTTTAAAGCACAGGTACACTTTACCCAGGTTAAAAAAACGAAAGTCAATGCTTTGCAAACAAACAGCGCTGATGTGAGTGGGACTCCGCGCACCTTGGTCCGCTTGGCTTTCCAGGTCCCAGTCACCAAGCCGGCAGCGCCACGGATCCACCAGCGGCAGGACAGGAGATGGAGGCCCGGTGCTGGGGCATCTCAGGGCACCAGCAAAACCCAGCCCCCGGCTGCATCTCTATAGACCTGCCCCCTTGGTCCTCTGGTTCTCCCCGGAGTCCCCCCAATGTCATGGGCAGGAAGAAGAAAAGAGATGGTCCCTGCTCTCACAGCACACACGATCCAGGGAGGATGACCACACGAAACATCAAAAGTGAGGGGCAACAGGGCCTCTGGTCAGATGGCAGAGCAGGCACATGCCGTGCTCGCCTCCTCCTGTCATCACATCAACATTATAGCACAGTCACCCCGGAGAACCATCTGAAGACCAGCCGAACAGAACTCCGGTAACTAACGGGCTGAATGTCAACTGTAACTGAAAAAATAAAGTAAAATAATAAAAAAGTGAGAGGTAATGCAAGTGGTACATGATTCACCCCTGGCTTCATCCAGCCACTGTTCGCTGCATTTTTATCATGTGATGAGGACGGGGGAGGGCTGAGGTGCAGCTGATGACTCTCGTTGGGCTGCTCCAGCTTGAAGGAAAAGGTGAGAATTTAACGGACATAAACATGGTAGAGGTTTGTGACTCACAGAATACAGGGGAGTGGGTATCCTCTGTACCATTCTATTTTTTGTTACATAGGAAAAAAGATGGATAAGGCTGTCCCTGTTCCCAAGAAATGTATAAAGAAAGAGATGAGACAGATATGCACCAACCAACTAGCACAAGTCACCCTGAGAACAGGGGAGACCCTCACCCACTCTGCACCCAGTCCGCGAGGTCACCCTGCCGCCTGCTCTATCTCGTTCACCCTCACCACGCCATCTCAGGAAGCTGGCAGAGCAGGCGAGGACCCGGGACTAGATTCAAGCCACATGGGTTCAAAGACCGGTTTGCCATTTCCTTTGCGATCCTGGGCAAGGAACCTGACTCCACATGCCTCAGTGTCCTCGTCTGTAAAATGGACATAACAGTAGTACTTTCTTCACAGGGTTGTTGTTATGATCACAGAGAGAGAAGCCATGTAAAGGGCCTGCTATAAAGTAAGGTTCCAACTAATACTTGCTGCTATTACTAATTTTCACAGGGAAAATTAATTGTATATTTTACAGGCGGGAAAACTGAGGTATCAAAAAGCTAGGGGGCTTGCCCTAGATGACACATGACTTGCATCTGAACTCCAGCCTGGCTGCAGCCAGGGTCACATGCCCCCCTCGGCAAAATTACAGGCAACTTTCAAACAGCTGACTGTTCATTAAAACCGCGCTCATCGCGTCCGGTAATGCAGTGTTCTCCACGCTGCAGGTCACAACCTGTCAGTAGATCATAAAATCGACTTAGTGGGTCATGACTAGCACTTAGATACAGAATAGTATGAAAAATAATAGAACAAAGTGTCAGTGTACTGCCTAGAGTCAAGGTAAGTATTGCTCTGTGATATTCCTGTTGGTTATGCATGTTAAGCTATATACGTCTGTTATGCTATTCTTGCCAATATTTGTGTGCTGGGTTAGGAAAAAAGGTATTTCTTACGGAAGGTCACACTCAAAAAAAGTTAGAGAAAACGTGCAAATGCCACCGGACACGTGTACTGATTGTGAGGAGCTATGGCTTTTAAAAATGTCATCGAGAGTCACACACCCATGATGTGTCTGTGGGGTTTGGGGGACCAATGCTTCCAGATGTCTAGACAAAAGAGGGGCTGGGCAGGAAGCCCCTCCTGACAGTCCATGGTATGTTGTAGCGAGCACCCTGGCCCCCTGAGCTTGGAGAATGTTCAAGAAGCCTTCTGAGGAGGTGCGACAGGAGGGAGGCGCCAAGGCCAGGTCTCCCCGGTGCCGTCTCCTAGATTCAACCTCGGCTGGGCTGAGTGACTCTCCCCGACTCATTGTTGTCATCGGTGAAATAAGCATATTGATATCTACCCAGTCAGAGCTGTGGGGAGTTAGAGTGAAATAATCGATATAAAGTTATTACTACAAATTCTAAGTAAATACCAGTAGTGTTCTCTCCTCCTAGCGGTAATGCCGCTACTATTACTATAAATCACCACACACTCAGGAGAGGGGCCCATCTGCTGCAACAAGTCCTCGGGTTTATTAACCCAAGGTTAATAAAATTATAGGTAAAATCGTGTGTGGGCATGTGTCTGCATGTGTGGGCACATGTGAGTACATAAACATGTATGTTTGTGTCACGGGCGACAGGGCCATGGCTTTCAGTGTGGTCGCGGTGAGCTGGAAAGGTTCAGGACCCGTAGCCCCTTCCCAGGCCAGGAGTCACCGGGCCGGCTCTGACCGTGGGAAACGGGTGGGCTCTCTGAGTCGTGTCCACCCGTCGGTGAAGGAGAAGAGCATTCCTTTGCAAAACCTGCTCCTGCGCCCTGGACCCCGGCCCCGCAGTCTGGAAGGCATGCCCGCAGCAGGTGTGCCCCAGAGAGTCTCATCTGCAGGCTGCGCTGGCCTTGCCTCTAACAGGAATGCCCACACCCAGGCCACCAGCCTGGCCCCCCACCCACGGGCCATGGGAGTGGTTCTCACTGCAGACCCTGCTCTCCCCGGGGCGGGCGGGGCTGGGAAAGCGGGCCAGGGGGACCCGGCAGGCACTGACAGTGCCTGCCCGCTACTGAGTTGGGCACTGCGGGCACCATTACCACTGCGGGCACCATTACCACTGTGGGCACCGTTTCCACTGCCGGCACCATTACCACCGTGGGCCACCCAGGCTGAGCCAGGTGGGGGAACCGCTCCCAGCCCCTCCCTGAAACTCCTGGGAATCTCCCCACTCCCGCCAGGCTTCAGCCTGTCCTCAGCTGTGCACACCTTCTCCCTGTCCACTCTCTGGCTGCCTTCCAGGCCCAGCCCTCCCAGGAGCCTTCCCTGCTCTCACCTTCCCCTGAGCGACCCCAGACACGTGAGAGGGTGGCAATCAGACTCTGGTCAGGCGGACCGGGGTTCCAGCTCAGGCTTCTTTACGCACATGAACAACCCTGGAGCGCACTGCGAGCCTCCTCAGCCAGGTCTCCTCCCTAACGCATAAGCTCGGAAGTGAGTGAATGTGGGGCGCGGTTACGGTGTTTTGACCAGGTTCAAGCCTCGGACTAATGAAAGGACAGGGTCCTCTCATTGCCACGTGCAAGTCCCAGCTGGAGGGCAGGGCCCTCCCAGCACAATTATAGCCAACAGCTATAGTTGTAAGCTTGAACCTATGGTCCGAACAC
>NW_005355833.1:3145842-3159738 GCF_000412655.1 Myotis brandtii | reverse complement strand
CATCTGCTATAAAATAAAGACACGGCTTGTGGGCACTGTTGCTGTCTCCTCATCAGGGAGCAGCGTCCCACCGAGACCCAGCTTTCATTCTCTTGTCTGTCTTTTTTCAATCCTTTCACCCCCCCACTCAGGGTCACTGAACCAGGCTGAGCTGGCATGACACATAAGGCGCCCTGGGGCTGAGTATGCCATGGCCGTGCCAGCTCCCCACAAGTGAAATGATGCACTGGAGGCTCTCTGCACAGTGCCCGGCCTGCAGCCCCTCAGCAAATGGCAGTTGTTACGGCCTTCGTTACATAGTCTCGGATTCTTTCAGGTGTGGTTGTTTTGGTGCCTACAATTTAGATTTCTTGAAGATGGGGCTAGATCTGCTTTTATATACAAGGAGAGACAATAAAAACTTAACTGACTGTTTTACTCAAAGGCAGCCCATTGGTTTATTTGTCCATTCCTTCATCCATCCATCACATCGTGAGTCTATGTGCCAGGCACTGCCCGAGAGCGGGGGACGCAGTGGTGCGACCACAGCCGAGCCTTGGGGAGTCCCTGCAGAAAAAGAGAGCCACGCAGACCAGTGCCTGGCAGGTTAGATGCTAGCGGGTGATGAAAACAAAATTCTAGGGAAGCATGTGGTGGGGACAGGGTCAGATTTGGGGGGAAGAAGCAGGGGAGGGCTACAGCTTTACAGAGAAGGTGACATTTGTTGTGAGCGCAGAGATCAGAAAAATCTGTCAGTTTGCAGAGGGCACAGCTGGCAGAAGGAACAGCGTGCACAAAGGCTCACAGCTATGTTATAGGACAGACAGTCACCCTTTGAGCTGCTTTAGCGGAGTGGGAGGTATGTGTCTTCTTCTGGCTAATTGGGGGCAAAGTTGGGGACAGGAGGAACTGTAGTGCGTGCATGTGTGTGTGCGTGCGTGTGTGTGTGTGTGTGTGTGTGTGTGTGTGTAGGAAGTGGCAGGAGGGAGCCCAGGGTTGCCACGAGGCGGGGGCAGCCCCACCAAGGAGACGGTTTTTATCTTTTTTTGGGGGGGGGACATTTTTGTCCTCAAATGTTTCCCCATGCTTGCCTACTCACCCACTTTCTGGCAGAAGGCTGCCGTGTGGGCAGGAGGGAGGGAAAGCTGGTACAGGGGGGGCATTCCCTGGGGCGACTCCTTCTCACTGCCCTGGAGACCCCTGCTCGCTCCTGCTGAGGATTCTAGCACCCTGCCACCCAAAGCTGTGTTTGCCCTCCACTCTCCCCTCCCTAAACTGTACTTGCTGGGACACCCGCTCGCTCACTCCTCCCGGCCTGTCTCTTGCCACAGACTCTCTCTCTGTTGTCGACTGTGCCCAGCAGCCGTGCAGGCATTTACTCCGCACACAGTGAATCCCCAAGCACTCCAGCCCTGTCCCAGGCACTGAGGACACGCAGACTTCCAGACTTCTTAGGTCTCTCTGAGCGCCTCCAGGAGCTCACGTCGGGTAGAGAGATGAGACGGACCAGAAACTGTCCAGGTGCGGGGATGGGAAACTCCAAGGGGCACAGAGAGGTGAGAAGAGCTGAACACAGAGTATGGTAGAGACAAGGAAAAGGAGGGTGGAGTGGGATGAAGTGTAGAAAGCAGAGACTTTGGGCTTCTGATGTGCTTTTAAAAATAACAGGATTACAAAACAAAACAAAACAGGATTATACTGTCATGGAGGATACATGACATTATCATTGATCAAAGTCCATTCAATGTACTATAGAGCAGTGGTTCTCAACCTTCCTAATGCCGTGACCCTTTAATACAGTTCCTCATGTTGTGGTGACCCCCAACCATAAAATTATTTTCGTTGCTACTTCATAACTGTAATTTTGCTACTGTTATGAATCATAATGTAAATATCTGATATGCAGGATGTATTTTCATTGTTACAAATTGAACATAATTAAAGCATAGTGATTAATCACAAAAACAATATGTAATTATATATTCAATATGTGTTTTCCAATGGTCTTAGGCGACCCCTGTGAAAGGGTCGTTCGATCCCCAAAGGGGTCACGACCCACAGGTTGAGACTGCTGCTATAGAGAGTGAACCTTGGTGTGAACAATGGAGTTAATACTAGAGGCCTTGTGCACAAATTCATGCACAAGTGGGGTCCCTTGGCCTGGCTGGCAATTGGGCCGGCCATGGGAGGTTGGCTGTGGGAGTGCACTGACCACCAGGGGGCAGCTCCTGTGTTGAGCCTCTGTCCCTGGTGGTCAGTGCACGTCATAGCTACCAGCCAGTCATCCGGTCTTCTGGTCGTATGGTCCTAACGGTTGCTTAGGCTTTTATATATATAAATTGGTTCATCAGTTGTAACAAATGTATCTCACTAATGCAAGATCTTAATAATACAGACTTGGGGGAGGGCGAGAAGGGGCATATGGGAGCTCTCTGTACCTTCTGCACAATTTTTCTCTAAACCGAAATCTGCTCTAAAAAACAAAGTCTATTAAGAAAAAAAATCTAGGTAAACATTAAAAAAATCAAGGGCCCTCACATAAAAGCCCGACAAATCTGAAGACCTACAGTGCTGGGCCGAGTTCACACATGATGACAAGTGGCTGCTCCTTCCCTGGCAAGCGCTTGCTCTCGGTTCAGTGTGGGCAGCCCCACACTCCTGCCAGACTCCGCTGGGAGCTCTGCAGGTGGGGCCCTGGGGGACAAGGTCAGGTGTCCAATCACAGGGAGAGAGCTGGGGTCTTGGAGACCATCTCCCAGGGGCTGGGACATGGTGACACCCATGAAGAAAGGGAGGAAGATGAGGGCAGTTTTCAGACAAGGTGAATTTGATTGGCACAAATTTGCAGATTGAAGATATGTGACCACGTCTTGGAGGTGAAGTGCAGGCTACAGATCAATTTAGGAGGCAGAGAGACATGAGTTTCAAAGCACTGAGGTCCCCCAAGGGAAAGGAGCACAGAGGACCCAAGAGATAAGAAAAAGTCAGGGTCATGGGATTGGGGGTTGGCAACACTAACAAACGTGGGGCAGGACAGAGGGGTGATAAAGAGGATTCACCAGGACCTCGGTTTCCCTGGAAGGGAAAGAATAGGGACTGTGAGAGAAAGGGGTGAGCCGGGCTTAAGGAGGATGAGGTTGGGGCACGTGTTGTGGGGCAACGTTGGGGAGCCAGCCGGGTGAGAGGCAGGGCAGCCAGCAGTGGCTGCTGGGGACAGGCACTCCTGCCATCTGCCTGGGATAAAGCAGTCCCTGTGCTCTCCGCTGGCCCTGGGGCTGGGAGCAGAAATGGAGAGTGGACGCAAATACACTCTATCACTGACTCATTCACAGCACACACCCTGAATATCTGCTATGTGTCCAAGGCTATGGCAGGATATGGGGATGGAGAAACAGGTAAGACAGTTCTATCCCCTAAGAGCTCACCTGCCAGGGTAGAAGATTGACACTAATAATTGACACAGAGCACATCTGATGAGCTGTTAGAACCAGATGCTTCTGGGGAAACAGAGGAGGGACATCACACTAGGGAGTCAGGAGAGACTTCTTGAAGAAATGGAACTTGAGCTGAGTCTTGAAAATAAACAGGAGCACAGCAGCCACAGAGGAGGGAGGGCATTCTAGGCTGAGGGTGCAGTAGGAGCCAAGGGAAGGAGGTCGAAAGAGTGCACAGTTCTGGGAGCTGTCCGAAGTTCCTCCAGGGTGGTGGAGGGCGTGGAGTCGCAGGCGGCCAGGGCGGTCCTGGAGAAGAGCCAGATGAAGACTAGTGCACCCCATCTGAATGTGGTGGGAATGAGTACCCTAGGGGGCTGGTGAGTTAGGACTCAGGTGGGGGGGGGTGTCTCAGGGATGGTGAGGGGAGAGAGGATGGTGACCCTAGGTCAGATAAGGAGAATTCTGAGGAGTGGACATTTCAAATATTTGGATATTTGAAATATCCATTTCAAATCCTGGCTCCATCATTTACTGCACACCTCCGGCAGATGACCTAATCTTTTCAACTTGAATATTCTTATCAGTTAAAAGAGGATAATGAAAGTATCAATGGCTCCTGTGAGGATGAAAGACCATGGGATCTATCAGAAAACCAGCACTCCATAAACGGTGGCTATCATCACCATTGTACCCCAAACCATCTGAATTCTGCATTAATGCTCCCTCATGCTCCCTCTGCCCTTGGTTTGTAATTCTGCATGAAAACAGACTGCTTCCCTCTGGCTCTGACCCACCTCCCAGGCTGAAGCTGTGACTAATGGGCGCTCCATGTGCTGTGAGAAGGGGTTGCCATGGCGACCTTCCAGCTTGGCTTTTGGACTCCGTGAGTGACCTGAACCTTTTCTTTGTTCCAGCTATCCCAGCTATTCTAGATATTTACCACTAGGCGACTTGTGCACATTTGAAAAAGCCTGCAGGATATTCTTTAGCACATTGTCGAGAAACATTGGAAACAATCCAAACTTCTGGCAAGAGAGAGCTGGCTGGTTAAGTTACGGTACACCCATGCAAAATTGTACTGTGCGGCTATTAAAAATGTTACAGATCTGTGGTTACTGACAGGAAACAGTGTCACCACTTGTTAAATGAAACCAGCAGGTTATGGAACAACATACATCTTGTAACACCACCTATATATAAAACTGTGTTACATTTAACAGCTTGTATTTATGGACAGAAAAGTGTACGGAAGGATGTTCCCCAAAGTGTGCACAGTGGTTCTCTCTATGTGGTAGAGGTCAGCTCTGGGGATTTGCTTTACTCTCTTCTTTACACTTTTCTAAAACACAGTTTGCCTAAATGAGCACGTGTGCTATTATTGCCCAGTGCACGAAATTCATGCACAGGTAGGGTCCCTAGCAGCTGCCGGCTGCCAGCTGCTGGCCGGGGCCTTTCTTCGTTCCACACCACCCCCTGGTGGTCAGCTCACCTCATAGTGAGCGATCGAACTCCTGGTCAGTCGAACTCCCAATGGGACACTTTGCATATCAGGCTTTTATATAGAGAGAGGCCCAGATCATGAAATTCTTGCACTGGTAGGGTCCCCTAGCGGCTGCCGGCTGGGTACTCCCTCCCTTCTCCGGCCGGCCCCACCCCCTGGTCGAGCTCCCAGACAACGCCCGGTTGAGGGAACAATTTGCATACTACACTTTTATTATATAGGAGGACTAACAAAGCAACAATACCACTAAAAGGAAATAAATAAATGAGTCCTCTAACCCTTGGCCGGTCTTAAAGAAATTAGCTATGTGAGCCAAATCATGGCAAGTTTGTACTGCAAATATTTGCAAATCCACTGCAAACAATGGCATGTCTTCACACACCTACCTGAGAAGCCTGTCTGCCAGGGCCCTGCCAGGGGCAACAACGGCCTGGCAGTCCTCCATCAGGGTGACTGGGACCCAGGTCCTAAAGCCAACAGCTCATGCATTTTGGAAAAACAACCACCTTTCCCAAGTCAAAGGCCTCAGGGGACTCCTCTGTCATCACCATGGTGAAGGCAGAGGTGGGCAGGAGTGCCCTGCACTGGGAGCACTAGGTCATCAGTCAGCAGTCACACACTGAGCACTTTCTGTATGCCAGGCACCATGCCAGCCTTGAGATACAGGGAAATGGGGGCGGATAGAGGCCTGCTCCCACGGGACTCCTGGCCTCATAGCTATGGGGCTCCAGGAAGGGCGTGGAAATCAGAACTCCTCTGAGTTCCTGCAAGGCCCTGCTCTCCTGACTCATGGCCCACACTTTATGCTCCTACAACAAAATTGTTGGGTCCCCTCTGGAAGGTCCCTGAAGACCCGGCTCCTTAGCATATCCTCAAGCTTTCCACAGCCCACCCAGCCCCAGCCCCGCCTCCCACCAGCCTTGCCATATGCAGCACACACCATCCCTGGTCTCTGCCCTTTAACACGATGGCTTTCACACCTCCGTGCTTTTTGTACTTGCTGTTTACCCAGGTGAGACCCCTCTTCCTCCACTTTCTCTTCCTGACAAAATTCTATCCATTCAAGTCTAAATTCCCGTATCACTTGAAAGGGTCTACATCATCCCATCTGCAAACTTCACAGTGACATACCAGTGCCCTGGCTCCCGCAGGTCAAGACTGGCCGAGTCTGTCTGGTTCCCTGCTGTGTGCGAGGTGCTCAGCCCAGGACTGGGCACCGTGCTGCTGCTGAACGAATGCACGTTTGCTGAACAGCGGTACTTCTGCCGCCTACCACAATCTGAACCCTAGTGGCAGGGTCTGGCAATTTCTCTAGAACCTTCTACCCAGTGGTTGGCATGCTTTATTCATGAATCCTGTACTTCAGTGCCCAAATGGAGTTTACTTGGTTCAAAATTTTATTTCAGAATTTGTAAGATCTGAAATCTCAAACCAACTATAAAAAAATGTATGAGAGCCCTGGCTGGTGTGGCTCAGTTGGTTGAGAGTCGTCCCATACACCAATAGAGTGCTGGTTCAATTCCTGATCAGGGCATATGCCTGGATTGTGGGTTTGATCCCTGGTGGGGGTGAATATGGGAGGCAACCGATCGATGTTTCTCTCTCACATTGATGTTTTTCTCTCTCTCTCTTTCTTTCTGAAATCAATAAAAACAAAGAAAGAAAGAAAGAAAGAAAGAAAGAAAGAAAGGAAGGAAGGAAGGAAGGAAGGAAGGAAGGAAGGAAGGAAGGAAGGAAGGAAGAAAGAAAGAAAGAAAGAAAGAAAGAAAGAAAGAAAGAAAGAAAGAAAGAAAGAAAGAAAGAAAGAAAGAAAGAAAGGAAGGAAGAAAGGAAGGAAGGAAGAAAGAAAGAGAGAGACAATTGGGGAAACCTGACCATTGGATATTTTATGATCATGAGAAACAATCAGTTCTTAAAGTGCAATAATAGTACTATGGTTATGTTTTTTAAAGGGCCCTTTCATTGAGAGATGTGTACTGAAGTAGTTACAAATGAAATGATATGAGGTCTTCCACCTGCTTCCACAGAATCTACTTGGGAACAGGGGTGGTGGGTAAGGGTGGATGTGAGAAAGCCTGGCCATGAGCTGATGACAGTGGAGGCATGGAAGTTCATTATACCAATCTCTCAATTTTTTTTATATGTTGTTAAAAGGAGATAACCACAGTGTCAAAAAATACCCCTGGAATGTGAACTGTGTCTTGCCTTCTTCTCAGACACTGCATGGCAGAAGATAAAGTAAAAGTATGTTGTAGGAATAATTATCACTGTATTCCCACTTTCCTAACATATGAAATATCAACATGACAGTTTTGAAACTGACATAAGAACCACCATCTGAACAAGATAAAACTAAGTAACTTAAGGACAAATGGGAAATGCTTTAGAAACAAAAACTATGGCTCCTGATAAAAGACAGCAGTACCCGAAAAAAAAAAAAAAGCCGAAAGGCCTTGTCAGCGGAAAATATTCAAAGATATCTGACAAATATATCTTCTCGCCATTCCCCAGCTAGGGTAGAGTCAGGAAAATTTCTAGGAAATTTATAGGAGAAAACATATTTGTGACATATGATACTGCCAATGTCCTTTGAATTTAAGATTCTGCTTTAAAAAGGATCAAATAATATTTCATCTTCAATTTTTCATGACTAAATTTGTGTTTCTGAAGTATGTAGATTTTAATGTCTTGTCTTTTTATTTTTTTATTTTTTAAAAATATTTTTATTAAGTTATTACATATGTGTCCTTATCCCCACGTTTAATGTCTTGAATACTTGCTTTTTGTTTACCTGCTAATATAGACCAGAATTATAATGTCTATTTTTTACAAATTCACATTTACTTGATATTCTAAACTGTTACACATTTTTGTATTTAAAAATTACGAAATATTTGGTTTTACTAACTCAAATGCTTAATTAAATACCTTCCTGTAAATTACCAGGATTTACTCTAGTGTTATGTGGTATACAGAGTAAGATAGCCAAGGTTGTTTTACTCCAATGTGGCTATTTCTACCCGTTGTCAGAGCCGGACAGGAGGGTGCTGGGCATCTAGCCTAGCATCCTTAACTCTGACATACCTCAGCACCACCTGGAACTTTAAAACATACTGTTTCCCCAGGCCCACCACAGCCCAGGTGAGTCACGTTCTCCCAAGGTCACAGCCAGTGTTGAGACCAGGCCACCGTGAGAGCAGACCTACCCAGAGCGGTCTGCCACTGAGCCCCACACAATGAGGACGGGGAGCCTATGCTATGGCCTGTGGGCCTCCAGGGCGGGTACAGTAAGCAGGTCGTGTGCCCCCCCCCCCCCGCCCCCAGCTGGAACAGGGTGAAGCCCTGCCAGGTTGATGGAAGGTGAATGCAGGCCCTGAGTGTTGGGGTTCCCCTCCCCCCACAGGGACATGTCAGGCTGCTGAGGGTAGGCACGATCTTATCTCCACCCCCTCCCAAGCTTCTAACCTGATCAAGACTTAACGTCTGAGATAAGGCTGTCAGCCTGGGCGAGCCCAGACCACAGGAGGAGGAAAAAGAGGGAGACCCAGTAAAGATGGGGCAGCAGACACCTTCCCACATCCTGGGGAAGCAGGTGTGGAAACCTGGAGGAGGCCAGGCGGTCTCTGAGGGCAGAACCAGGACCCCAGATGGCAGCGTTGGGGAGGCAGGCTTCAGCTCAAGCCACAGAGGCCCTGTCTCCCCATGAGGAAGGGCCACTCCATGGGCACTGAGTTCCCCGCCCGGAAAATGCCCAGTGGAGTCTGGGTGCCGACCCCTGGGAGGGGGATGAAGTTACGGGGAGGGGCAGGGGCCTGGAAACGCTCTCTAGCAGTAAGTCCCAAACCCAACAGCGCAAACACAGAACTCACCAGTGCGCCCATCTCCAGCTTTCTGAGTCAGAATCCCCAGCGGGCAGCCTGGTTAGCGAGCTCTAATGGCGATTCCCATGCACGGCCCATAGGAACGGCCATTCTGAGCATCTGTGACTGTGCACCCTCCCGTGGCCTAGAATTCACTCAGGAGGAGACACTCAGGGCCCAAAGTCGCAGAAGCACGGGAGCTGGGGGTCTGGGCCAGCAGGGCGGTGAGAGCAGGTGCAGGGTGGGGCAGGAGGGAGTGGAGTGAGGGGCCCTGAAGGAGGAGAGTTTTAGATTCAGTCCCACCTCTCCTAGGCTCCATGCTCAGGTCCCTGGTGAGCGTGTAAGAAACCATGGCTGCCCTCCAGGAGGATGCCTTCCCTCTGAGGAGACAGACACAGTCATAAAACGGCGAGCGACCAGCGCAAAGGAAGGATTCAGGTTCTCGGAGAGGCCGCCTGCCTTGGGGCAGCCACACTTGGGTGTTTCACAGCCGCCTCAAACCCACACACCACAGCTGGATCCTTGTGTGACCCCGAATCCTGCCCTGGCACACGCTGCTCCCTCTGCTTGGAGATGCCCGGACCCTTGTTCCTTGTCTGCCTGGAAAACCCCACTCACCCAAGGCCCCTCATCAGACTCCAGTTTGCCTCACTGCCATCAGCCCCCAGGCCACTGGGAACTCCTCTGCACCCCTGCCACACCTCAGGCTGCCCAGGTGCCCTGGAGCACGACTGTCCCTCCTGGGCTCCAGGCTGGCACCCTGCTCAGGGCGGGCGCAGGGACCAAGCACAGTGCCCGACATGACATGCTGGGGAGTGCGCAAAACTTTGCCCAATGGTGTGGAGGCGTTCAGAGAAGGGACCAAGAGCAAGGATGTTGGGCAGTCAGGGAAGGCTTCTGGAGGAGGCAGCGCTCGGGGTGGATCCCGAAAGGGGGGGAGGGCTTGCTTTGGCAGAGAGGGAACGGTGCCCCACTCCTGGGCTCCAGGCTGGCACCCTGCTCAGGGCGGGCCCAGGGACCAAGCACAGCGCCCGACATGACATGCTGGGGAGTGTGCAAAACTTAGCCCAATGGTGTGGAGGCGTTCAGAGAAGGGATGAAGAGCAAGGATGTTGGGCAGTCAGGGAAGGCTTCTGGAGGAGGCAGCGCTCGGGGTGGATCCCAAAAGGCGGGGAGGGCTTGCTTTGGCAGAGGAGAGGGAACGGTGCCCCCAGGGAGAGGCATTTTAGAGCAAAGGCCCAGAGAAGGGAAGCAGCTAACAGAGGGTGAGAGGGAGGCCTACTGGTGCTGAACTCAGAGAGACAAGAGATGGGAGGCCAGCAGGGGAGGGGCCCAGGGAGCCGGCCAGGACACAGTGCCCCCTGGTGCGTCTCCCCCCCAGGCCAGGGTGTTCAGAGCAACCTCCCTCCTCCTGACCAGCTCTCCTTGGCAATCATTAACCCTGAGCTTCACAGGCAGGACCAGGACAGCAGGACAGGGGTGTGTGTGTGTTGTTAACTGATCAAACTGTTGAGTGAACCATTTCACACAATTATTACCCAAAAACACACCCCGCAGGTAAGGGGGAAACGATCAGGGCATCCAGGGTGATTCAAACTAGCAGAGGAAGTAGGTCACGTGGACCAGGCAGGGGACCCGCATGTGCCCAAACCTTTAGATTAGAGGACAGTGGGGGTCAGAGAAGGACATAGGGCCCAGGTGGGAACAAGTGGGAGTGGAAAATGAACCCACAGCCAATAAGGAGCTCAGACAGGCGGAGCCTCGCTCCCAGACCATGCTTCCCGCAGGTGAGGCGTGGGTCTGGGCCCTGGAGTCAGGGCGACCCGGGTTTGAGTGCTGAGGTCTCTCCAGGCCTCGCTTTCCTCCGCTGTAACGTGGGGCTGATGGTGTTGACTTGAAATCTCCTGTCTGTGCCAAGCCCTGTGCGGGCATTTTACACTCCACTGGGTTTTCACAACGTGCCTCTGGGTGAGCATGTTTATAATCCCGAGAGTGACTACCTCTTGGGTCTGTTTCTGGCATTAACAAGAGCCCGTGTATCAGGGCTGGGGGCGCGGTAGGTGTTCAAAAGGGCTCCTGCCCTTACGATGTTGTTAAGGCGAGGACCCCCCTCAAACCTGCCACAGGCTACACGGTGGACCGAAACTGGCTCTCCTTCCTCCTTGCTAGGTTGGTATTTTTCCTGCTAACCTAATGGCACAAGAAACACGTTTCACATTTGAATGCAGCGGTGGATTAAGAGCCCCAGTGGCTGCAATGTGACACAAGGTCATTATTCTAGCATTATTAAGCACAGGCTTTTTAAAAGGGCTGAGGCCAATGCATTATTCAAAAACCATGGAGAATGGAATAATGGTTCCTTTGGAATCAGCCTCCAAGAACATGCAGCCAGCACTCGGGAAGGTGGCCCGGTAACCCCTGCCTGCCTCCCATGTGCCCCCACTGCCAGACCGCCTGCCCCTCAGGCTCCAGGCCGGCCTTGCGCCCCTGCCCTGAGCTCACCCAGGCCCCAGGAGGGCTGGCCCCGGAGGCAGCAGCTTGGGTGGGGGTGGGGATTCTGGCCGAAGCTGTCCTGGTCATCCCTTCGGGGCCCCCAAAGCTCCAACAGCCATTGGTTATTGTGGAAAATAACTCACTTTGCCCAGGGAGGGAAAGCCAGGCCTCTATATGAAAAGTGAGAATGAAAGAAAAATTCACTTTCATGCTTAAAACGCCCCCACCCCCAACACATGTCCCTGCAGTGTACCACAGAGCACGGTGAAATAGGAAGCACGCTTGAAGATGGATCTCTGTCTTTCTCTCTTTCTTTTTTTAAAATGTCTTTACTGACTTTAGAGAGAGAGGAAGGGAGAGGGAGAGAGAGAGAGCTAGAAACATCGATGAGAGAGAAACATAGATCCGCTGCCTCCTGCACGCCCCCTACGGGGATCCAGCCCGAAACTAGGGCATGTGCCCTGACCAGAATCGAACCAGCGACCTCTTGGTGCATAGGGTGACGTTCAACCCACTGAACCACACCGGCTGGGTGGGTCTCTGTATTGCTTGGCCCAGGAATGTCATACTGGGCTTGGCTTCTGCAGAAGGAGGCGGAAAAGTGGTCACCTCAGCAGCACTGGTATGAATCAAGGGCCCCTCCCACATCGCGAGGCTGGAAATGTCACCATTACCCATTCACTTCTCTGGGCCATAAAGAAGAGCCTTAGGAGCATACTGGTACTTTGGGGAGAAGGCAGGTGCCATGGTGATTCACTGAAATTAGAGGAAGTTTCTCTCTCTCATTTTTCACACAGAGGCCCAGATCTTCCTACCTGAGCAAGTGAATTCATTTCCACAATAATCGGTGGCAGTTGGCAGTCTGTCGGGAGGTAAATCAGAGTAGGAGGCCTGGAGCGGAGGGGCGGAAGCCCAGCTGTGTTAGCCGCATCATAGCAGTTTGTGGGAGGAGAACACTGGGCAGGAGCCCAAAGACCTGGTTCAAGTCTGACTGAGCAGTCCGAGCGAGTGCATACGCTGGCCTTCCCGTGCCTCAGTTTCCCTCTACTAGTATGAGACGATGGAGATGGCCAACCTTCCCAGCACCCATAGGCTCTCAGTAAGCAATGCTGGAGGCTGGCTGGGCGCCCGGAGCAGGAATCACTTAACACCCCAGAGACCTCCTCACACCAGCAGGACGCTGGAACTAAAACTGGGAGCCCAAACAAAGCTGTCTTTAAGGGAACAAGACCCACTTTATCAGGAGAGATGCTTCCCTTTGAAAGTCAAATCTGAGGCTTTCAGACAATGAGGGGTGTTCACCACACACCCAGGCGGGTGGCCGGTGGCCAGAGGCTGTATCCCTTCCCCGCCCAGGCCTGCGGGAGCTGAACCACGGGAACTCACCTCCTCAAACTCCTCTGCTGCTCTTTCCAGGCCCTTAAGGAAATCTCAAGGATGAGGAGCAAAGCTTTGATTGTTAGGAGGAGCCTAAAAGGCGCCTAAAAGACAAAACTGATGCTTCCAGGAGAGAAGCCAGCTGTGAAACCCAGGCCCAGAGACGCTGGGTGGCTTGCTCAGGGTCACACAGCAGGCTGGGCCCAGGGTAAGTCCTGAAGGCTCCAGTCTTGAAAAGCAGCATTCCATGAGCTGGGCATCTGTGGGCCTGGGAGGAACGGTCCCTAAGAGGATGGTGAAGGTTAAGCCAAACCAGACTAGGAAGGAGGAAGAGGGAAGAGAGAGGGAGGACCGGGAGGAGGGAGCAGGCAGTGGAGTCAGCCACTTTCCCTTCCTCCCGCCTCCTTCCTCAGCCTCATGATTAAACCAAAGGTTTCATCCTCCTTCTCACAATTTCCGTTTTTTATCATTTACATTTTTTAAAACCATCGGTCAGGTTCTAGAGAGGATGTGTTCCAAAACATTCAAGAAATAAAGGATTGAGGTCCCATTTTTCAGAAATAAACGCCCTCGTGTCTTAGCGCCCTTCTCACACTGCTGCTGCCCCCTCCACCTTTCACAGGCAGGGCTCCCTGGGAGAAGCAATATTGAGGCCTGATCTGGGGAAACTCTGGTTTCCAGTCCTGGGGGCAACAGAGGGGTCCTTCAGGAGGCAACAGCCCCCACTGGAAGTTTTCTTTTTTTAAAATATATTTTTGTATTGATTTCAGAGAGGAAGGGAGAGGGAGAGAGAGAGAGAAACATCAATGATGAGAGAGAATCATTGATCGGCTGTCTCCTGTACGCCCCTTACTGGGGCTCGAGCCAGCAACCCAGGCATGTGCCCTTGACCAGAATCGAACCTGGGACCCCCTCAGTCCGCAGGCCGACGCTCTATCCACTGAGCCAACCCAGCTAGGGCCCCACTGGAAGTTTTCAAAGCCTTGCTGGCCCTCAGAGAAATGCAAGATCACTGAGTCCGACCTCTCTGTCTAGTTCGAGGCTCCACCACCCGCTGGGGCTCCCCTATTAGCCAAGGCCCCCCCATATGACAGAGCCCACTAGGACTCCACCACCTCCTCTCCCTTTCTATCTAGAGCAGTGGTTCTCAACCTTCTGGCCCTTTAAATACAGTTCCTCATGTTGTGAGCCAACCATAAAATTATTTTTTTCGTTGCTACTTCATAACTGTAATGTTGCTACTGTTATGAAT
>NW_005355833.1:3132409-3145832 GCF_000412655.1 Myotis brandtii | reverse complement strand
AGGGAGGGCACCACACGGTGCCTGGCATGCAGCGCTCGATCAGTATTCACAATGATTAAGTGTGCAACTAGTAATTTTTGCTACTCACAATTCAGCACATTCCCAACACTACCTGACGTCCCCAAAGGAAAGGAGAAGAGGCTTTGGGCCAGCCAGGGCCCACCGCTGTCTCGCCCCGTAGTGGCATCTGCGATGACTCACTGATTGCTGCCGATTCCCTGGGGATCAGTTTTTCTCATCTAAGTGACAGTGTGTAAACTTCCATAGAGGACGCCACCTTGTCTGACAGCCAGGACAGCTGTGCAGAGAGCGGGCGCGCCAGGCGCCTCTCCAACAACCCCACGCCCTGCCACCTCGTTTGTTTTCCCGAGAGCAGCTCGGGATGCTTGACAATGTCTCCTAAGGGGAACGCCGTATTTTAGGAACTGGATCGTCCCCCACCGGTGTCCTCCCCCCGCATCCCAGACAGCCATCCCGTGGTGCACCCGTCTCAGTCAAAAGGAGACCAAAGGCGCACGCAAATGAGGACAATCGAAGGAAGATTTATCGCCTGCAAGATTGATCAAGGTGTGGGTGGAGACAGGACAGCATGAATCCCAAGGGCAGCTGCGAGGGCCCAGAGTGGGATAAAGCCTGCTGCTGTCAGGTGAACAGTGGCTTTCTGTAGAATAGTGGTTCTCAACCTTCTGGCCCTTTAAATACAGTTCCTCATGTTGTGGCCCAATCATAAAATTATTTTCGTTGCTACTTCATAACTGTAATGTTGCTACTGTTATGAATAGTAATGTAAATATCTGATATGCAGGATGGTCTTAGGCGACCCCTGTGAAAGGGTCGTTAGACCGCCAAAGGGGTCGCGACCCACAGGTTGAGAACCGCTGATCTAGAGGTGACCATCCTCCTCCTCCTGTCACCTGGATGCTCAGTCTCTCCCAGATACCTGGCTGGCGCGAGGGGCCTCCTCACCAGACCTCATTTCCCCTCCCTTCCCCTTCGCCACTTTTTCCAGATCCACTGTCTGCTCCAGCTCTTCCTCTTTCAAGAAGTCTTCTCTGCCAGCCATGCCCAGCGGCTGCCTTGCTCCTCTGCACTGGCACCCGCGGCTGTACTGGAGGATTGCTACATGGTGTCCTTTCTGCCACAAACCTGTGAGACCCACAGCACCGGGCCCAGGTCAGAGTTCATAAGAAGTAGGTAAGCGCTTGCTGAAGGTGAGATTATTTTCCCCAAATTCCACTCTCAAGAAGGTAAATAATTCTCTAGGCAACAATAAAAGAGAAGTCACACGGTAGCATGAGTCATCACCAATTGTGTACATGCGTTTGGGAGCTTCTGGTGGATTTATTGACTTATAGCACATAGGACTGGAATGTAGGCCAACATTATTAAAATTGGCAGATTCTCTCCTACAACCCCCTGAAAAAAAGATTCTGTTCTGATCATTGCCCCCCAATGCCCCCCACCCCCACCGCCCGCTTACACACACTCTACTCCCTGTGCTTTCCAGTCTGTGGTCCTGTATTCCCACCATAAGGCCTCGCCTCATCTCCAGCCCATCTCCTCTCTGAGAGCTCGCTGATTCAACCACCTACGCTGGGATAGTTCTGGAGCCTTGCTGGGACCTGAGGTTCCCTGAGCCTCATACTCTCTGCCTGTCCAAGGGTCCCTGATGTCTCAATTGTACCCACAGGATTTTAATTCATGGAGTTGACGGAATGGACCGGGGAGGCTAATGCCATTGAAAGATAACTTATTACTTATATTTCCCAAGTGAAGGGGATACATCACACACACGGGACCACGAGGGGGGCACTAGGTTTTGGTTAAGAGTCAGAACAGGAGTGAGGGGAAGGCCTAGGCTAGAGCCTTTATTGGGTTTCCATGGGAAAGGCAAGGCAGGCAGGTTGAAAAGCTTAGGACTGGCTCATTTGAATAATTCCAGTGGGTTTGGGGCATAGGAGCTGTCCCTGCTTGTCTGGTACCTGCCCTGGAATGGTTAGGGCAGGGGAGACATTGGCTTGGTGTGTGAGACTGAGATAAGGAGGTGGTCCGAGCATGGACTCTGGGCCGCAGGTGAGGTGCAAATCATTTTGGCCATTAGTTTGGCCCCGTGATTAATGGGTGCCAAACAGACCGACAGACTCGAAGCAAGCATAGAGCACCCATCCACTCACTTCCCCTCAACTAGCTCAGCTTCGAGGGTTCATTAATCTAATCACTCTCTTGCTCATAGAGTAATTCTCTTGCTCTGATACCTCCTCAATGCAACCCCATCCCTGGACAAACTCAACTATCAGCCTTCACTCCCCCAACTTGTGGCCAGCAACCCTCTAGCACCAGCACCCTCTCCCTTGCTTCTGCCTGTTACAACAGAGAAGGGAAGCAGCTAACAGAGGGTGAGAGGGAGGCCTACTGGTGCTGAACTCAGAGACAAGAGGTGGAGCCTAGGAGAGGTGGAACCGAGGTGTCCTCGGCCTTTCCAGTCTGGAACGTAGCCCAGTGCTTCCTCGGGATCTTTGTGCCAGTGCCACCTTCTCTAGTGAACCTCTCCCATTAGCATTCATAATTCTGTATTTTATTTTTTTAAAATATGTTTGTATTTGTTTCAGAGAGAGAATGGGAGAGGGAGAGAGGGAAAGAAACATTAATGATAAGAGATAATCATTGATTGGCTGCCTCCTGCACACCCCCTACTGGGGATTGAGCCCGAAACCCGGGCATGTGCACTGAACAGGAATCCAACCGTGACCTCCTGGTTCATGGGTTGACATTCAACCACTGAGCAACACTGGCCAGGCATACTTGTTTATTTTTAATCCTCACCTGAGGATATATATTTTATTGACTTTTAGAGAGAGAGAGAAATGGAGAAAGAAACATCGATGTGAGAGAGAAACATCAATCAGTTGCCTCCTGTACATGCCCTGACTGGGGATCGAACCCACAACCTTTTGGTGTACAGGATGACACTCCAATCAACTGAGCCACCCAGCCAAGGCAGCATTCATAATTCTTAAAAGGAAAAAATAGTAGCAACAGCAAAAAACTCCTTGATAAACTTATAATTGGGGAGAGGGGCCACTTATAATATAATATAAACTTATAATTTATATTCTAAACAAAAGACTAGTTTCCCAAATACATAAAGATCATCTTCCCTTCAATGAAAAGAGGCCAACAACCTAATAGAAAATGGACAAAACATACGCATAGATAGTTCATAGAAAAGGAAATAGAAATCGCTCTTATGTCTATGAAAGCATGTTCAACCTGATTCACAGCAGGGAAAATGCAAGGTTAAGCTATATTGAGAAATTATTTTTGCCTTCCAGATTGGCAAATATCAGTAAGTTTGGTAACACTGTACACCGGAGGGTGTGGAAAAATTAGCATCCTCACACATGGCTGGTAGGCGTACGCATTCTTAGCAATTCTGTGGGGAGCTATTTGCTAATAGCTTTTGAAATGCACACTCACATAGTTCTGACCCATCAATTCCACCTCTGGGACCTTATGCCACATGCACCCACCTACACTGCAAAATAGCTAAAGCGCAGGCAGTTCTGTGGGGCGTTGTCCGTGGTGTCCAAAAAACAGGAGATGGGTTAACTTATATGACATCAGGTAGTGGTGGAATATTAGGTAGCTGTAAACAAGAATGAAGACACTATGTACTGCTCTGGAAACAACTGGGAAAAGAATGAATCAAGGGCAGAAGATGCATGCAGTGTGCTACCAATAGCGGGGAAAGACTCTACAGATGTGTTTACTGGTTCATGCATGAAGTATCTCTGGGAGAATCTGTAAGAAACTGGTGAAGTTGCCTCAACGGTGGAGAGAGGGGATTGGGAGGCCAAAGGAAATGGGGGTGAATACTTTTCACACTGAAATCTCATTTTTTTAATTCTGAACCTTGTACATTTATTTTCTAAGGAAAAAAAAGGGTGTGTGTGTGTGTGTGTGTGTGTGTGTGTGTGTGTAGAACATGCAAGATTAAAAAAGCAAAACAAAACCTTCCCTAACCCACTTCCCTTCCTGCCCCATTCCTCAGCTACCTCCGTCTGACTTCTCCCATGGCGTTTACTGGTCTCTAAGTGGCTGCTTCCCAGTCCTATCTTACTTGCTGTAGCTCCAGAGACGTCACGGGACCAGGCCTAGCTCCTTGGACACTCTTTCAGGGTACCACACATCTGAGTTCCTCTGCTCCTTCTCTGGGAACTTTTCCAGTCTCTGCAGGCTCCTCCTCCTCACTCTCTCAATGCGGACCCTCCTGGAGCTCACGCCTAGGCCTCCTCTCTGCTCTGCTCTTCATGGCCCTCACACACTCCCTGGCTCATCCCCTTCTTCACTCACCTTCTATGTGCATGTAACTCCAAAATCCACATCTCCAGCCAGACCTCACTTCTCATCTCAGGGCTCCACCTGGGTGTCTCCCAGGGACCTCCAACCCAACATAATCGAAATGTAACTCACCAGCTTCCAGCCCGTTTCATCCTCCCCCCCTGGGAGGCCTCCCTGCCTGTGATCCTTGGTGAGTGTCCCTAGTTCATCCACTCTTCCCCTTCCACCACTGCTCACCTACTGGGTATCTCTTCATTGGCTCCACCACCCTCCTCACTGGTCTTCCTCAGGCTTTTTCCTATCTCAGGGCCTTTGCACACATATGAACCCTCTCCTCCACTCTCCATACCTGCTTCATCTTTTTAAAAAAATTATTTGTATTGGTTTTCAGAGAGAAAGGAGGGGAGGGGAGAGAGAGAGAGAGAGAGAGCGAGAAACATCAACTGGCTGCCTCCTGCATGCCCCCCACCGGGAATTGAGCCTGAAACCTGGCCATGTGGCCTGGCCAGGTATCGAACGGCAATGTTCCGGTGCACAAGATGATGTCCAACCAACTGAGCCACACCAGCCAGGTTCATGCCTACTTTATCTTAATGCTTATCTGTCTTCTAAAACTCAGATTAACATCATTTCCTCAAGAAACCTTTCCTGACCTTTTAGACCATAAATCTCAATTAAGGTTGACTTTACCCCCCCCCCCCCCCCCTCCCTGAGGACATTTGACAACATCTGGAGACATTTTTTGTTGCATAGCTGGGGTGGGGGGGTGTATGGCTACTAGCATCGTAGAAGCCAGGGATGCTGCTAAGCATCCTACAATGCACAGGGCAGCCCCACAGCAAAGGAGTACCTGGCCCAACATGTCCACAGTGCAGAGTGAGAAACCCTGCCCAGACTAAATCACGTCCCCATGACACACTTTCACAACACGCTCTATTTCTCTTGCATATCACCAATCACAGTCGTGATTAAATATTTAACTGTGCAAAGGCGTTGGCCAAGTTCCATTTTCTAAGCTTTATGGGGTGAATAAGTGAATTAACGTCACTGGCTCATGTTTATCTATCTCCACTCCCAATGACCACCCTCCAGCACAGAACCTTGAACTTGGCAGTGAAAAGGTACATGAGATGCTCACGGCAGGAACTGACCCGTCCTGCGCAGACGCCACCCCGGGTCCTACCCTCCAACTCCGCTGGGTCCTCTATGCCGTCCAACAGCAGTCCTGTCCCTTGCCCTTGACCAGCTGCTCTCTCCCTACACTGCAGCTCCTAGCTCTGCACAGCTCTGGACACCCCTCAAACCCTCATCTCCACCCAGGTGGCTCCAGGGGCCCCTCCAAACCAACAGGGCCCAAGCTATTGCCTCATCATCTTGTCACACCGGCCGCTCTTCCTGTTAGCTTACCCACCATACACGCAGCCTCCAAACCAGAAACCTGTGCACCCTTGTGTAGCACATCCATCCTTCAGACCTGCTCCCTCCACCCACCCAACGATGTAGCTTCAGTGTTACCCAGTTTTCTCCCACTTGGTTGTTCTTGCTTTAAGTCTCTTTCCCTCCCAGTCTACCTGGGACATCATGCCCACCTATGACCTTCTAAGGTGACAAATGGCATGTATCACTTCCTGATAAAAGCAAAACAAAACCCTCCAATGCTTCTCACTGCCTACAGTGTGGAGACCAAGCTCCCTAGCCTGGTCCAAGACCTGTCATACTCTACCCTGCCATGGCCTTGTCACCAGTCACACCCCTGCTTCAGTCCCAAGCACAAAATCCACTATTGCCACTAGCTTCATGCCCTCCCCTCCCCTCTCCCCTTCCTTCCCCCCGTCTTAACTCCTCTCTCCTTTCTCTTACCTTCCCCTTCCTCTGTTGAGATAACTGGAGATCTCATGTTCATTCTTAAAATCTAGTCCAAACACTTCTTCCTCAACAGTATGGCAGTTCCTCAAAAAATAGAACATAAATTGCCATAGGATCTAGTGTTTCTACGTCTGGGTATATGCCTCAAAGAACTGAAAGCAGGAACTCAAAACAGAGAGTTGCACACCAGTGTTCACAGCAGCACTACTCACAACAGCCGGAAGGTGGAAGCAACCCAAGTGTCCATCACAGATGAATGAATAAACAAAATGTGGTCTAACCATATGATGGAATATTATCCAGCCTTAAAAAGGAAGGGCATTCTGAGGTATGCTACAACACAGATGAACCTTAAAACATGATGGTAAGTGAAAGAAGCCAGACACAAAAGGTCACATGTTGTATGATTCTACTTACACGCGCTACCTAGAATAGTCAAATCCATGGAGACAGGAAGAAGAATGATGGTTGCCAGGGGCTGGGGGAGGAGGGGATGGGGAGTTAGTGTTAGGGTTTTAGGAAGTGAAAAGAGTTCCACAGTTGGGTGGTGGTGATGGTTGTACAATGATGTGAATGTACTTAAAGACACTGAAGTGTGTACTCTAAAATGATAAAAATAGTAAATTTTATGTCATATGTACATTTTACCACAATAAAAAAAGGCAAAAACAAAACCCAAGCCCTTATTTGTGTTGAGGACCTCTATACCCGTCCACCAATCCCCAATTCCCTACAACACCCGCTGGGTGGGGCTGACCGGCCCTCCTCTGCGTAGGCTCGCACACATCCTTAGCACATGGCAATTACGGACTGACACCCTGTCCGCCCAGACTGAAGGTTTCTGCAGGCAGGGACTAGGTCTGCCTCACTGCTCCTGCCCCAGCATCCAGGCCACAGTCTAGAGCCGCCTGCAGTCCTCCAATGAGGACTAGAAGAACGAATAACCCAAATCAATCAATTTCGATTAACACTACCCCAAATCTCACAGCCTGTTGTCCCTAGAACAGTGATTTACTTCCAAGATTCATCAACAAACCCTCCCTCCCCTGGAGAAGATACACCTCCCCTCTTTCATTAAGCAACTTGGTCAGAAGGGGCTTCCATGGAGAGAGATAATAAACAGCTAACTTGGGAGGAACAAATAAAATAAAGCCAGGGCCGGGCCGGGGCAGGCGTGCTGGGCCATGTGTCTCACATCACCATGCTCTGTCCTCTCCCTCTCTGCGCAGATGACGGGCTGATTCACTTCCTGTGTCCCCAAGAGGGGACCGTGGAGAAGCCGAGTCCTTTGAGCAGGGAGAGATGATTAGTCACTGGCTAGAAGGCTGCTGACCTTAGTGTGGGGGCCGACCACAGGCCTGCTGCCCCTGCCCCCACTTTCTTATGTAACCCAAGGTCTGGAAAGCAAAGAGAACTTGGCCGTGGCTCTCAGCAGGAGGCTCAGCAGGCCCAGAGCCTTCCCCTTTCTCACATCCTGCCCTGCCAGCCCTTGGAGCCCCCACCCACAGGTTCCCACCCGGCCCACATGGACAATCGGAGCTGGGAGAGGAAACTGCACCTGGGTCCTGAGAGCGCTCCTCGGGAGGGAGGGTACGCAGAGGGCATCTAGCCCAGTGGGTCTCAACCAGAGACCATTTCGCCCCAGAGGGTGACTGGCATTGTCTGGAGACATGTTTGGTTGTAACGAAGGAAGCAAGAGGTGGTGCTACTGACATCTGGTGGGTAGAGGCAGGGATGCTGCTCAACACCCCACAGTGCTCAGGACAGCCCCACAGCAGAGAAGTATCCAGGCTACCACGTCAATAGTCCCTGATCTAAGCCACGCCGTCTCTTTCACAGATGAGAAAACAGAGGCCCAAGAAGGGACAAAGCCAAAGTCAACTGTGAGTTAGTGTCAGGATAGAATCCAGGACTCCCCACCAGCCACACCGGCCACACCAGCCTGCAGCTCCTAAGAGTGCTGTGACCAACTCAGCGGCAGGTGGCAAGCTGGCGGCGCGGCTGACTTTGGGAGCATGGAGTCTAGAAGCCCATGATGGCTGGGCTCTGTGCCTCTGGCAGGCTCCACATGGACCCCGCCAGGGTCAGCCTGGCCATGGGGCTCCCAAAAACCAGAGAGAAAGAATGTCTTAAGGGGCTATGGTGTGTCCAGGCAAAATGCCTGTTTGAGGCTTAGGTGGAATTTGCCACCCAAGTCCCGACAGAACATGCTGGGGGTGATCCCAGCCTGGCGTCAAGGCCAGAAGGGAGCACGACTCTATAGGGTAAACCCTGACTCAGAGAACAGAGCATGGGTGGGAGTTACACCTTCGATTACTGCTTTGGGGGACACTGTCTTTTCCCCCAGATGCCAAAAATGACTGCATCTCTCATACCTGTCGGCTCCTCACTGCCATCTGTGTAATTTCAAAATAACATCTCGAGTCACCCTTGTTCTTCCCCCAGGAGCCAACACCATGTCTCCAACCATGGGCCAGACACGAGGGCACAGGGCCAGGCAGCAGAACTGATGGTGCAACCCCATCATTTGTGAAGGACTGACTCACATCATATCACAGCAGGAGTACTTTTCCATCCACTATTGCTAAAAGCCACCAGACTTGTAGTGATGGCGGTGATAAAGAGGTCAGGGGACAGAAATGCATGAGCTATGTCTCAGGTCAAGGCCTCACCCTCTCCAGGGCCAGGGAGCCCACAGAGAGTGGTTGGCGGGGGGGGGGACAACGAGGGTTGGGTGGGGGTCCCTACAGGGGCTTCAGATGCACTACGAACTCATTCCTTCAAACTAAGAATGATTATTGCTCTCTCCACCTGCCCAGGCCCCTTCCTCTCCAATTTTTCCAACAAGCAGGTAAACTCTTATAAATCCTCAAGGCCCAACTTCTGGAATCTCTTCCCTAAAATAAAGTCTCAGGTGCATTCCAACTCTTAATTTGGCAAACCACATACCAATGGAAGAGGATCTGGGGGACCGCAGGGCTTGGGGAAAGCCAATGCCCCCGTGGACCTAACGTGCGGGCTTGCACAGAAGCTGCTTCCGCGGTGAGGGGTGTGCCGACTACCCTGGCCTCCAGGCTCTCCGTTCCAGCTGTGTGGCCAACCTGGTTGATTGAGGCAGCATGGCTCGGAGGCTAAGGCTGCAGGGTCTGGAGCCAGACTGTCCGGGCTCATTCTGATGCCCCCTGTCCCTGCCCAAGTGTCATCTTGGGCAAAGTTAGGTCACCTTTCTGAGGCTCAGGTTCCCCATCTGTAAATGATATCATTTCAACCTGGTGGTAACTGCAAGGATTAACTAATACATGTAAAGTGCTTAGAACAGGGCCTGCCACAAAGCTAACAGTTATTGATTGTTTATTACTATTACTAAAAAGGCAGTAGTACTTCCCGGGAGTGGAGGAGGAGAGGTACCTCCAGGGACCGCATCTCCCACCTGTGCTCCTGCAATAGGCCCTCGGGCAGCCTCCTTGCCCCCAGTGACTTCCCCTCCGATCAGTTCTACGCGGCTCAGAGCTTTGACTCAGAACAGATCATATTCCTTTGCCGAAACAATGGCAGCTGGAAGAATGAGGGGGAAGGGAGGATGAAGTTGCTTGGTGTGTGTCAGGGGGTCTCCCATATTTTCTTTTCTTTTTTTTTCTTTTTTAAATATATTTTTTATTGTTGATAGTATTACAGATATATCCCTCCCTCTCCTTCCCCCCCTTCCCATATTCTCTATCCCATAGAAAGTCCCAGCTTCTATCCAGCCATAGTTCTTGGATTTCCACCTCCACACCCCACACTGGAGCTTCTCCATCCTGCTTGTCTCTACACACAGTGTCTCCAAAATTCAAGCTCCTGGGCCCCCCAGGGAACCACCCTAATCAGATTCCTAAGTGGGACCTCAGCGCCCCAAGCCTTCCCAGGACCTTGGGCAGAATAATGTCCTCCCTCTTCCTGGCCCACATCTCAGACAGGTTTGCCATCCCTGGCCCAGGTGATTTGAAGCTCCGCCCTCCTCCCCAGGGCTGCGGGGACTTGGCTTTGGTCCTCCTGGATTCTCCCCGGCGCTGGGGAACTTTCACAGGTGGCCTGGAGAGGGCGCAATTTTCACCACTGACAGAGGAATGGCCACCTTCGGGGCAGTATTGGGAGGTTTCTTTTCAGATGGGGTCTGACCTGGAGCACTCTTCCCTGGCTCTCAAACCACCCTGTGGGAGTGGCTGTCTGTTCAGCACTGGAGCTGCCCCCTCGGGTGACCGAAGGCAGCTGGCATGAAGCACCCCCGGCAACCTGGTGCAGGGGACAGAGACCCAGCTTTGAATTAGTTGCAGCCCCATCAGGAAAAGCTCCAGCGCTGCCTCCAACAGGCCACTCCTCATCTCTGGGCCTCAATCTCCCATCTGTACAAGGAGGACGGGCAGGCTGCAGGTACCGTTTATTCAAAACGCATTAACCGAGCACTCACTACACACCAGGCACTGCTCTGATCCTTGGGGATAGAGCAGTGATAAAACAGACAGAAAGCCCTGCCCTCACAGGGCTGATATTCCAACAGGGATGACAGACAATAAACAAGATAAGAGTGAACATACAGGTTGTTAGATGGTGACAAGTACTATGGAAAATGTAGCAGGGAAGGGGGTAGGGATATAGCCTCTAAGGCTGATTCCAGCTGAGAAGTTGTGGGTCTAGAGCTCTTGTTAAGACCCAGGAACCAGCAGTAGGAAGCCAGGAAGGGACAGTGGGAGTGGGGTGGGTTTGGGGGGCGGGGAGGGTGGAGGGCATGTTGGTTCAGGAGCTTAAATCCAAGCTATGTTCTCAGTGGCCTCCTCTAGGGAACAAACTGACCAACTATGGGTGTCCTGATCTGATTTCAGGCCAAAGCTGACATTGGAGTCCTCCATCAATACCCAACTTGACCTTGGCCTTGCATAAACAAGACAATGACCTTTTCCACCTCCAGGGGCTCTCACACCACTCCTGTCCCTCCTCCTGGACCCTCTTATACAGTAGCCTGTCCCTTATCTTTACATGGGGAGGGGAAAAAGGATTAAAAACTCTCCCCTTTTCCCACCAATTTCAGCAATTTCTCTCCCTGTCGAGACTGTAAATACTTCCTGTAAACCTACTGTGTGCTCAGGATGAGGTCAGCCTCTTGGATTCCAAGATGCATGGTGGCTTCCCAGAGGAATTTACAGCCCAGCTGGGCAGGGCAGGCTGACACTATGGTTTGCTCTGAAGCTTACAGAGCCCTTTGGACTACTTTCTCTCCCATAAAACCATGCAGATTGTGGTGCCATCATTTTATAGGTGAGGAAATGAAGGCCCACAAAAGCAAGTTCTCTTCCCTCTATCCACGGTTGCCCCAGGGAGTGCTAAGGAGAGGGAGGAGGCGATGGAGATTAACGTTTCCAAATAAGACTTCTGGAGCAGCGGTTCTCAACCTGTGGGTTGCGACCCCTTTGGGGGTCGAACAACCCTTTCACAGCGGTCGCCTAAGACCATCGGAAAACACATATATAATTACATATTGTTTTTGTGATTAATCACTATGCTTTAATTATGTTCAATTTGTAACAATGAAATTGGGGGTCACCACAACATGAGGAACTGTATTAAAGGGTCGCGGCATTAGGAAGGTTGAGAACCACTGTTCTGGAGGGATGGATAAGACATGGGTAGGACAGGGGTCCCCCACCTCCAACCCAGGGCAGGCCGAGCTGGGCATGGAACCGCCTCCCTCTGCTTTTCCCTGGCCTGACACGAAGCGGACCGAGGGCGAAGCGAAAGCCTGTCTGTCTGGAAAACTACATGGGGTTGTGGATGCGCTCCCTGGTTTAAAAAATGCCCAAGTGCCTCAAGTGGGCAAGGATGCTGAAGGCCTTTGGTGATGGTGGTGGTGGCCCCTTTCTGGTCCAACTTCTCAGGGTGCCCTTCCCTCTGCTGGCCAAGGGCAGAGAGCTGTCAGCTGGGAGAGAATCCCTGCTGCTTCAGTTCATTCATTCAGTGCTCGCTGAGCACCTTTGCTCCGGGTACCCTGCTGCAGCTCTCCGCTCAGCAGGGAGCTGACTCTCTCTTGGAGGAGCTTCGTAACCAGATTCTATTTCTTCTTGGAGGTGCCCTTTCCTGCCCGACCCCTTCCAGGGGAGGGACCTCGGGGAGAGGGAGAAGAAACAAACCCCTGCTGAGTCAGGGACCCCGCAAATATGTTGAGAGGCAACCACCTGGCTCTAGAAGGCTGTGTGAGGTCCAGGCCCACCGCTTCTCATGAGCACACTGCTTACCTTCTTGGAGCCTTTTCCTCCTCTGCCAGTGGAACAAGACCTACTCAGGGCACTGGTGTTGGGGGGTAAAATGACATCAGAGATGTGTCCATGTTAGCTCCTCTCTGACCCACTGAGCTCCTCAGCCTGTTCTCTCTGGCTCTGCTCGGGAAGGAGCACCTTTCAGCCCCATCCTTACCTGAGCTGAGCCCTCCTCGCAGTCCCGGCTGGAGGAAGCCCATTCTGCTCAAATGTGTCCATGTTAGCTCCTCTCTGACCCACTGAGCTCCCCAGCCTGTTCTCTCTGGCTCTGCACGGGAAGGAGCACCTCTCAGCCCCATCCTTACCCTAAGCTGAGCCCTCCTCATGCACAGAGGCCAGGCTCCCCTTGCCTGGGCACCCACTCCAACAGCGCCCAGAGGGCCCCTGGAGCCGAGGGCGCCGCCTCACCCCCACCCCGGCTGTAGCCCCGTGTCCTAGCGTGTATCTGGCCGGAGGAGGCGGGAAGCACAAATGTAAACATCCCTTCTAGTGACCGCCTAGGAAGCTTCCAGATCAACTTGCCAGTCTGTGTCTTTGGTATATTACTGGTGAGGTTCTTTCCCATTAAAGCTGTGGTTCTTAACCTTCTGGCCCTTTAAATACAGTTCCTCATGTTGTGACCCAACCATAAAATTATTTTCGTTGCTACTTCATAACTGTAATGTTGCTACTGTTATGAATCGTCATGTAAATATCTGATATGCAGGATGGTCTTAGGCGACCCCTGTGAAAGGGTCGTTCGACCGCCAAAGGGTCGCGACCCACAGGTTGAGAACCGCTGCAAGCCATCGCCAGCTCCGCAGTCCCATCCAAAGATCTTTTCCAGGGGGCGGGTGGCGCGGGGAGGATCGGGGCTCGGAAGACTGAGAGATGGGAAAAGTGAGAGGGCAAAACTCAGCCGATTTCCGCGGAGACCAGTGCGCCCCGGC
>NW_005355833.1:3090118-3132008 GCF_000412655.1 Myotis brandtii | reverse complement strand
ATCACTCGCCAGGCTGAGGTGCGCCCAGAGCCCTGCGCCCAGGGGGTGCGCATAGGCCCCCTCACCCCCACCCATCCTCGCCCCACTCCCAGGGGCCGAGGGTGGGGAGCCTGAGGCCTCCTTTCAGGGCCAGGCCCCTGAGCATGCCCTTCAGAAGAATGCATGGGGTGGAGTACAGGGAAGGAAAAAACCAAACAAACTGGGTACCGCAGTCACACCCCACACGCCCTCCTCTGGAGCCAGGGGGGGCGGGGCGAGGGTAGGAGGTGGGAGGGAGGCTCCTGGCTGTGCGGGCCCTGTTGTCAGCCACACCTGGCTCTCTCCCGAGTGGCCAAGGAGCCGGTTGGAGGTGGGGTGGTGTTGAGGGAGGTATTGCTTTGCACCCACCCCTCACCTTTCCCCCCAGGTTTCCATTTCCCAGGTCTGGAAGGTGCTGGGCCTGGGCCTCTGCCACTCAGTGGACACAGAGATAAGAGCTGAAGGGACACAAAGGACAAAGAACGTTTGGTCTCTGGGACCCAGACTTTGTGGCTGCTCCCAGGTGCACAAGGAACAGGTTACAGCCACTTCCTGCCCCCACCCTGCACCTCCCGGAGGAAGCCTGGAGCATCCCCCCCTTGGACAAAAGTCTGGACTGAAGTGGGGGGTCAGACCCCCTTGCTGCCTCAGGCTCGGACTGAAGTGGGGGGTCAGGCCCCCTTGCTGCCTCAGGCTCTCAGAGCCCCTCTGCTCCCAGCTTTGCCTTGTGTGCTAAGTGCACAGACAGTGGAAGGAGCACTATCCCTAGAGCCCAGAGGCCTCCATTGAGCTGTGATCTTGGGCAAGTCTCATCCCTTCCCGGGCTTCAGTTTCCGCATTTGAAGCGAGTGGGTTGCAGTGGATTATCTCTAAGGCCCTTTGTATGGACCCTGAATTGTGTTATTGGGCATCTTGCTTTATAAGGTTTTCTGTGGCTGCACATCTTGTAAAGGTGTGTGTGTGACCCTCAGTCTATATTAGCCTGATAAGTTCTTTTATTTTTTTAAAAAATCCTCACCTGAAGATATTTTTGTCCATTGATTTTTAGAGAGAGTGGAAGATAGGGAGAGAAACATCGATGTGAGAGGGACACATCTATTGGTTGCCTCCCACATGCACCCTGGGATCGAACCTGCAACCCAGGTACATGCTCTTGACCAGGAATTGAACGGGCTGACACTCTAACCACTGAGAACACTGGCCAAGGCTCAGACTTAATACGTTTGTATGAGGACATACAAACAGATAGGCAGTCATCCAGTGCAAAGCAGAGCTGGACAAGAATGGCTGGCCTTTGGGGAGTGGCTCTCGGTCCCAGCTTATGCTGAACTCAGTGTGGCCTCAGACAAGTCCCTCGTAAATAATCCTCCCTTTGCCTTCCCAAGGGTTTTGGGGGCTAACTGAGATATTGGTTATGGAACTCTTTGAATGGGGAAGGCAAGAGGTTGTGTGCTTTCTGGTGTCATCTTTGGATGCCCGTGACAGTGAGGGACTTCAGAGGGAGAAGAGGACCTGAGATGTTCACAGCCTAGCGCTGGCCTCGTCCCCACCCTGCAGAGGCAGCAGCAGCATGCACAGTGGCAGCATGCGCCCCACCCCACCCCCACCCCCACCCCAGTGAAGTGCACAGATGCACAGTGCCTCGCCAGGCTCCAGCCCACCGCAGACCCTTTGTGCACACCCTGGGAAACGAAAGAGGGAAGATCAAGAGGTTCCAACCTACAGGGAGGTGGTCAGTGGATTACCAGTGAACCTATCAGCATGTCCTGGCTGAATACCTACCTGGTTGGCAGGTGCCACAGACACCCACCTGTACTCGAAGGGAGATTAAATCTAGCTGAACGATTAAACAGGAACACTTTGGAGAAATACATGGAACGAGGAGAGGCCGTTGTGGATGGTAAACACACAGGGAGGGCAGAGCAGGAGAAAGGGAAGGGAGGGAGCCTGGGGATTTTGGAGGCCACACCAGTTGTGGAGAGACGGGCATGGGGTGTTCCCGAGAGGTACAGGCCCCAAACTCCCCAGTGAGGCAGCAGACGACAGGCCAGGAAGGCAGGCAGGTGACATGGAAAGAGCCCCCGGAGTCGGGCAGCCTGCACTGAAACGACTGTGAGCAGTTGTTTCTCTTCTCTGGCCCTCAGTTTCTTTATCTATAGAGTGGGGGTCATAACGTCTTTTCTTTTAGGGTTATCACGGGACCGCAGGATGCAGTTGGAAGTGCGCCGTGAACTGCTGAGTGCTGAGCGGATGCAATATTTGGGGTTCTGTTGTTTCCTTTAAGGGCCTCAGTAAACATGTGTGGAACTGACCACGTTGAGTTGGGCTCTGCTTGTCTCTTCATGGCAGGGGGTGCATGGGCCATGAAAGGGGGGGTCTACAAATGGTCAGAGGGACCCGTCAGGGCGGGAAGAGGGGAGAGTGCCAGCCACAAAGGTCACATCTCCTTTGTTTCTGTTTTTAATATCTTTTACTGATTCCAGAGAGAGGAAGGGAGAGGGAGAGAGAAACCTCAATGATGAAAGAGAATCATTGATCGGATGCCTCCTGCACACCCCCTACTGGGAATCAAGCCCGAAACCCAGGCCTGTGCCCTGACCAGGAACCGAACTGAGGTCGCCTGGTTCATAGGTCGATGCTCAGCCACTGAGCCACGCGGCCCGGGCTCACCTCTCCTTTGGACACCTTTACAGTGCAACTCAACTGCCCTCTTTGGGAGAATAGTCCCGTCCCACCCATATGACTCAGAATCTCCCACCTCTGCCTCTGCCCTCCTGGCCCTAAGGGGGCAGGGGCACCATATCAGAACGTACTGTCCTAACCAGCCCCCACTCCTCACAGGGCTCGCCAGCTCCTCCTGGGAGGGCCCAGCCTGTCCTCTTTGTTCAAAATGCCTCTTACGGCAACAGGAACAATACAAAAGGGACCGAAATCCCCACTCAGTACAGGACTTGGCCCTCTAGCACCCAACCTGACTTAACACATAAGTCCTCCCCCGCTTGTCTCCTCTGGGATGGCTCCATCCGGGTTTACTGCTCCAACTGAGGCTGGGAGAGGTGGCCACAACCCTCTATGCTAGGGCTGGGGCAGCCCCCTGCTTGCAAGGGGAGAGCTAGGGGACTGGTTTGAAGCTACGTTAGCAGAGAAGCGTCGTTTTATTTGGGTGGAAGGTTTATTTGGGTGGCTGGGAAAAGGGCCTGCATAGAGACTATGAAGGGGGTTTAGCGCCCCACCCCCCAACATCATCGCTATCCCACAATAACCTCTGTTTTTCCCCTGCTGGCCTCAGAGGGTCACTGTCCCTGCACCCACAAATGCTCTAACAAGAAAATATAACGCCCGATGCAGTGGTCTCGGGTCCTGGCTGATGTCAGCACCAGCCACCAATTCACTCCGAATCTCTGGAGGTGGGGCCAGGTCTTTTGAAAGTTCCCCAGCTGATTCTGCTGTGCAGCCAGTGTGGTGACCCCAGGTGGTCCAACTCCCTCAGCTGCCTGAGTCCGGGGCGCCTAGAGAGCCTCGGTCCCGTCTGTGTCCTCATCATCCTGCCCCCACGGCGCCCGGGTGGGAATCAGCTCAGGGCAACGATCCTGTATGTACAAGGAAATGTGTGCGGAGACGGGGAGCCTGCCTTGACCACCGTGGCACATAGTGACAGTGTGGGATGTCCCCAGCAGCCACTGCAGCTGCACTTCCTGCCTGAATTCCGGGCCATCCAGTGCACGCGGCTCACCACTTCCCTGGGTTTCTTCCTCTCCCAGCCGCCTCATCCCCACTGTGGTCGCGAGTGTTGGAGGAGTGGGAAGGAGGGAGCTCCTCTGGGCAGCCTCTGGCATCTGCTCTCAGCCCGGGGCTCTGCCTCCACTCCAGGCAAGCCTTTAAGGATCGCCCCTGCCAAGTCTTGACTGCCCAGTGAACCCAGACACGGCCCTCTTGCCCCCTCTCTGACCCCCAGCTCTCCCAGTCCCCAGGTACCAGCTGTCTGCAAGCTCCAGGCAAAACCTGGACTCAGCTCTCTTTCAAGAGCCACACAAACATTCATCACCTTTAACCCAGCAATCCCACACCTAAGAATGCATCCTAAGGGAGTAATCCACAAACAATGAAAACGCTCTTTGAACAGAGTTCCAGCATTCTGCCTCACCAGAGCAACCGGCATGCCCAGCTCCAGAGCGCTGGTTTGCAGCAGCCCACCCATTTTAAAAGCTCCTTGTGAAGACGGTTGCAACATGGGGAAACGCGGATGATGCTGTGGTATTGAGTGCAACATTCAGTGGGTAGGAGTCCAGCTGAGAGAAAGCGGTGTATGTGCCTGTACAAGGGCTGGAAGGGATTGGGGAGAAAACCAAAATTCCGTTTCCTAGGTCTGGGATTGTGAGTGATTCTTTTTTTTTTTTTTTTCTTCCAGTTTCTGGTATTGTGGGAATAAGTATGCAATAAATACATAATCGTATGAGTATATAATAGTGATTGTTATTAGCCTTGCATTCTGGGAAGGCTCTTGAATAGCCTATTCAAGCTCAGGTGTAAATGAGCACAGGCCTCCTGTGGGCTGCCTCTGTGGAGGATTTGCATTTGAAAGAAGCTAAAGTTTCAGACAAACTGGCATTCGGGCCAGGGTGGCAGAGCTATTGTACAGGCAGGCAGGGCCTGAGGTGCCCACCTAGAGACGAGCCCTCTTCTCCACACTCCCACCCCCGCAGCCCGCTGAGCTCAGGGCGCCCACCTTGCGGGGGCGGCAGAGGGAGAGCTCACTGCTGAGAGCCTTGAGGGCCCTGCCCATTGTTCTATTCATTAATAAGAGTATCTGCGGGGTCACACGGGGACACTGACTAGGTAAGAATGGTGCCGGAGCCCCCAGCTAGCACAGGCAGTGCCCAGGTGGGGCTCAGCCAAGGGCAAGGGCCTTCTCCCCTCTGCCTTTGGGCTTCCCCCCCAGGTGGAGGGGTGACCCGGAGCCTCCGCAGAGGCAGCCTGGGTGGCCAAGGACACGTTTAGAAATAGGGCTGACCCCAGGGAGAGGGGGCTGGCACTGGGCCCCAGGCTTTCTTAAAGTCTGGGTGTGGACCCCTTTGAAGTTGTGTTTTCAGGAAAGGCCAGAGGAAGCCTTGCTGTGCTCTTTGTCCACACCCAGCTCAGGAGCTGTTCGCGGTGGGAGGCAGAGGTGCTGCTTGCTGCTCTCCGGGCCTGGCCTGGAGGGCAGCTCCGGACTCCCACGCAACCCAAGACATGCCCGGTCCGGTCTGCTTACGGCATGGAAGTCCAGATCTACACCAAACATCTAGCCTGGCAGGAAGCCTTCATTTTGACAAGAGGATTTAAGGTGATGATCATAACCAGTGTTTACCAGGCTCTTACTACAGGCCAGACACGGTATCTCAAGGCTCACCGCAGCCCATGCCTATCATTAGCCCCATTTCACAGACCGGAAAGCTGAGGCAGTGACTTGTACAAGGTCATGCAGTTGCTCAGGACTGGTCTAAAGTCTGTGCTCTCAATCGCTGCTATACTGCCTTTCTTAGTAATCAGAGGATACATGTCAAAGTCCAAAAATTAAATATATATATAATTTTTCCTGGAACATGTCTTCACCACAACATATATTCTATAGCTAACGTTCAAAATATGATGCCTTTTCACATTAGCCAGCCAATCTTGAGGCTTTCACAGGATCAAGCCTTTGAGAAATCGTCCATTTATGGGATGATTTGTGGAGAACTTATGGTCAATTTCAGACATTAGAATACAGGAAGGTGCGATCTATTAGCTATTCCAGGAAAAGTAAGACCCTAAGAGGGCAAACAGTTCGTCTGAGGTCGCTCCATAAACCAGAGGCTGAATTGCATTAGATTGCCATCTGCCCTGCTGGGTTTCTTCCTCCTCAAACATTCTCGAGTCACTGTTTTCAGGATGGTTCCGACGAGTGTCTACTAGAAGGATCCTTCGGGTTCAGTCTGTGTCCCATCAGCCTACACGGTTTATTTAGTTTGCTTTTCAAAGATCCAAGTGCATCGTCTTTCTTCCAACGCATAGATCTGAGGGGGCCCAGTGGACTGCCCTGGCCTCCAGTGAGAGCCGCAGCGGCTGGGAATCCGCTAAAAGCCGTGGTCACAATCCTCCCCACCATCGAGTCCCTTTCTGACCCAGAGCGGGGTTTGAGAATACTCGTACTTCTGAAGTCCGTACTAAAGGTTTCAGCATGAGCAGGGGGTTGCTAAAGAGAGGGAGAAGGTAGTTGAAGGCTGTGTAAATATTTCATTTAGCCCCAAGCTGGTATCCTTACAGACATTGATGTCTTTATCATAATATTCCCGAGTCTAAGGACAAACAGCCCCTTTCAGGCTCCCATTGAACCCTGGTCAGAAGACCTCAGACAGAGCCCCCTTTTATTACTTGAATGCTCTGTTCCCTCCATCCTCCCAGCCCACACCCATGTTGCCCTTCACATCCTGGGCGCAGTCTCAGCACCAAGGGCCAAGGGCGAGGCGGGATGGAGTGCACCATCCCTGCTTACGGAGAAGGAAACTGGAGCTTAAAGGGTCAGGGAAGCAGGGAGATGCTGAGCCCAGGTTATTTTCACCCAGATTCTGAGCATTTCCTGCCCCACCTTGGGGTCCCCAGGGAGGCCCCCAGATCCACAGGCCCTATGACTCTTCCCATCTCAGGGTTCAGTTCCCCTGTAATGAATGACTAAAGGGAGTCAGCAAATCACACAAAGGGCCATGTAAGACCTAAAGCCTCATTCGTGCCCAGAACTGTCAGGGCTGGGGGCCAGAGGCCTGGGTGTGGTGGTGGCCACGGCTAATCCCAGGCTACCCAGAGCCAGTCAGCAGGCTCCAGCTCCCCCTTTCACCTCTTCGCCAGCAGTAGCATCCCTGCCCTCATGCACCACCCCAGGGTCAGACTGCATTCCTGCTCTCCAGTTCTCTCTACTCCCTGCTGAGGCTGATGTTATCTAGCCCCCACCTCCCCTTGCAGATGAAGTCACTGAAGAGGAGGAGGCACACACTGGTTAAATGCCCAATTCAAGCTCACGCCCTTGGCAAATGGCTGAGTCAGGACTTGAACCCAAAGTGCATGTTCTCTTGGTGACCCCAGACACTAAGCTTGCCCAGGTGGCACCCCGTATTCGCCTCACAGCCAACCTTCAGATCAGCAGTCAGCCTGGCCTGTGCCTGAGGAGTGCCACCTGCCGGGCTCCATTTGGGGCCTCACCTTCCCAGTGCACTTGGCACCTGGCCACTTGAATTGAAGGACCCCCATGCCAAGGAGCATTGCGGGGTCTCACTGCCTCAGGACCAGGTCAGAAGCTCACAGGATGGGGGAAGGGCAAGCTTCATAGGGCCCCTGATTTCATTATTATTATTATTATTATTATTATTATTATTATTGTCTAAAGTTTTACATATGTCTCCTTTTTTCCCAATTGACCCAGCCATTCCCACCCCGGGCAAACCCCCACCGCCCCAGTGTCTGTGTCCATTGGTTATGCTAATATGCATGCACACAAGTCCTTTGGTTGCTATCTAACCCCTCCCCTCCCCTGCCATTTATCTCTGGATCTATTCTTGTTCATCAAATTATGTAGATCATTATATCCCACATACGAATGAGATCATGTGATATTTATCTTTCTCCGACTGGCTTATTTCGCTTAGCATAATGCTCTCCAGTTCCATCCATGCTGATGCAAATGGTAAAAGTTCCTTCTTTTTTACAGCGGTGGAGTATTCCATTGTGTAGATGCACCACAGTTCTTTAATCCACTCACCTGCTGATGGGGCCCCTGGTTTCTTCCTTCCTCCGCTCACTCATTCATCCTTTTGAGAGATCCTCACGGAGCGCCGGCTCTGTGACCGACGCTGTGGGAGCTCAAGAATGTCCCATCCTGATCCCAGATCCCATGAAAATGTTGCCTTGCACAGCGAACAGGGTTTTGCAGATGCGAGTAAGTTAAGGATCTTGAAATAGGACCATTATCCTGGGTTATCAGAGTGAACTTTTTGCAGCCATAAGGGTTCTTGTAAGAGAAAGGCAGGCGGGTCAGAGGTCAGGCTTCCCACACACACTTTTGGGTTCAGTAGGTCTGGGTTGAGAATTTGCATTCTAACAAGCTCCCAGGAGATGCCGAGGCCTCTGGTTGCTGACCACACTTGGAGAACCGCTGGGGTAGAGCAGCGGTTCTCAAGCTTTAATGTACATTCAATGTCCTGGGGATCTCGTTAACATGCAGGTTCTGCAGTCACCGGTTCCATTTACTTGTTGCGTGTGAACGGCCTGAGCCCTCCACTAGAGCATCAGGGCTGTGGAAGCAGCACCTTCGCTGTTTGCTGCTAGAGCAGCGCCTGGCAATCATTCGTAGCGACACCAGCTGAATGAATGGTGAGTGCGCAAGGGCTTGGAGCCTGCAGGAACCGCTGAAGCTGAACATGGGGATGTGGGTGTCCTGGGCGCCTTGCTGATGCCACAGAGGGAGTGAAATCCATGGGGATGGAGAGGGTCAGCAGGAGTACCCACACAAAAGGAGCAGCTGGTGGAGAGGGGAGAGTGAGGACACAGCTGGGGGAGGGGGTGTGGCCAGGAGGAAGGGAGGTCAAGAGCTGGAGAGCAGAGAGCCAAAAGGGGCCTCTGGATGAGCTGAGGGAGGAGCTGGGTGGTGTCTCCTCTGCAAAGAACTAAACACTTAGGGAGGGCCAGGGGTGGGCAAACTTTTTGACTTGAGGGCCACAATGGGTTCTTAAATTGGACCGGAGGGCCGGAACAAAAGCATGGATGGAGTGTTTATGTGAACTAATATAAATTCAAAGTAAACATCATTACATAAAAGGGTACGGTCTTTTTTTTTTTTTAATTTTATTCATTTCAAACGGGCCGGATCCGGCCCGTGGGCCCTGGTTTGCCCACGGCTGGCTTAGCCTAAGCCTGTGGTTCGAGACCCCTTTGGCGGTCGAACGACCCTTTCACAGGGGTCGCCTAAGACCATCCTGCATATCAGATATTTACATGATGATTCATAACAGTAGCAACATTACAGTTAAGAAGTAGCAACGAAAATAATTTTATGGTTGGGTCACAACATGAGGAACTGTATTTAAAGGGCCAGAAGGTTGAGAACCACTGGCTTAGGGGCTCAGACTTACATCCACTTTTTTCTCTCTCGACTTAATTAGACAATTTATAAGAGCCATATGTGTATGTTGGGAAACATTTTGGAGAATTCTGAGACGTATAAGGAAGAAAACTGAAATCTCATATAACTACCACCCCCAGAAATGAGCCCTATTTATATTTTTATGTGCTTCATTCTTTATTTAATACAAGTATTTAACACACACACACACACACACACACACACACACACACACACAATTTTCCTTCAAATTGAGGTTACACTGTTTATATCTTTATATCGTAATTCTTTAACTTAATATTTTGTCCCATAATTATTTTTTATGTTACTTTGAAGAACAAAATATAATTTTTGAAAGGTGGATAATATACTTTTGTAGAAATGTACCATAATTTAACTATACTCTTATAGCAGCAGCCTTCCCTTATCCGTAGCTTCATTTTCTATGGTTTCGGTTACCCATGGTCAACCTCAGTCTGAAAATATTAAATGGAAAATTCCAGAAATGGACAATTCAAAAGTTTTAACCTACACACCGTTTAAAGTAACATGATGAAATCTCCCACCTTTCTGCTACGCAGCATATGCTCCCCACCCATCAGCCACTTAGTAGCCAACTCTGTTATCAGACAGAGACAGAGAGAGAGGAAGAGAGAAAGAGAGAGAGAGAGAGAGAGAGAGAGAGAGAGAGAAAGGGAGAGAGTGCACTCACATAATTTTTATTACAGTATATTGTTATAATTGTGCTACTTTATTATTAGTTGTTGCTGTTAATCTCTTATTGTGCCTCCTTTATAAATTAAACTTTATTATAGGTATGTATGTATAGGAGAAAACAATACAGCACGTATATGGTCCAGTATATCTGAAGTTTCAGGCATCCACTGGGGGTACTGGGATGTATGCCCCGCCTGTAAGGGGGGATATTGTATCTTAGAGTAGTTGAGTCCCTTCATGTGGTGTTAATTTACATCCCTCTCAGATGAATGATGTCCGGCATCTTTCATGTGCCATCCTTATTTCTTCTTTGGTGAAATATCGTTTGAAATCTTTTGCCTATTTTAAATTGGGTTATTTCTTTTTTTTATTATTTTTTTAAAAACTTTATTTTCACAGAATACATTTCACATTAGAGATTCTTGCAGTGGGAAAATAACAATTTATTACTTAAAGTTTTATATTTGTGGACATTATTTCAGGACAAGTAAAATGAACACATTTGAGGATTGTGTCTCAGTTTAGAATGTGTAATATCCCCCTGATTGGAACTCCTCTATGTTCAGAAGTTCTTCAGGCTCTTCCCAGGATTTAGAAATTAATAATGTGAAATATCAGCATTTCCTAACTTTAAAGTCTCTCAAAGACATATAACCACCAGTGACTGGTATCAACTGAACCAAGGGGGCAGTTAACCATTAAGTACAGTGGGGCCTTGACTTATGAGTTTAATTCTTTCTGCGACAGAGCTCGTAACTCAAATTACTCGTATGTCAAATCATCAAAGTAGAGTTAGAAACATTGATGAAAGAGAAACATCAATCAGCTGCCTCCTGCACATCTCCTACTGGGGACGTGCCCGCAACCAAGGTACATGCCCTTGACCGGAATCGAACCCGGGACCCCTCAGTCCACAGGCCGACGCTCTATCCACTGAGCCAAACTGGTCAGGGCAGCATTTCCTAACTTTAAAGTCTCCCAAAGACATATAACCATCAGTGACTGGTACCAACTGAACCAAGGGGGCAGTTAACCATTAAGTACTGCCTAAGTGTCTGCAGTCTTTACTCATGAATTAATAGTTTTTCCCTTTTTCCATCATTCCCTGAGCAAGTATAGATGTTTGATCAGGTATTGATCATAACAAAGCTGAATTCCCTTTGATGTTTGGTAAAGTAAACTGCGAAAGCTCATGTATAATGTTCAGTTACCTGAGTCTGTGAGAAGCTGGAAGACCACCTCATTCACTCGCCAGAACATGGAACTCAGTCTCACAGTTTCTTGGATATAATTCCTCTCAAGCCTTCTCCTCACAGAGTAAACTCTGAAACTAGCCAGGTGGTTAGAGGAAGAGGTTTATCTCGCCAGTGGACTTCTCTGTCATTTCCTCCTCACTGTGAGATGAATGGCAGGACAGCGTAGAGGCAAAGAGGTGTGCAGTCAATTCTCAAGGTATTAAGTCAAAAAGGTCAGAGCTTCCACAGCCTGGCAGCAGCTTCGCACATGCCCACACCGAGATGGTTGAAATAACAAAGCCCAGCAAAGGTGAAAGCGGAGAGTGCCAAGAGGCCTGCCTTGGCAGCTTTCTGCAACGCACCCTTTTGAACGGTCAGTAACAACCTGTCCACGGCCCGGTGACTGTGGTGAGTGAGGGCTGCGGTCAGGGAGTGGTGCATCCTAGAGGAAGGATTCAACATGCAGCTGGAAGCGGGCCCAGGAGCAGAACACTGGCAGCTCTCACAGTCCAGCAGAGAGACCCAGCCTTCGAACCGACATGGCGGCGGGGGGACAGGTGAACGTGCTGTATGCCACACATTCCTGGGGCAAATGCCGAGGTTTGAGCCCGTCTGACCACTCGGTTCGGAGGAAGAGAGCTCGGCCCCCTGGAGCACCGCACGGGACACCCAGCCCCAGACACTCGCTCTCGCACCCCCGGTCACTCTTCTCGCCGACTCCTTTATACATTCTGAATATTGGTGAAGTCCAATTTATTATTGATTTTTTCTTTTACAGATTATGCTTTTGGTATCTAAGAACTCTTTGCTGAACCCGAAGTCACAGATATTTTACATTTAAGACTATGATCTATTTCGGGGTTAATTTTTGTATAAGATGTGGGGTAGGTGAGAGATTTTTTTTCTTTTTGTCTTGCAAATAGAAGTCCAGTTGTCCCAGTCATTCATGCACTTGTGCAAAGCACGTGTGTGTGCACCCTGGGGCTGGATGCTCATGTGATCACATCCCCAGTCACACACAGAATGGACAGAGGAATTCACCTTTACACCACACTCCTTTCCCACGAGGGGAGACAGTAGTTGGCGAGAAGTGCCGGGCTTGGGATCGGATCTCTCCTTGCTTCTGGCCTGTCTCTGATTCTCTAGAAGAAGTCATGCCATCTCCCCAGGCCTCAGCTTCCTCATCTGAAAACGGGCAACAGCAATCCTGACCTCACTGGGTTGACTGAGGGCTATGGAGGTGTGATCTGGTAGCAGGATTCTAAACACACACATTTGCAGCCTGAGGAGCTGCCCTAGGCAAGGAGATAGGCCTGCCCGAAAGCTGTAGGTGGTGGGTAGGGTTTGGCTTGAATGGGACAGCATTTCCACGGAGCTGAATCTCTGGAAACCCTAGGAAGCAGCTAAAGACTGCGTGGTCTTGCCCTATTCTGTTTCTTTGTAGTGAAAGGGCTCCCTTCTGCAGTCCGAGGGATCGAAGTGAGACATTAGGGAGAACGTTCCTTCTGCCAGAGGGAGAAGTGAGCTAATGGTGGGGAGAGCAGGGTGGGTCTCCTGGTTGCACTTGTCTGAACTTCCTTCATCACGCGAGGTCCTCTGTGGGCCGGAACCAGCCAGGCCTCTTCATGTTCCCACTGCTTGCTCTGATGTGAGCTGGCTTGCTCGGGAAGGGCCCCTGCTGCCCTGCAGGTGGCGCCCTCGTGCCGGCTCAAAAGGCGGCGCAGATTTGGTCCTGCTCTGCAGCAGCTGGGACCCGTGGCCACATGTCTGGTCCCTAACCTGCGCACGACCCAGGCCTCAGGCCTGACGGGGCCAGAAGTAGCTGCTGTGGCATTAGTGTGAAGACAGAGAAAACCCTGGGTTTGTGCCTTTCTAGGGTGGTACTCTGTGTGTGGTGAGTCGGCTACTGATGCGGCCTGAGGACACCTGACAAGTCCTTAGCTGCTCTGTTTTCCCACCTTAAAAATGTGAATAATCCTTCCTCCTTCGTAAGGCTGTCAGGACACACTTAATAAATGTTAGCGCTTAATAAATGCTACCAATTCTTCTTACTCAGCACACAAGATGTGTCAGAGTCAGGAAAGATTATATTGCCTGATGGACATTGAATGCTAGAATCACAAGTAGTTTTACTTTTATAAACTAGTTAAGATATAATTTTAAAAAATCAAATAGAAAATTTCAGGTTTAAGTAATTTTGACTTTAAGTTTTGATATTCACAACATAATTTGTACTTGGCCTTTTAAATTTAATAGATACTTTTTAATATTTTAGAAAAATAATATTATTTTCACATACTTTTTTAAAAAGTTCATCTTTTACAATTGATCTAATTTACATTGCTATGATGAAAATATATTCAAATTTTATACTCTTGATGTAATTAATTTTATTTTTAATCCCATAGATCATTGAGAATGAGTGCAACTAGAGATCATGATAGAAAGAGCAATTATAAACATGGAGCTCAAACCAGAGGTGAAAAGAAATAGAAAATCTGGAAAGTGACAGCCTGCTCAAAATTTTTTAAACTGCCAACAAGTGAGCAGATTTTACCGGTACCCCCAAAACATACAATTACTAAAAACGGGAAAAGGAGCTGATTAGACAGCCAACTGTGGACAGTTTTCAATAAAAATAAGTAAACACCAATAAGGAACACTGATGGGATGTTCTTAAAGGATAAAATGATATTCCCTGTATCCAGCCAAACAATGCTGTATTTGGGAGAGGCACTAACGACATTATATACACAGGAAACAAAATAATAAAGCTTAGGTTTAGTAGAAATGACTTTAAATTTTATGCTAAAATAGGCAAACATGTAACTGGAATTTTAAAAAGTGAAACAAATAATTATCTAGGATGTAGAATTCAAAATGAGATTATTAATTTGAAGGGTAAAAAGTGAGAGAAGAAATTGAATAAAAAAACAAATATTACTCTGATCAATTAGATTGTATCAGAGACAAAAGGTACATTGAATGACTAATATTATTGTACTAGAGGCCTGGTGCACAAATTTGTGCATGGGTGGGGTCCAGCTGGCCCGCCCCGATAGTGGCCCATCGAGCCAGGCTGGCCGGGGGGAGGGGCTGTGGGCAGTTTGCCAGCTAGCCCCACCCCCTGGTTGAACTCTGGGTCAAACTCCCAGTCAAGGAGACAACTTTCATATTAGCCTTTTATTATATAGGATTAGTTTTGAACTACAGATCCCCACCCTCTGTCCTCATCCATAGGTGCACGATTTTTGTCCAGTCTCTTCCTGCATCTCCCATTTCCCTTTCCCCCCCAAGAATAGTCAGTCCATTCCCTTTCTATGTCCCTGATTCATTATAATCACCAGTTCATTCTGTACATCAGATTATTTATTCACTTGGTTCTTAGATTCACTTGTTGATAGATGCATGTTTGTTGTTCACAATTTGTATCTTTACCTTTTTCTTCTTCCTCTTCTTAAAGGATACCTTTCAGCATTTCGTATAATACTGGTTTAGTGGTGATGAACTCCTTTAGCTTTTCCTTATCTGTGAAGCTCTTTATCTGACCTTCAATTCTGAATGATAGCTTTGCTGGATAAAGTATTCTTGGTTGTAGGTTCTTGGTATTCAGCACTTTGAATATTTCTTGCCATTCCCTTCTGGCCTGCCAAGTTTCTGTTGAGAAATCAGCTGACAGTCGTATGGGTATTCCCTTGTAGGTAATTGAGTCTCTTTCTCTTGCTGCTTTTAAGATTCTCTCTTTGTCTTTTGCTCTTGGCATTTTAATTATGATGTGTCTTGGTGTGGTCCTCTTTGGATTCCTTTTGTTTGGGGTTCTCTGCGCTTCTTGGACCTGTAAGTCCATTTCTTTCACCAGGTGGGGGAAGTTTTCTGCCATTATTTCTTCAAATAGGTTTTCAATATCTTGCTGTCTCTCATCTTCTGGCACCCCAATTATTCTGATGTTTGTACGCTTGAAGCTGTCCCAGAGGCTCCTTACACTATCTTCGTATTTTCGGATTCTTTTTTCATTTTGCTTTTCCGGTTGGGTGTTTTTTGCTTCTTCGCATTTCAAATCTTTGGCTTGATTCTTGCGCTCCTCTGGTCTGCTATTGGGTGTCTGTATAATATTCTTTATTTCAGTCCGTGTATGCTTAATTTCTAGTTGGTTCTTTATCATAGCATCGAGGGTCTCATTAGTTTTCGTGACTCTCTCCTCAAGTTTATTGACAGCTTCTAGCACATTTTTGCAAGCCCTCAAAATTGCGATTTTTAGCTCTATATCCTCCATTTCTGTCATGTTTTTTTGTCTCCGCATTTTTTATGCTTTCTTGGTGCACCCCCTAGTGGTCTTTGTGCGCAGTCTTGTTCTAGTTGAGCCTTGATTGTTGTAGTTAATACTAGAGGGATTTGACCACCAGGCCGACTGGCTGTGTGAATCAGCTGTGTCTGCCGCGGAAAACTTCTGTCCTCTGGGGAGGTGCTAATCTAGCCTTTGCCTGCGGCGATCCGGCAAATGGCTCTGCGCAGGGCTTGGGCGGGGCGGGCTCAACAGGGCGGGCGGAGGGAGCCGTTATGGTGCCCTCAGTCCTGTTCCCAGAGGCTCTGCTTCTCAGAACCCCCGGAACCGCTGCAAACCTCGGAGGGAAAGCTGCCTTCCAACTGATGCCAGACACTCCCGCTTCTCCCGTTTGAGTCCGAGTCCCCAGCGATTCGCCCGTATCTGGAGCTCAGAGTCTGAGACTCCCCCCTGACCGAAAACGACAACCGCGCTCTCAGCCACCAGCCCGCTTTGCGCGCGCACCTCCGCACCTGAGTTTTTTCCACACTGCGCCTCCTCTGAGCCTCGGTGTGCTGTTATTTTTCCTTCTAGTTGAAGAGTCTCTCCTCAGCCAGCCTTCCTGTGGTTCTGGGTGATGTCCGTTCCGTCTTTTAGTTGTATTTTTGAAGTGGTTGTTTGCGGCAGCAGTCTGCGGTGTTTACCTATGCCACCATCTTGGTCTCCGAGTCTACAATCTTAAGGAGTATTTTCATTGGTTTTCTACCTTTTATGAAAAGAACTAGAGGCCCAATGCACAAAATTCATGCAAGGGGCTCAGCCCTCGCAGCTTGGCTTTGTCTGGAAGGATGTCTGGTCTAATTAGCATATTACACTTTTATTATTATAGATAGGTTTTGATCAAAGTGAAAAATTGAATAACAGCTTTCAATTATAGGCATTGCTTTTAAAAAATTGTGAAGGATAAACCTCTGATGACGCCACTAATGTGATCATAAAGAAAAAAAGTGTATGAGCCAGAATTTTAATAAAAAATGAAGAAGCATTCCCTGTGCTGTGTACAGCTCATGGTTTCAATTCATAGTAGGAGGTGTGGCTTCAACTGTACCAATGCAATGGCATTCTTTGGACAATTCAGCAATTATATATGCTATGTTCTGGATCTGTCCCAAGACGGAACATCTTGATGAAACACATATCAAATCTGACCTTACAACCACTCAGAGACACTTGATGGGAAGGCCAGCGAATGCTCTTAAAAGGAATCAGAAGTAATTTGGACAAGATACAATACGATTAGAAGAGTTCAGTGAAACAGCAGATCCTCAAAGAGCAAGTCATGGTGCTTGGCAGAAAATGAAATTATTTTTAAAATGTGTGATGCTCATAATTATTTGGTACAAACTATTGCTTGTCAATAATATTAGAAAAATTATTATTTCAAAAAACAGATCTAAATTAGCTGCCAGTTTTTAAAGGACTGAAACATTATTTTCACGTTTAGAGAAATTTTTAGATAAATAGAACAAACCTTCATATGAAATATGCAATCAAAGTGATATACCGATAGAATGTAAGGAAATTAGGAAACACAACCAAAATGCTCTCATGACTATAAAGAAGATTCACATTCAAATAGTCCAGTTTATAGAGACTATTTCCCGGCCATTGTAGATGAAGGCAGAATCTCAATTGAAGAGAGATTTGCACAAATGAGCACTGGTACTTTTGGTTTTCTTTATTATATCTCAGTGTTGAAAAATCGGGAAGAAGTTAAGAAATGCCACAAGAATTCTTCATGCTGATTAAGGAATGTTAATCAACATACTGTTTTCTTCATCAAGAATGTCTTGTTTTGAAAAAAGCCAGCTGAATTGAAGGGTGTGCCCAGGGACACGTTCTTTCACAGCTCCTATCTCATCACAGACCCGCAACAAATGCTCCATGGACTGGCATTCCGAGTAGCACCAAGCTAGACACTGCTTCAAGAGAGGCTGGAATCTGTAAGTGATAGAAATTTGTGTGGGGAAATTAGAATATTATGTAATGTTTCCTGTAATAATAATTTATCATATAAAAGCCCATTATAGTGTTTGAACATGATATGCAAAATTTATGGTTCACTTCAGAATCTAAGTACTGCTGTAAGGAATATATAAATAATTCCAGTTCCTATTGTTTCAGAAAACTGAAGTTTCTCCGCATAGAATTTAAAGCAAAACTGTCTAAGACCCCCTCTCCCCCAAATAAAAGGTCTAATTTGGCATTTCTGCCAATAGAACAACATTTTTGTAAAAATCCTTATTATAACAACATGATTTGTAATTTTGTTGAAATAAAGAAAGGCAAATTTTATGAAATAAATAGTGTATAATTTATGTATTTTTATTTTATTATTCTTTCAAACATCGCTAGCTCATTAACAGAATACTCGGACATACCTAGTAACGATTAAATGCTGTCAGGAGGCTCCACAATTGTGGGCAGGAACCAGGAGGCCTGAAGTGTATCTAAGATTCTCTGAGCATTTTTCTGGTGAGGGTGTCCCTGGCTATCCCTCCAAAGGTCTCCCCTCTCTCCTGAAAGAGGCCCAGCTAGAGAGGGAGGGGTCGGGGCTGGTCGCTGGAGAAATTTTGTGCATGTGCCCTGAGTGGGAGTCGAACCTCGATCTTGTGGTTCATAGGTCAATGCTCAGCCGCTCAGCTGGGCAAATGCTGTCATCTTTGATGTTTTAGTAATTTTCGGCCATATAAAAACCAATTTTCAGCCCTAGGCAGTTTGGCTCAGTGGATAGAGCTTCGGCCTGTGGACTGAAGGGTCCCAGGTTCGATTCTGGTCAGGGGCGCATGCCCAGGTTGCAGGCTCGATCCCCAGTGTGAGGCGTGCAGGAGGCAGCTGAGCAATGATTCTCTCTCATCATTGATGTTTCTATGTCTCCCTCTCCCTCTCCTTTCTCTCTGAAATCAATAAAAATATTTTTAAATAAATAAATACCAGTTTTCAGTCATATGAAAAACACTATTTTTCAGTTTTGTTATTATTAAGGAATTATTTGTCAAGGTAAAAGGAGAAAGCATTTTCGTGTAAGGGCATGTGAGCCTGAGTAATAACTATGAAGTGTTGAGACGCGTGGTAGGGGTCCGTTTGTACTGCTCAGGCCCCCGGAGTGTGAGGAGCCGGCCCAAGGCCTCTGCCACCTGTGACTGAGATGCGGACGCCGCTCTCGCCTTTTCACAGGCCTGAGGCATGATGGGGATCCTGGGTGGGAAACAAGAGGACCCACCTTACTTGCCTAATATCCCTTATCACCCATAAATCAAAGGTGACACTGCCTGCCTCAGGCGCTGTTGAAAAATCATGTGAAATAATACATGTGGAAGTGCTCCATGACATGGAGAGAGAACTGTCCAGATGGAAACTATCCTGTCCATCGTCCAAGACCCTGGTTTCACGCCTTACCTCCCTTCAAAGGACAATGGCTTGCCCCAGCTGTCGGCTCAGTGGCAGGTCTAGGCCATCGTGTGTGTGTGTGTGTGTGTGTGTGTGTGTGTGCGCGTGTATCTATATTTTTTTATATTGATTTTAGAGAGAGGACTGTCCTTTTAGAGGAGGGGTCCTCAAACTTTTTAAACAGGGGGCCAGTTCACTGTCCCTCAGACCGTTGGAGGGCCGGACTATAGTTTAAAAAAAAACTATGAACAAATTCCTATGCACACTACACATATCTTATTTTGAAGTAAAAAAACAAAACGGGAACAAATACAATATTTGTATTTGCATGTGGCCCACGGGCCGTAGTTTGAGGACCCTTGCTCTATTGGCTGCTTCTCACACACGCCCAACCGGGGATCAAACCCACAACCCGGATATATGCCCCTGACTGGGAATCAAACCCTTTTGGTGCATAGAACAAAGCTCCAACCAACTGAGCCACACCGGCCAGGGCTAGGCCATCATATGTTATACCACACGCTTCCTCCAACCCACAGTTGTCCCAAGGGGGTGAAGTGACATATGACATAAGATAAAAGCAGGAAAAGATCAACTGGAACGGGGAAGAACGTTTTCATCCTCCCACGATTCCCTCTCCTTCCCAGGACATCCTGACGTCAGCGCCGGGGAATGCTGCTGAACTTCTCTCTTCTCTACTTTGCATCACCCTCTCTCTCCATCTCATGAGTGTGGTCCCAGTTTTCTCGTGGTGAAGGCTAAGAAATAGTTATAAACTCTCAAGTCTTTTATCCAATGCATAAAAAAAGTAGATGGCTCAATTAGGCTACCTACTAGAATTCATGAAAGAATCAAATGTTCTTGACAACATTTAGAATGAAATGTGACCCCAGAAAATGGACTTGGTAGCGGTAAAGGTTACAAGAGAAAAGCTGCCCTGACAGGAGCTATCGTCAGTGAAATCTGAGATCGACAAAAATGTGAGCTATGAACCATATTTCTGATATAAAATTTAAGTGAAAAAAAGACTTGGTCCCAATGAAAATAGTTTCAGTCAACTCAAAATGAAAAAGCGAAAAAATTGGAAATAGCTTAAGTGAGCTTTATAGAAAATTGATCAAAGGATTAAATTGACTTAATGGAGTCCATTCCGGAAAACCTTTTCCCAAGGAAAATTCATCAAAGTCAACGAATTTCCTAGTTGCATGTTTGTATTCAAATGTCTCCCGTGGATTCTCTGTGGGATTTTCATTAAGACCCAAGGGCAGTGGTGGCGGTGGGCATCGCACCTGAGGTCGCGATGTAGAGGGGCAGGGAGGGGGAGATGGGCAGTGCCTGTGGGAGTGGCCCCTTCTTTTTATAAAAATATAGTATTAAACCTAGTGTGACTGCATTGGTATAAAGATGAACATAATACAGTCTAGAGTTATTATTTGATATTTATCATTATTATTATATTATGTTGTTCTTCTGATTTTATTTTATTTAAAAATATATTTTTATTGATTTCAGAGAAGAAGGGAGAGGGAGAGAGAGAGCTAGAAACATCAGTGATGTCTGTGAATCACTGATTGGCTGCTCCCTGCACTCCCCACACTGGGGATCGAGCCTGCAACCCGGGCATGTGCCCTGACCGGGAATTGAACCGTGACCTCCTGGTTCATAGGTCCACGCTCAACCACTGAGCCACGCTGCCCGGGCTTGTTCTTCTGATTTTAAAAGAAATTCGATTAAAACAGTTATGAGGGCCTTTGGCTAACAGGTAAGTTGGTCCTGGTAGGAGCCCAGGTCAAGGGTAAGCAGGACCGCTTGATGGAGCTGGGGGTGGGCGGTGCTGAGAGAAGAGATGTAGCTTGATCTCCGTCTTCTTAATGGAAGGTGCCAGAGGGATGGCTCCCAGCCCAGCCGTCCTGCAGCCACTCAGCTTTCCCCAAGGCCTGGGTTTCCATCCACATCTCTCTTCACAGTGAATGTTCCCCTCACAAGCAGCCCTGCGGGTATTCTGTGCCTGCAACCTAAGGAGCCCAACTGCACAAAGAACCCCAGTGCTCCCTCCCCACACTCAGGAAGCCCCTCTCAGCAAACTCATTTCATGGCTGTCAGCGTGGCTGAGTTGTCTGTGTGGAGAGCCAATGGGCATGGTCGTCCTCGGACTCGGCTGTGTGCCATTTGGGCTGAGATGGGATCTTTCTCTTTAGGATCACCCCCTAGGCTTCCCACATCATCAACAGGCCCGAGTGAGGTCCTACTGTGTGCCAGACCCTGTGTCACAGGCGCCGGGAGCTTGGCATTCCCCAGGACATAGCCCTGCCCGCAAGGAGCTCATTCAGGGCCGCTGGCGCCAGGGTCTCTCCATCTCGGCACTGGCCTTTGGCCACACCGTTCTCTGTTGTGGGCTGTCCTGTGCCCTGTCGGGTGTCCAGCAATCTCTCTGGCCTCTCTCCACTAGATGCCAGCAGCCTCTTCCCCCAAATGGTGACCGTCAGCATCTGCAGACGGTACCAAGTGTCCCCTGGGGGACAAAATCTCCCCTGGTGAGAGCCACCGCGTAGGGAGTGGGTGTTGACACCCGAGTCAGACAGGGCTCGCGGCAGGCTGGTGAGTTTATATTTTTAAATGTGAAACAATACAGTGATTTTTCACTTGGGTTTCTTGGACCTTCTCCAGATCTTGGGATAAAATTCAGGGCACCAGGAGGCTCCACAATTGTGGGCAGGAACCAGGAGGCCTGAAGTGTATCTAAGATTCTCTGAGCATTTTTCTGGTGAGGGAGTCCCTGGCCCCCTCTCTCCTGAAAGAGGCCCAGCTAGAGAGGGAGGGGTCAGGGCTGGTCGCTGGAGAAATTTTGTGCAATCAGCAAAGGAGAGACCCCGGGCTGAGTTCTGCTCACCATTTCCTCTCGGTCTATTTTAATTCCGTTGGTAATTAAAAATATTAATGCACTGTGAGATCTGCTTAGAGCACAGGCCGGCTCCGGGCGTCATCGGAGCTGGGTGCATTGCTGTAAGGCAGCTGGGCACAGGGAGTGACTTTGTGAACCAGAGAGAAAGCCGTCAGTTAATGATTTCCTCCACCATTAAGAGGCCGCTTTGAAGGACGGAGCCTGCGAGGGAGATAAGCACTGCAGCCTGCAGGCCGCCGTCAGCCAGTGAGGCACAGTGACCTCCATCTTGTATCAAAACTGCTGTTTGAAATTCTCTGCTATGGTTAGATAGTCCCTTGTTCTGTAAACTCTGTCATTTTTAGACAGTCTCTTATTCTAGAAAATAACTGTTTTAGTTTGAATAATAGAAAAAGACAAAACCTTAACTGTCTGACCTGGCAAGCTAGCCATCTAAGGTAATGGACTAATACTGATAATAATTCCCATATTCTTCTGCCAAATGTTTGTTCTTTATGTATCCAAGATTACAAACTGTTTTACACAGAGCCCTTTGTAAAACCTGCAGACAAAGAAGCTCAAAAGGTATAAATACGGAAAACTCCCTGTGTGACTTCGCTCAGAGATTTGGAAGAAACACCTCCCTCTGGGCCGAGTGCAATAAACGACTCCTAATTAATTGGCTCATTAAGGCATCTTGTATCTCTCGCTGATTTACGATACAACACCAGGGCCACACTGAGCCGGGTGGTGTGGGCCCCCAGGCCTCTCCACACTGGCACAAGGGCCCCTGCCTGTGCTGCTCCCAGCAAACCACTCTTTTTTTCCCCCCCAAATATATTTTATTGATTTTTTACAGAGAGGAAGGGAGAGAGATAGAGAGTTAGAAACATCAATGAGAGAGAAACATCGATCAGCTGCCTCCTGAACATCCCCTACTGGGGATGTGTCCGCAACCCAGGTACATGCCCTTGACCGGAATCGAACCTGGGACCTTTCAGTCCGCAGGCTGACGCTCTATCCACTGAGCCAAACTGGTTCCGGCAGCAGCAAACCACTCTTACCAGGGACCTGGCTATTCTGTTTACACCCAGGTGTAGCCATTGGAAACAGTTTACTCTCATCTTTTTTTTTTTTGACAGATTTTCTTTTTCTGACACCATTTCTTTTTTATTTAATTTTATTATTATTATTTTTTAATCCTCACCCGAGGATAATTTTCCATTGACTTTTAGAGAAAGTGGAAGAGAGAGGGAAAGACAGAGAGAAATATCTATGTGAGAGACACACATGGATTGGTTGCCTCCTGCACGCACCCTGACCAGGGCCTAGGCCTGAGAGGAGCCTGCAACCAAGGTACGTGCCCTTAACCGGAATCGAACCCGGGACACTTTGGTCTGCAGATCAACACTCTATCCACTGAGCCAAACCGGCCAGGGCTGCATCTTGATTGGAATCATAGCTTGCTGGGGTTGAGGTAAGGGTGGAGGACAACCTTGGGATGGGGCCTGTGAGGTGGGCTTGGGGAGTAGGGGGTGGAGGGGCAGGAGCCCTGTCCTCAGTCCCAAGTCCCTTTTCTTCATCTGAGAATTGGAATTGTTCTTTGAGAACCAAACACAGCCCTGCCTTTTTTTCTGGGAGGTTCTGGTGTGGGCACCGACTCTCCTGGAAATGACAGCAGCTGGCTGGATCTTCCCAACTTCTCCTGGTTTTCTGTAAACCCAGCCTCCTTGAAACTTTTGACTGCAGGACCTGTGGGCAGAGGTCTGGATTCCCGAGGGGGGTGGCAGGGTGCCCACTGTGTGTGAGCGCACCCATGCACGTGTATTCACACTCGGTCTGGGGCTCACCCTGTCCCTGACCCATCAGAGAACTCCGTGCTGAGAACTCTGGGGCACTGGCTTATTTGGGGGTGGGGGGAGGATGGAGAAAATGAGAAGCCTTCACGAGGTCCCTGTCTGATGGGGTTCAGCCCCCTCCCTGGGTGATGCCAGGAGCCACAGCCCTCCATTCAGAGAAAGCCAGCCCAGAGCAACTTAGGAACTAAGGAAAGGTGCGCACATAACCAATAGGGCCGAAGACTGAGCCGGCGGCAGGGAGGCAATCGCCCATTTCCCTCTTCCTTCCACCCCCTGTGATTCCAGCCTTACCCTGTCTGTCCTTGAGTTTTGCTCTCTGTTTCCCAACAGGAAGGAACACCGGACACGAGCGATTTCTCCACCTTGGCTGCACATTATAACCAGCGGCACAGTCAGCCCCTCCCAGGACAGAGAGAATCACCTGGGACTGGGGCCCAGGAATCAGGCTCGTGTCACCCCCAGGGGATGCCAATGTGCCGGCAAGTCTGCGAATCAGTGTGCCAGGAAGCGCTCCTTAAAGGCAATGAGCACGCCCGGTACCTGGGGGGTTGGTAGAGCGCTGACCCCGATTCGGTTCGGTAGGTTTGGGATGGAGCCGGGATTCTTCATTTCCAGGAAGCTCGGGGCGAAGGCCCAGGCTGATGCTGGAGGGCGTCAAGCACTGCCAGTGCTGTGAGGAGAGAGCCAGCTGCAAGCCCCTCTTTCTTTGGAAACTCTCATTAATTAACGAATGAAACACCCACCCACCTACCCACCCACCATCCATTGAGCTCATTCTATGGGCGGGGCTCTGTGCTCAGTGCTGGGAATGAGGCAGAGAACAGAGTCAAGCTCTTACTCTCAAGGAGGCCTCAGTCTGGGGGTGGGGGGTGGAGGGCTGTGCACAGGGAGCAAGTCCACTTCTGTTGGGGAGAAAGACTATGCAAAGTGGAAAGCCAGGCACCTGGAGCTGCCGTAGCTGGTGGTCCAGGGCCTCACCACGGAGCTGACATTGGGGCTGATGACCGAGTGAGGAGAAGCCAGCCTCGTGAAGTCAGCAAACAGAGTCCGGGCCGGGCAGAGGGAACGGCAGTGCAAAGTCCCACCGCAGTGAGTGACTAGGAGAGGCGCAGGCTGAGGGCCAGGCCAGGGCGAGGCAAGGGCCATGGGAAGCTGTTGGAGAGTTTTAAACATCTGATTTTTATTCTAAAACAGTGTCTCTGCTGGCTACGTGGACACAGGGTTACAGAGGCAGAAGTGAAATCCCGTTGGTGAATAAAGAGGTGACAACACACACTCTAACTTCTCTTTTCTCCTCATCCCTTCAAATACCTTTGGAAAAGGCACTGCTCTTGGGCCCAGGAGGGGACCCAGTCTTCAGAAGATCCCCGTGAGACCATCCAGCCTTCCCACCTCAGCCTCTGCCACCCGCACCTGGGAGCTGCCCTGGATTCCTTGCTCTCCCTCCCCCTGCACAGCCAGCCCATTAGCTCTACCATCTACCCTTAATCTGACCACATCTCACCACCTCACCTCAGTCCTGGCCACTGCCCCTCTCACGGGGCTCCTGCCACGATCACCCCACTTCCACTCCTGCCCTGCAACCCCAAGTCCACACAGCTGGAGTCCCTGAGGTGTGGAGAGGTGAAGTGACTGGCTCCACCTGGCACAGCTGGTCAACAGTGGGTGGGCCCTCCAGCACGATGCAGCCCCTCTCACGGCTACAGGAAATGAAAGGCCGAAGAGCCACCAGCGTGTAAGACTCAGCTTGGGTTTCCTTGGGAACAAAATAAAACTATCTTCCCGAAAGTTTAAGAAGTAATGGGCATCTCAGGTAGAGTATTCCGCGCCCCGCCCCCCCCCCGCCTTCACATGCATTTTCTTTAGATAAAAACCCAGCTTTAAACAAGGTGACAGGGCAACATGTAGGCAGGCCTTCGGGTGGTTTTCTGGGTCACTTTCTCCTGCGCTGTCAGGAGAGCTTCGATGTGATGGGTTAGGGCTGAACTGGTAACCAAAGAGAAACGGAAACCAAGAGAGACGTGCTCCCAGCCCCTCTTTTCAGGCTAAGCTTAGGGCGAAGGAGACAAGCCTGCCCGGGTCCCTCGGGGGCGGGGGGGGGCTCCTTTCCCCACTCCCATGCAGGATGTGAAGGCCACACTTCAAGTCCAGAGAGCAGGGCTTCAGCTCAGCAAGGCCACCAGCACACTGACCCTGCAAGTCACCACACACCCACGGCTCTGCTCCTCCATGGACAGGAAGTGCCCACTCCACTGGTCCCCTAAGACCATGTTGAGGACAAACTAAAATAACGAAAGGTCTCTAGAATCTCATTCATTCCAACTCGAGTTTGGAATTGGTAATATTTTAAACATGTCTTGTTTCCACAGCCAGAAATAAAAGTATGTGCCTCCGGAAGCTGTTACTTTGCAGACTTATGGAGGGTAGGGCAGTCTTCTCAGCATGGTAGGCCCTCGGAAGGCAGAGTGCCTGGTAGCTAACTGTTTGCTATGACTCCTTCCCGATGTTTTCTGTGCATTGACATAGGCGTGTGTGTGTGCATTTGCACATGCACAAGCACACGCAACTTTTATTTTACCCTGCAATATATAGTTTTTGCAAGTCTTTTGGGAAGACAGTCAATAGCTGGAGGGTGTTGGAGGGGCCGCAGAGGGGCTGTGATGCTGGGTTGTCCAAAACCAAATGTAAACACACGGTCCAGGGATGCTGAAGCAATGGGGCACATACCAAGGAGACTTGATGACTGAAGGACCTCCTGTTTCTGGGCTCTTCTTTTTTTTAAAAAATAATATATTTTTATTGATTTCAGAGAGGAAGGGGGGAGGGGAGAGAGAGAGATAGAAACATGAACGATAAGAGAGAATCAATGATCAGCTGCCTCTGCACGCCTCCCACTGGGGATCGAGCCTGCAACCTGGGCATATGCCCTTGACCAGAATCGAACCATCACCACTTGGTTCATAGGCTCCTGGCTCTTCTAATGGTTTAGGGGAGCAAGAACCAATTGAGCAGATCTGATGTAGAGTTCACAGATGAAATGGGCTCATTTCCTCATCTGGCAGGTGTGGGAGGTGCCCGGGTTGAGATCTGCATCCCTGGTTGAGACCACTGTGTGGGACCCCATGGGTGGAGTCAGGAGATGGTGGATCATGGCGATTGCTTGGGGATGAGGGCCAAGAACATGGAATCTAGGGTCAGATGTACCTGGTTTCCAGACCTTGGCTTGAATGACCTCTGGCAAGTTGTTTAACTTCTTCAAGTTTATTCTTCCATCTGTAAAGTTCACATCACATTTCCAAAATTAGAAAGAATTCATGTGGAGTCCTTTTGCAAGAGCTTGACTGTGGGCACTCGGTCATTTTGCTGTAATAACACCATTTCCTTGGTCTTTGATTTTGGAAAGGGAAGGCTACCCAAAGCCTCCCAGAGGAAGAGCGCTCCAGGCTGTGACTGGAGCAAGAAGGGGGTCTTCTCACCTTTTCTGTCTCGTAGGTAGCCCATGACTGGTGCTCAAGAAGTATTTAATGGAAAGAATTGCATGACCTGGAGCAAGTTACTTAAACAGTGTTTCCTTTTCTACCTCCAGAGTCTGGATTCGAGGCGTGAGTTGTAAATGAGATTTAGTTCGGGGAGCGCCTGCAAAGGCGCTTGTTCCCTCTCCCTATTCCTGAACAAAGCAGCCCCAATCCAGAACCATAGTGTGCTCTACCCAGACACTAAGAATTCTGAATATTTATTCAAACTCATAGGAAGTTGCCGGGTGATATCTTGTGGTGGATATCTCCAGATGAAGCAGTGTCTCTCTGGGTTACCTGCCGGAGTTGAGAAGATATACTCGCCCGGATTACCTTGCCACACGGTTGATGGGATTTGAGAATTAGTTTGGGGCCGCCCACTCCATATTCAATTGAACTGCACAGATTTAATTTCACTGGTGTTGAAAAGGAGAGAGAATAACAGGCATCAAAATAAAATCATGCCCTTTTTGCCAAGACTCCCCACCCCACCCCACCCCGGATTTACTGCCTTCTCTAGTCTCCAGGGATTAACACCCTTTACTAGGTTTTCTAAACGGAAAGGGGACGGCCATGCTTATCTCGGTGATTTCACTAGGTGCTGAGGAGAACAGCACAAAGTCCAGGTGGTAACCTTAGCTGCAGTGAGCTTGGGGTTGCTTAGTAATATCCAGTCTAAACTACGCTTACCATTGTTCCTGGGCTGCTCTGTTTCTGATCCTTCACAGGGCCTTTTTCTGCCCCTTTTGCTGTCTCTTTGCTACTGCTCCTCAATGGTTTGCTTTGCAGTCCTGTCATTTCACAAAATCCGTCTATTCCTGGGAAAGGATGAGCAGAATTACACGGTGTTGCTGCTGCTTACCATTCAGGAAGTGCAGCGCGCACACACACAAGTTACCAATCATGCCTACCAGATGGTAAATGTATCTCGTTTCATCAGAAAGTGAGCAGCAAACAATTTCACCACCAATGCAACATCTACACTCACATCCATTTTCAACCTGACATCCTTAATGAGTTGGCATGATGAAAATCAATCTTTTATCCCTCTATTATTAAGTGTCTGTAAGTTACAATAATGCAGACTTGAGACTTTAAAAATTGTCATTAAACAAATCTCACAACTTGCTATTTTTATATGCTTTGTATCTCTCTACATTTTTAACACCTCAAGTTCTATATTCAGAATGGACTCACGGAAATGGCACATGGTAGGAAGAATAAAAATCTAGTGGCTAATGTTGGTGCTTTTATATAATTTTAACACCACTGCTTAAGTTTAAAGGTTACCTTTTGTTAGTTTATAAAGAAAAGTTTAAGATCCATTAGTTCTCTCCTGCTGGACTGTGTGATGAGGCAAGGGAAGCCCATGGAGTGGAGAAAGGTCCTGATGCTACAATGGCAGAGCCAGGGAGCCCTGGCTCCTGAGTCCCAAGTTTATTTTTTAAAAATATATTTCTTTATTGATTTCAGAGAGGAAGGAAGAGGGAGAGAGAAATAGAAACATTACTGATGAGAATCATTGATTGGCTGCCTCCTGCACGCCCCCCACTGGGGATCGAGCCCGAAACCCAGGTATGTGCCCTTGGCTGGAATCGAACCTGGGACCCTTCGGTCCGAAGGCCGACACTCTATCCACTGAGCCAAACCGGTCAGGGCCTGAGTCCCAAGTCAAGATCTCTGCCCACCCAATGGTCCCCAAAGATCTCTGACTTTTGGCCTTAACTGGTTATCAACAAGTTTCTGTGCACTTGAGAGTGACTAGTGGTTTATGGGCTGAATTGTGTCCCCCCAAATCCAGGTTGAAACCCCAACTCCTACGATCTAAGACTGTGACTATATTTAGAGACAGGACCTTTACGAGGTAATGAAGGTAAAATGAGGCCCTACTTCAGTATGACTGATGTCCTTCTAAGAAGAGTTTAGGACAAAGACAACATAGAGAGGACACAGGAAGACAGTGGCCATCTGCAACCCAAGGAAAGAGGCCTCGAAGAAACCAAACCTTCTGACACCTTGATTTTGGACTTTCAGCCTCCGGAATGGTGAGAAAATAAATTTCCGTGGCTTAAGCCACCCAGTCTGTGGTATGTTGTTATGGCAGCCCTAGCAAATACAGTGGGTCCAGACTGGAGGAATATACAGGACTTACATTATATTTTTCTCTATAATGGAGACAGTTATTAGTTAGGGTTCATTAGTTATAAACAACAGAAATCAAATCCAGCCAACTTAGCACACAGAGGAATGTGTCCTAAAGGGACAGTGTATCTCATGGAACCAGAGGAAATGCTGCTGGCCTCTGAAATGCACTGGACCCAGCGCCTGGAGCACTGCCAAGATTCCCTTCTTTTTCACTGTGTATCTTCTTCAGTTATCCATTCCAACTCCGGATTCCTGGGGAAGAGACTCACTGGCCCACCCTGAGTGAGGGACTCACTCCGGTCTAACCGTCATGCCCAGAAGAGGCAGGTCTCATAGCACACAGTGGCCGCCAGAGTCCCACGAATACGAAGAAGGCGTTCTCAGGAAAGGAGAGCTCAACAGACTGGAGGAAGTCCTCCGTGGCACGGAGGGTCTGTCCCCTCTCAAGGGCAATGGGGAGACAGATAAGTGGCTTTCAGTGGCTACAGAAGAATGGCTAATATATTAACCATTTAGCTACAAAGAGCAAAATCAAAGCAAGAACAGCCTGAGACCTCATCCAGACCAAGAACTACTTGCCCCCTTATGACTGTTTCCCAGCTGAGGATGACAGAGAAGGAAGAGAGGCCAAGAATGTGGATTAGCAGCCTGTCAAAATCTGTGCATCCATCAGCTGGAGAAAGCTGATTGGTGATCAATTGGAATTCCATTATATAAATGCAGCGTTCATAACAAAAAACCTAATGTGCATTGAAACATAACATGAAGCCAGACTAGTCTATGATTTTGTATGTATTTGGGAGCCTAGATCACTTATTACTCTCTGAGAAGAAGGGAGGGATTAAGTAATGCTTATTGTTCTGCAGGAGACACAACTACAAAAAACATAGGAAGGGCCAACTTTCCAATAAATCTAAATCAGACAGAAACAGTTATCAGCTGACTTAGCTTGGAAAGGGCATCCTCACAGCCAGCATGGCACTCTGGTTTTGATTGTGTTATTTGATCCTCTTCTTTCACCTGGTACCTGGGCCTGAAGGCCCTGCTTAGGCTCTATCTCCTCCATAACGCCTTTTTTGACTGACCACACAGTTCAACTTTTTTTTTTCTTTCTCTGAAACTGATTTGTGGACACTGTGTACTCCCTATAGACTAACCCTCTGGTTAAGGCGCCTGAAGGCCCTGCTTAGGCTCTATCTCCTCCATAACGCCTTTTTTGACTGACCACACAGTTCAACTTTTTTTTTTTTCTTTCTCTGAAACTGATTTGTGGACACTGTGTACTCCCTATAGACTAACCCTCCTGGTTAAGGCCCATGTGATATTCTCCTCCCCATATTGTCTTAAAGGGCCTGATATACCTTATAATGAGCATTTGTTGCCTGACTAGTTGTCACAGGCTGAACAGAAAACGATGGTCAGAAATCTGCTTGCTGGGATAAAATAATCTTAGAATAATCAGAGATGAAAGAGAAATATCCAGGTACATTCCTTTTAGGATAAAAACTTTATTTTACAATTTTATAAAGCAGCTTTACATTCAGCACAATCCATTTACTTTGTATAGAAACAAAATACCTTTCCATCTGCAAAAAATCAAGTTTGCTGTATATAAAACTAACATGTGCACATTGTGCTTAAACTGCAAAGTCTGTACAGCTTTACAAAGGACTACCCTTCAGAAGGGCATCCAGTAAACACTTTATTGCATATTTAACACATGGTATATAACCCACATGTACGATGGAGGAAAAACAAGAAAAACAATTACAAGGAGGATGCGGATAGCAGCTTTCAGTGGAAGTTTGTACAGCGACAAAGAAAAAGGACTGCCACATCTCGAGAGTTGTGCTTGTGTGTCATTTTTTTTTGTATTTGCTCACATACACTGGATGGTTTTTGGATGAAGCCTTTATGTACAGTAACTGCTAAAGGGTCAAACTTGACCTTTATCTGAAACTTTTGGCTGGTTTCAAAACTGAAGTGGCAATAGATTCAACTTAACATCAAAGCTAACTCAAGATAAGTGTAAACTAATACCCATAATCTTGAAACAAAGACAAATTTAAAGAAACAAAATAAAACTTCAAAACACCTTCCCCATTCTCTCTAAGCACAGAGTAAGTAAACATTTTTCATGATTAAAAACCCTAGAAAACTCCATAGGTGTTTAGGAACAAAAGTGCAATGGATGGTCTTGGGCAGTGTTCCTCCATGTATGCCCCCAGATCACCTGCATCAGAATCACCTGAATGCTTGTTAAAAATGCAGGTTACCATGGTTCACAGGCAGATTTACTGAATATCTGGAATCTGTATTTCAGTGGGTTCCCAGGTGGTTCTGAGACATCGTGAAGTTTGAGAACCAATAGTTTGTACTGATGGTGCTGCTATAGGTTCAACTCACTCTCTTAGAAAATTCTGGGATCACAAGAAAAATCCAGTTGCTGTTGCAATGTGGAAGGCAGTGTGAAACCAACAGCAATGAAATAGCAATGCCATTTCTAGATCAAAATGCCTCTCCTTTTTCAGTGGAAAAGGACAGACACATTGTTAAGGCACTGATATTTGTCACAGAAGCAGTACCATATTGTTTTTGTTGATTCCCTTAATCTGAAGTACCAGTATGCAAACACAAGGCAGTCTGGACTGTTCTAATATATTAACAAATACAATGAAGTAAAAAGGGTTCCCGGATTGGAGAACATTTATTTTTGAGCACTGAAATTAAAAATGAAGGCATTCAGATGTTCTTGTTAAGACATCTAATATAGAAGAACTACAAAGGTCAAAAGCTATGGGGAAAACTAATAACCCACAACTGTTTTGTTGTGGGTAAAACAGAGTTGTGATGTGCATTTAATACAGGTCACCGATAAACTGCACTGTTTGTGGTGACCCCTGAAAGTGTGGGGTCTCATATTCCAATCTGTCTAAGTTATAGTACTGATTTAGTGTACTGTCAGACATTAAAACAAAAGACAGAAAAATCAACCTCCTTTGGTTCTGACCTAATGCTTGAAGCCCTACAGCAGACACTGCCCAGGGTATGTGGGGTAAGAAACCTATAGGCATATAAGGGTATAGTGAGATATAAAAGCCAAATAAAGTCTGATTACATATACAATAAATGCAGTAACATCACTTCTATCCAAGAGCTTAAATAATTTAAAATTAAAATTGCAAAGGAAAAACAGTGATGCGCAGTCAATGATTTCAAAAGTTGACCAAGAATGATCTAAGTAGGAAAAAACCCCTTCTGTGATTCTTGTATGTAATATCTAATCTAGTATTTTTTCTTAAGGGGGAAAAAATCCTAAAGATGTGGACTTATTAGAATTACTAGCTCCTTTCCAAATTTAGGTTTATATATAATAAAATTTCCTAAATAATGAACCAAAAATGTCCCCCCAAATAGAAAAAACTCTTGTGTGTAGTCTGAATTGAAATAGAAAATTCTAGATAACAACAAAAGAAACCAATCACAATGGAGATTGGGGAGGGATAGTCTGATTATCAAACCTTTACTGATTGTAGATCAAGTTTCATAAAACATAATATTTTTGTAATTTCTTGTGCAGTCAACACGTTTCATTTTAGTTGTGCTTACATTACATAACTGTGAAGCCTGAACACCGACTGTGTTTTAATTTACACATCAAGAAAACCAGAAATTCAAAATATTCTCCATATATAACAAATTGAACAAAAGCAACAAATGCTCATTTGCCCCCAAGAAGTTAATCTATAGAAAAAAACACACACATCATTTAAAAAAGTTGCACACAGTCCACTATTCAGGCTACAGGTAAATATTCACTGTATTACAGCACATTATTTTTTTAAAAGTCTGCTTTCAACATAAACATAAATAATCACATTTTAAAAGCACCCCATACTAAGTTTTCAGGTAAGTGATAGCCAGTTGGCCAGTAACAGCTACTTACATTTATTTTCCCAAACTAAGAGGGACTGGGCTACCTGTGGAACTGTACAGGGTGATAAGCAAGGCAAGGTTACACATCTCTGTTCAGCCCCCTGACTAAACACTTTCCTGCTCTGAATGCCACCTACAATTCTAAACACCCATCCCATGGAATGCCGTTATCTCAGGAGACTGGTTTTAAGGATCATGTATCACTTTGATGTCATCCACAGAAACCTAGTCTCCGACCTTTCCACAGGTGCCTCTGCGCTGCTGGCAGGGCCCGTAGTTTCTGTGTACAGCAGAGACTGAAATAGGCTTTTGGTTGTGAGCTCTAGTTGTGCTTTGCCCTGCTGCCTTTAAGGTAGCTTTTCCACCTCTTGACGAATTCTTTGAAGATTGGGGACTCATCAATGGTGCTGAGGAGCTGCAGCTGATTGATGTGGGTGGTGTGATAGTCCCAGCGGGCCAGGTTGGGGGCGATGCCAAGCATGAAGTGCCGGAGGTCATAGATGGTTCCTGAGCCAGTGTCGTACAAGGGGAGCATGGCTTTCAGGGATTCCATGCCATGCTCATACAGGGACCTCGCTTCTTTCCCGAGTTTTTCTCCTGCAGTCTCTTTTAAGTCATACAGCCCAATTAAAGAATACATAAAGCCATTTAAAACAAAAGAGCTAGGTGTGGTTGGATACTCTTCATACCAGTCATGTTTATTCATAAACACAGCTTTAACTCCATGCTGCTCTGATAGAAACTTGTAAGGGGCTGTTGCCCTTAAAGCTGAATTGAGGAATATGTGGTCTTTTGTTAATAGATAGGCCCTGACTAACGTAGAAATGGCTTGCCCTTGGGCCATGGCAGAGTACCACCCTGGCTCTAAAGACTTGAACCCTTCCCCTAACTTCCGGGTTACCATGATTGGCCAGCCACCTTTCTCATCTTGGTTCCTTACCAGCCAGTCACTGGCAGCAAAGAATGCAGCCATGTGGGCTGTGGTAGAGATAGTAATGTTATCAAGGAATCCTTTCCCTTTTGCAATTAACCTGACCACCTTCTTGGGCATGATTTTGGTTGGCTTGACAGCTTTTGTGTTGGAAAGACCCACTCCTTTCCTGAGGTCAGTGACCAGGTCCCTGGTAACCGTGCTCCACGAAGTCCTGGGCCCAATGCCGTAGTATATGTCTCTTTCTTTAAAAGCAATCAGCTGGGTATTGGAGACATAATGCACAGTGAAGAGCTGGTTCTTTTCTGTAGTCTCTAGAACCACGGACACACTTCCGTTTGTCAAGAACTTGAGGTCAAATGAAATAATAAAATCTTTTGTGTTCCCCAGTTGCAAAGATACACCTTCACTGGTCTCTGTAGGGAATAAAATATACCAACAAAGACTGATTAGAATGCAACCTCTTTGTGTTTAAAAGTTAACTATAATTCATCCTTGACAACCACTGACCATACAAAATTAATGCTTCAATATTTTGTGTCAGATCATCATTATTATTGTTATTGTTATTTTTACTGAATTAACCACAAATGATAGGATTGGTGAGTCCATGATGGCTGTGAGCACCAGGCTAAAGCTTTTATCTTTTGGCCTGTGTGGTTAACATTAGATGGTTACATAACATAAGAGCAATGGCTAAGGTATTGTTGATCAAACTGCCTTTCAAATACCAGCAGATCAATAATCAGTGACTATTTCAGTATACCCATTCTGCAAAAAGAAAAAAAACAGTCAAAAGCTAGCTGAACCCAGGTTGTCTAGTCTGGCTCTCAATTACTAATATCTCATTTGATATTAAAAATGATAGGTTGTTTTCAGATATTTGCTGGAATTGTGAATAAAATTTCTGGTAATTAAGGAAGAATAGGATGATGTAGTCAACAAAAAGTGAGGGAGGTAGAGGGAGAAGCACAGGCTCTGGAGTTAAAACAAACAAACAAACAAAAAACAGCCTTGTATAAACTGTCACTTACTAGCTTTGAGATGTTCAATAAATACACCTCTTGGAGTTTCAGTTTCTTCACATGTTAAATAGAGATAATATTACTCTGCAAAGTAATTGTAAGGATTTAAAAAAGATAGTGGCTTGGCCCGCTGGTGCTGCTCAGTGGTTGAGCGTCAACCAATGGACCTGGAAGTCACAGTTCGAGTCCAGGTCAGGGCACATGCCTGGATTGCAGGTTTGATCCCGTGTGGGGTGTGCAGGAGGCAGCCATTTGATGATCCTCTCTCATCACTGATGTTTCTAAATCTCTCACCCTCTCCCTTCCTCTCTCTGAAATAAAAAAAAAATATATTAAAAAAAAAAAGATATTGGCTTGGACCATAGTAAAAAATGACAGTGATTACTATTATTATTATTTTGAAGCCACTGGCTTCAGAAGCTGATAAATAGTAAAAACTATTTAATTTGGCATATTATCAAATAGGAAATTTCTCCTGCATATTTACAGTGCAATGATGGCTGGCTCCCAGAAAGATGACTTTCTGTGTACTGCTGGGCTAGATCTACCAAGCAAAGAAACTGAGCACATTAAAACAGACAGCAGCAGCAGCAAGAACAAGAAAAACAACAGAAAATATCGTACAAATTTTATAATATTAAAGATACCAGTAAATGTAAATATCTTGATCTTTATAGAGCTTAAATATTCAAAACACATTCACATGTATTATCTCATTTGGTCCTTACAATAATCTACTGAGGCTGGCATTACTATCTACTGAGCAGGAATTACCATTTTAGAGATGAAGATATGAAGGCTTTGCAAGGTTAAAAGGTTTGCCTAAAACCAAATGCTAAGTAGTGGAGTAGGGACTAGAAACTAGGATTCCTGAACCCAAGTTCAAAGACTGTGAGAAAGAAATGATATTGGAAGTAGCATTCTCATGAGAATAATCAGTGAAAGAGTTATTTCTCATATATATATAGCCATAGAATCAGATCTGCTTTGAGGAGTCCTTGAGGAAATCTTTAACTGGGAGCAAAAATTAGAAATGTGAGCTGATGACAGTGCATAATGTATACACTGTGATTAGTTCGGTGAGTATTAGCATGTTGAGTTGATCATTAACTCTCCCAACAGTGGACTTTACCAATGTGGATATAATTAATCCAAGGCTCTTAATTACTTCATTTGATGGACAATTATGGAAACTGAATTAAGAATGAGAACATCTTGATAGACTTATGCAGGCTTTGAGTGATATTTTTAAAAAGTGATTTCAAAAGTATACTTCTAATACAGTAAAAATCCATTTAATCTGGAAAATGTCAACATGCAATCTCTCTCTTACCTAGCATTTTTCTGCATCAATAGTAAAATGGAATCTGATGCTCAGTATATCCCCGAACCACTACAGGATTCTGTTGACTTATGAATTACTCAAGGTTAAATTATATTCAGCAAAGCAGACTATCTTGAGTGCTACTTATTTTTTTCATTCTTAGGGTAATGCCTCATTAATCAGACAAGAGTACTAACTATGACATACATTTTCACCAAAGTGGGTAACAATGGCCCATCTCTAGAAGTCCAAATGGGAGGAAGCTAACGAAGTACCCATTTTTCTCCCAGAATTATATTCTGATTTTCACTTTATATATAAAATTCCAATGAAATGATATGGTTTAGTCAATCACCTTATGTCTCAATATAACAGATTAGTTCAAAGAACTCAGCAATGAATGATGTCATGGGATGTAACCTTTTAAAAAAACCATTACTAACTTTCCTAAAACCTAACATCACCATACAGAGAAGTCACAATCTCTAATTTAAGTCAATCTACCAACAACCATAATCTTCACAACAATTTTATGAGATAATTTTTAATTTCATTTCATAGATGTACTGAGAAGGATCTGAATGGTAGAAAATGGAACTGACTATGGTGTGGCAACCATAGTGCTTTAAATCTAGTAATAGAAAATTTCCTAATTGCTTGAAATCCACGACCCCTCCTCTCTGAGCAGTTATTCCGAGGAGTCTCTACAAGTGTCTATTTTTAGTATGTGTTTACATGTACTTGGGCAACAAAGAATAATAAACATTTAAGAGTAGTCTTAAATCAGTATTTTCACATAGTACACAAACTGTTACGACTTATTTAATCAACAGGTTTACTATGTGGAATGAGAAGAGGCCTTACTCAAAATCTCCAGGACCACTGAGAGATAAGGGTCGGTAGAAGAAGAGAAGCTCACAAGAAGCCCGAGAAAGAATGCTATAGAGAGAGGAAAAATGATACCGTGGAAATGAAATAAAGAGAGTGCTTTGGGAAAGAAAAACTAATTTAATAGAGCAGGACAGGTATAAAGTTTTAATTCATTCCATCTTAAAATCAGGAAGAGGAACAAAATATTATTCAGCAAATAAAACAAGAAAAAAATATGCTACAGGTGCATCTAATAAATTCTTTCTGCTAGATGATTTTGTCCCTTTCAGGGCAAAAATATTCAAGGCCAAAAAATAAAAAATAAAAGGCCAACAGTATTCAGGCGTTGGTCCTCTAGAGCCTCATCTCACCTAGACCTATGCTTTTATGTACAAGTCCCAATTTCTTCTCAACAGTGATTCTGTGAATTTATCTCCCATGAGGTCTATATCCTCTAAAAAGCCTCATCTCCTATACTACTGCCTTAATAAACAGACTCACCTCTGGGATTTCTTTCTCTTGCTCTGAGCAACAACCCCCATGTAACTCCACTCACTCTCCCTCCAACGTTTGTATTGAGTGCAACACCAGGCACACCCAGGATATCAAAACAAGCTCTCCATCCCCAGCTGGCACACTCCCACCACCAACAGGGAGTTCCAACTGTGAGTAGCTTTTGTCCTACTTGCAGAGGTACTGTCACACACAGAGTTCTCTTTTTCACATGCTTAAAACCACATCAGGAAGTAGTTCTATCTCCAGCTACCGGCTGAAGAAAGAAGGGCTAAAGTGAGGGTTCCTCATTTCGTATGAGGGGACCTATCTTTGTATTATCCAGGGCATCCAAAAGTGGACCATGAAATCTATTGCTCTAAATAGGATAGAGTTCAAAAGATTGCTCTAGAAACCTTCCAGCACTTGAAGAGATCAAGATGAGGGCTGCTGTTTGCCACCCTAATCCAGACAACATTTTGTAATTAGTGCAAAAATAAGCCCCTTTGGTGCACCCCAAACCAAATATCCTTTTGCTTTGTCCAAGCATTTCCTGCTGCAATAAATTAACTCTTAGGTATCACAAGCTAAATATCCTTAAACATTTCCACATACTTTCTCACCCAGCTAAGCCTGCTGTTTTACAATAAGAAAAGATGTTCTATGTACTGAATATCACAGAATACCACAGGAGAAAAGAAGTCCTAGTCACAGAATAAAAACGAAAGGTCACCCATTATTTGTACTGCATTAAGAACTCATAAATCCATTACTTAAGGCCATCCAGAATGAGTAGATTTGTATTGTGGCTTTCAAGGTCTGTGAATTACATAGTCATCAATAAAGGACAAGGAGAGAATACAGAAGAGGGCTTATAACCTTTTCTCTTTCTATTTACTGACTGCAAGGTTGGTGGGAGGGAGGAATGAGTTCTATTTTTGACAACATTTCCCCATAGAGAAGTAAAGCCTGAGGTGCTAACTAAAATTATTTCATTGTCTTTTTAAGTAATGGACTCATTAATTCTCATCGATATTGATTAGTGGAGGAAAATGCATTACATCCTAATTAATGAGACTGTCTTAGTAAAAGGGAAAATGTTGCATAAAGTTAATTTGATTTTATAAATGATTTTATTAATGAAATGGTTTTATATGAAATTTGAGACAATTTAGTACATTAACAAAATTCAATATGGGAAGCAGGCCTAGTTGGTAATGCTGTCTTATCTTGAAAAAATTTAATAGCTACTGGTAAAAATATGCAAAGGAAAGGCTGGTTCTTTCTATAAGGTAAAACTTCTACCTTAATGCAAAATAGTTTAAAAATTAAAGAATATTGTACTGAAATACACAAAAAATCTTCATTCTTGTGGGACACAGATCCCTGGAAGGAGATGCACACCACGCAGTAACCTGGATCTTAATACTCAATCTAGGGCTTGGCTCTTCACCCAGAAAATATGCCTTCTATAACCTTGAATTTTTTAGCTGTTCCTTTTTAGGGATTTTACTTTAGTGACACCATTTGTTTCTTTATATACATAACATGAAAGGTTTGCTAATGTGTGTTGTTTTTTTTACAAACAATTTAAAGAGTATCAGATGCTATAAATCAACATAAAATTAGCAGTCACACAATACATCACTTACCTGGAGCAATGAACTGTTTAACGTTGGTGAATCTGGACTTATCAGCCACACTAGCCACAAAGCAGCCCTTTGGCACGGTCCAGTCATTGGGCTTGTTGGCTTTGTCTCTATCTTCTGCTGTTTCATATACTTCTATATGAGGAGGTTTCTCAGTTAGATTCTTGCTATAATGACTTAACCCATACTGTGCAATTTGGATCGGGTAGAAATAGCCTTGAGGTCCCCATTGTGTAGATAAAGGTACACCTATAACATAGAGAAACAAAATAATCATGTCCATACATTTATAAGTTTGTTTGAACACCACTCTTCACTGTTTTACTTCTGGGGATATAAAGTTATCAGCAAAATTTGAGCTTCCTCATATAGTTTTCATACTTACTAAAAAATAGTACCCAAATTAACCAGATAGGAAAAACAAAATTAAACATTCATTTACTCGCATTCATTATTTGTTGACAGGCAGCAATGTAATGTTGTAGATTATCTTTTAAACTGACTTTTCATGAGTGGTACTTCTGCTCATAGCTATAGATGTTATGTTTTATAATCCTGCTTCAAACATTCAAGTTTTGCACAATTTAAATACATGTAGATAATGTTATCATAGTTTTATTCTAGAGTGTCAATCCTGAAATTTTCTTAAACATTTATACTTAACAATCAAGTTAATTACATACTCATCTCTCCTCCAATATTAAGATGTGGTCTCATAAGTATATAATCTGATGGTTAAAGCATTTACTTAAGAACCCAGTTAAGATTAGGCAACTTAAAAGTATAAACAAGCTTGCGAAGCTTTTTCATATCCTTCATGTCAAAAGGTAATTCTTGAGAACAAGGAGTATTTTTTTTTTAAGGAGTATTTTTAAAAATAAATTAAAGTGGTACGTTTAAACAGATTCTTGAAATAATTCATTAATAGATTATCCTCCTGTAAAGTTCTAAGGAAAAGTTATACATGCTTGGTGTCCGTATTTTATTTATTTTAGTAATTCCCTACATGGGAAATACAATCACACCACATTGCACAGACTATTGTATTGTTGCACCATGGGGTATGTGTTGAGACATAAAGTCCTATCTGTATGTAGTTCTAGTCCCAGCAGAAACTGGGAACCTATAAAACTATATGTGCTCTGATACAGTTTCAACACAGTTTAAGAAACTAGGGGCCACAGAGGTGAAGAAACCTAGGCTACAAGTAAGCTTTTTAACTTCTGAATTCCTTCTCCAAGGGGAGATATTTTTTCTCTAAAATTCAAACAGAATTATTTTCACTTCATAAAAGGAAAGCTTATACAGTCCATTAAAGATGGTTGATAACTATAATATACAACTGGCATGAGAACTGATAGACTGATCAATGGAATAGTAGGCCAGAAACATACTCTGGTATCCAAAATACTTTAGTATAATGATAAAACTAGCATCATGAATCAGTGGGGAAAAGAGGAGATTATTTAATACATGTTAGGAAAAAAGTCTAAAGACAGACCTTACCTTTTACCATTTACCAAAACATTAACCAACTTAGCTGGATTAAAAAAGTTAAATGTAAAAAAACAAAAACCATAAAACTATTAGAGAAAATACAGAGGAACAGCTGATTATGGTGTGGCAAATGACTTTCTAAGCATAAAAGGAAAAGGTAAAAAAAAATCCCTAAGTTTAGTAAATAGAACTGAAAATTTCTAAAGTTAATAAATCATAAGTAAATGAAAAGTCAAATTCAATTTCGCTTTCTGATCAATCCTAGGTTTGAAATACAAATTCAAATTGGACACCAATATAATCATAAGGAATCTCCATTGCTCCAAATTTGAAAGACAATATGTAATAGATTACAGGAGTTCAGAATAAGTTCAGAGAACATGGTATCTATGGATTGTCTAGTTATGAGGACTTTAAACCTCCACCCAGAGATGATGCCTGGCTAATCCTAATATATAAAAAGCCAGGGGCTGTCACGACCGAACAAGCAGATGGATGACCGAACAGCAGGCTATGTGGGGCGACCAGGCCGGCAGGGGGGTTAGTGAGGGGCGACCAAATGACTGAACAGCAGGCTGCGTGGGGCGACCAGGCCAGCCAGGGGGGCAGTTGGGGGAGACTAGGCTGGCAGGGGGGACAGTAACGGGTGACCAGGCCGGCAGGGGGACAGTTAGGAGCAACCAGGCTGGCAGGGAGGGGGTAATTGGAAGCAATCATGCCGGCACACAGAGACAGTGAGGGGCAATAAGGCTGGGGGGCGGGGGGTGGGGGGCAAGTAGGGGCCACCAGGCAGGCAGGTAGGCAGGTGAGCAATCAGGAGCCAGCGGTCCAGGATTATGAGAGGGATGTTCGACTGCCGGTTTAGGCCCACCAGTCGGACATCCCCCAAGTGTCCCAGATTGGAGAGGGTGCAGGCAGGGCTGAGGGGACCCTGCCCCCCACCCCCTCACTTCCA
>NW_005355833.1:3073331-3090006 GCF_000412655.1 Myotis brandtii | reverse complement strand
GTGCTAAGTCAGAGTGATGAAAGGTCTCTTGATGGTAAATTATGTATGTACTTGCTATATAATTAATACCTATAGTATCTTATTCCCCAACACAATCAGGATAGAAAAATGCAGTGGAGCAGAGATACCAACCTTCTACCCCACTTATGCACTTGACTCTGTCTCGGACTTCCACGTTGTAGCCTTCAAAGGACATAAACACACCATCAGGGTGATAAGGAGCTCTTTGTGCATAGACTTTGGAATAGCTATGAGAGAATTCAAACCTATCATAGCCATCATACTGAACTACCTTTCCATAAACATCAAAATATTTCTCTATCCAACTGAATGGAAGAAAGATTTCATTCCCCTCTCGTCTCCCTTTAATTGTGTGGTCATCATTTATGAGACAGTCAATTTCTTCATATTTGAGTCCTAACACCTTGCTTCCCCCATTGCTATTGAAGCCCCCAGCGACAGGGGGTGCTTTCTGCTGTTCCTGAAGAAATGCCTCCTCGGACTGTTTGGCCAGATGGTTCACATAGTTGTTACTCTCAGATGCTGCTGCTCTTTTTTCTAATCCATCCACTCTGAAGCCACTACCCAGGTGCCGTGGAAACTGGATCGCTTTGTCGCTGGAACACTTATTCCACAAAAGTACTGTGACCAAAGTGAAGAGTGCGCAGATGATAATCAAAGTCTTATAGTTGACCCGAGCTGCCAAGCAACGCATATTCAGACCATACCTATGGAATCAAGAAGAAAAATTCATGCAAAAATGTATTACTACTGATATTTCACAAGATAAGGCTTTATTTTTTATGCTGAATTACCACATTAAGGAAATTTTATTAATTGCATGTAATCTAATTAGATTTAAAATTACAAACTCAAAGTTTCTGGCATGATAAAGAAAAGGCAAGAGGTGCTTTCCCCTTAAAATGCTCACTTGGCACGACCCTCTAAAGCAGAGATTCTCAAACTTTCTGTTTGTAGCTCCATTTGTATCACAGTAATTTTTTCACAGAGCCTATAGGCCCAAAGAAATATCTAATAGTTCCATTTATTAAGTAGTTGGGCCCAAACAACTTAATACATATTTTTGTCTCAATATCTTAGTAGCTGTTTAAACACATAACAGGTCTTATTAAGGTAAATGCCAACATCCATGTGGCCAAATCCAACAGTGAATTTTTAGTGCTCATCCTACTTGACCTCTTCACAGTATAAAACAGTCAATGATTCCTTGGCTTCTAGGGCAACATTCTGTCTTGGTTCTCCTTACACCCCAGTGGCTGCTCCTCCTCAGTCATCTTCAATCATTCCTTCTCATCACCCTAAAACTAAAATGTTGGGAGTGCCATAGGGTCCTAGTCCTCAAACATCTTCTTTATCTGTACTCACTTCTAGGAGATCTCACCCAATCCCATAGCTTTAAATACAATTCATATACTCCCAAAATTCTATCTCCAGGTCAGTCCTTCTTCAGAACTGCAGACATATATACTTAAGTTCCAATCCAACAATTGACATCTTTACTTGGAGGTCAAATAGACTTCTGAAATATAACACCCAAAACTTAACTTCTAATCTTTTCCCTCAATCTGTTCCTCATTTCTTACTGCTCAGACCATAAATCTTGACTCCTTTGTTGCTCACCCCATATCCAATCAGTCAGGAAATCCTATTGGCTCTACCTTCAAATTATGCCCAGAATCTGACCTCTTTTCTGTTACTACTATTACCACCAAATCAGAGCCACTGTAATTTTTCATGTGGAATACAGCAATGATGTCCAAACTAGTCTCTGTGCTTCTATCCTTGCTCTACTATTCTACCTCCAAGTCTATTTTCAACACAGCGGTCAGAATGATGCTTTTGAATATAAGCCAGATCATGTCATTCCAGTCATGACGGGAGAAGAATTTGATGCTGTTGTCCCTGCTGGCCATATAGTGTACCAGCCAGTTGTGATTATATGTAAGCGGTCCCAGGTTGCCTGTTGCTGGGGTCATTGAGAAATATGAAAAATTATAAGTTATTTATGTGCAATATATGGAATATTTCAGCCTGCTAAGAGTAAAGGGAATGGTCTCATTGCTGTTTGCCATGGTAGCTCTGTCATTTATTCTGTGGTATAAATCCATAACTACTTATTTTATTGTTTGCAATCCTCCTTCCCTTTTTCCTCTCAATAAACTCTTTTGGCACCAATGAGATTAAAAAAAACAAAAAGCCCAAAATGAAAATGTTTAATGAAAAAATACACAATGAATTTCTGTTTTACAAGAAGGTTGATGGTGAATGTGCAATCCATTTACTTCTTTTAATTCCAAGAAAGTTAACTTTGAGTCCTTGCCTGTCTGAAAACAACTTTATTCTGCTCTCACCTTTCATGAATAGTTTGGCAGGATATAGAATCCCTGGTTGCACTGTACTGTATTTTCTTTCCAAATGTTGTAGGCAATATTTTACTGTCTTAAAGCATTAAAGGTTACTGATGAGAGATTTGATTTCAGACTGATACTTGTCACTTTGTACATGACTTTTCTCTGGATCTTTTATCCTAGGAATTGTGCAGGTTCATGTGTTACAGTATTATGTCTGCATCACTATTTCAATACTTGATGTGTCCTTTCAATCTGAAAACTGGTGTCCTCTTATTCTTGTTTAATCAATGTATCTTCTTGTAGCTTTGAGTATATTAGTTTCTCTTTTATAAAGTTATCTCTGGTTACCTCTATTTTCTCCAGTGGCATTTTTCTGATTATTTTAGTCTCTCTTTCATGCCATTAGTTTTCCTCACATGCCTGGTGATCTCTGGTTACTCATTCATATTTGGGCCTAAATGACTCATTAGCCAACATAAATTTTCTCTGTTACTGTCAAGATGGTCTGGTTTTGTTTTTGTTTTTGTTTTTTTGGTGAAATGGCTCTCCTGAGGGGGTCTCTGTGTGGGCTAGGTATACAGTGTTCCTTTAGGATGTGTAGGTGGGGAGCCAGCAGGCCCTGTAAATGCCAGAATAAAGATGGCTTTTTCTTTTGTTCTGGGGACATAACTTGTACTCAAGAAGCCTTAGTACAATTTCTCTAAAAAAAGATCTGTCTGGTGCTTTGCCTGGGTTCATGCCAGCTATCTGTAGTCCAAGTGCAGGGGTGAGAGAGGTATGGGAGGTGAGATGAGGGATATACTTGTGCCTTCTTGTACTCGAAAAGAGATCCAGAAATCTGTTCAATTATTACTCTTGGGGAGTCTTCCTATTTATTGTTATTGGCTTCTTCACTTCTTATTTCTATACATTTTATTTCATCAGAGCATCAGGAGGAAAAGAAGGCAAAGATATGGCTTTAATCTTGGAAATAATACAGGTTTTAAGAGCTAGAATTCAATAACATTTTATCATCTGCATTATTAGTATGAGAAAATGTGTTGAATACTAAAAAAACACACAAAAAAGAAAATACAGCGTGACATAAGCAAACCTTCAGAAGTAATATATTTATGCATTGAGAATTTCCTTATATTGTGGTACAGATAAACTGATAATAAATGGTGTTTATTTCAGAAAAAGGTCCTTTATTAAAAACATTTACCTGCCAAAATTTGAATCATTTGTCAGCTATACCTAAAACGTAGACCAATTAAAACAGAAATATAAAGCTTTTTGTTGCATCTTTGAGAAGTGCCCATTCTCCACGACTCCGGTGAGAGTAATCCTCCTGGTAAAAAGTAGGCTACCATTATGATGAGGCACATGAGGGGAAAGTAAAGAAAAATCGAAGTTAAAAACTTTCAATAACCTTTATGCCCAGATTTTATCTGATACCATTCCTCAATCAAAGCAATCAGGGCTTCTTAGAGAAATGGATGATTCCAGGTCTGGGGCCTTGCCATAACAGAAAACTTTTCAAATATCAATGAAATCATAATCCAGAAATCAAAAAAAGTTGAAGAGGTCAAATAAAAGGTGATTAGAAATATATTGATAATTACTGAGGCTGAAAAATACCTTGGAGGTTCACTGTATTTTTCTCTATACTTTTATGTTTAAATGTTTCCATAATTTAGAAAAGTAGTATCATAGCAAAAAGACACAGGACAGGAATGAGCCTGAAAGGTCCCCTTCCCCACTAGTCAGAGTTGTGAGAATTAAGATGACCAAACCAATAGCCTCATATGTTAAAAAATCCTATTTTATAGAAAAATTGTGGCTAATAAAGTAGAAAAAATTTTTTAAATAAAAAAATTATGGGCGCCCTCATTAAATTACTAATTTAGGCAAATATTAGAGTAAGGTATGTTTGATAGGGACATAGAGATTCATACTGTGCAAAGTAACACCAAATGTATTGTTTTCTAGTCACAAAGAGAAAGATGAAATGCTACAGTGAAGGATCAAATGGTCATTACCCTAATTCAGCGATCAAATTCAGTCTCATTAATGGTGACTCATCTAGATACTGCCTCTTTTTAAAAAAAATTGAATTTATTGCGGTGACATTGGTTAATAAAAGTATACATGTTTCAGGTATACAATTCTACAATACATCTGTATATTGTATTGTGTGTTCTCCTTCCATCACCATTTATCCTCCTATCCCCACTTATACCTCCCTCCACCCCCCTTTCCTCTGGCAATCATCATACTGTTGTCTGTGTCCATGAATCTCCCTTTTTTTTTTCTTTGCTTAGTACCCTCACCTATCTCACTCAGCCCTCACTCCCCCTGACAGCTGTCAGTCTGTTCTCTGCAGATACAGTGTCTCTTGATGAGTTAAAATAAAAAGTACATAACCTATCACATAGCCCAACCAAAAATGTTTAACTTAAATCTCTCGGGCCTTAAGATTTAACTTCTAGTTAATAGGAAATACAAGGTATAGAGGAACAAGTTAAGTATGGGAGCAACCAGATACATTTAGAAGGTAAAACATCCTGCAGGAGAGCTAGCCCTGTCTCCTCAATAAGTTTAGTGGCATACAAAGAAAAAGGGTACTAGATTCAATGAGAGAGAGAGAGAGAGAGAGAGAGAGAGAGAGAGAGAGAGAAGACATATAACAACCAGATGTGAAAATTTGTCCTACACCAGGAAATTTGACTATGGACTTGATAAGAAGGAAAGATGGAAGGACATATGGAGAGATACTGTTAAATAAAAAAAAGGAGGTTATAAAACAGCAATATAGTATGATCTCACTTTAGTAAAAAAAAGCGTATTTTCTAATTTTCATGATATTTGTTGTTTTTAACTGTATAAATTGAAAATTAAAAAGGTCAAAGAAATATTGTTAAAATGTTAAAAGGAATAAGAATAAATTTTAAGTTAAAAACGTGTATAAGTATTTAGCTTTCAAAACAGGCACTGACATTTTTGGAGAAGAGGGAGAGATTGGTGAGATAGGAGGAGGATGGAGAGAAAGAAAACCCTGATATTGGCATGTGGTATTAACTACCAAATCAGGCTTATCTAAAGGTAAATGTGAACATTTTATTATAATGTTGCTCAAATTGTAGAAAACTGACCATAGAAACTTTCAAATTTCAAAAAGTAGCCTGCATTGACATTTTGCTAAGTATAAATGATAGTAACTTTAAGAGCTAAAACGAGGGTTTTCTGCTGAGTGGTGATAAGCTTCCTACTTAACTTTAAAGCCTTTGCCACATCTATGAACTAGATTAACCTTTCAAGTTACAAAAAAAGTTAAAAAACCCCATAAATAAAAAACTTTGAAACCTCATCTATTGCTGACCCTAAAGATTTATTTTATTAGAAACATAATGCAATAAAATTTGATTTTAGTAACTGTGGAAATCTACAACAGAAAATAACATTCAGTAAGATCATAAAGAAACTGGAAAAATTTTGCAGAAATAGATAAAAATTAGGGAAAACAAAATATAACTTAGTTTTTCTTTGGGAGAACAAATTGTTCTCTTCTAAAACGATCTGCAATTCAAAGAACTCTTCTGTGATAATTTACTTTTCAAATTCATTTTCTTAACAGAATATTTCAAATAACCACTAGAGTGATTCAATAAACATTAAAAATGTGAATATCACCATGAATTTTTAAAATATGAAGGTCATATTTCAGTTAAGAGCAACCTTAAGATAAATTTGTACAAGATTTCATTGAAAGAAATCATTGGCTTTTTCTTTCCTCTGAATAATGTAGACCAAAGCTTGCTTGCTCATTCTTTAATTACTTATATATCTAACAATTTACATTTGTTATAATTCTTTGGTACCAAGTAAATAAAAGGAATAGGAGTTGCTCAATAGATAATCAATCTGACTATGTATATAGAAAATGTTATGAGACAAAAACTGTAAAAAAGGTTACATAAATTTGGTATGAAACATAAAGGAGGAAGCCTGTTACTGTCCCTTAACTTTGTAACGTGTTGAGGAAAGCTTCAAGGTGGAATGAGTAGAAGATTGACAGACAAGTATTTGCACTTGCTATTCCTTCTGCCTGGTACTGTTTCCCCAAATATCCAGTAGCTTGCTCCCTTATTTCTTCAGGTCCCTGCTTAAGGGGCAACAGGTCAAAGAGACCATTTCTGACCACCCTACCTAAAATAGCAGTTCTCACCCTGACATTCTCCAGCTTTATTTTCCTTCTTAGCATGTATGACCACTTGATACTATATATACATACTTAGATTATTAGCCATCTCCAATTTAGAATTTAAATCCCACTAGGACTAGGATTTTGTTTCTCCTGGATCCCCAGCGGCTAGAAATGTGCCTGGTTCACCGGAGGCATTCAATATAGATTTGGTGAATGAACGAACAATGTTAAGTATGCAATTTTAAAAATAACAGACATTTAAAATAGATAACTTTGTTTTCTTTCCCATATTTGGGTATTCTGAAATCATAATCCAAATAAAAATGAACATAATGGATACAATAGAATATGGATTGTGACGCTGTATACAGGCCAACTCTTTAAAACAGATTTACAATTTAATTACTGCTCTTAGTAATGTTCCATCTGTTTACTGTTTGATAGACCAAGATTTAAATTACACAAATGGTTAAGCATTCTGTGATAGCTCTAATTCAAAGGAGAACTGCCTAATATTTCTGGTGGTCAGGCCTCTTCTAATAATGTAAACAAGCAGTATTCTCTGGCAATTACAATAAAGGACAAACTGAGAAGGGAATTTTGCTAGTGCCCATTTTTTAGAATAACAAAAGTTAAAGTAATCTTTGATACAAGTGGCCTATAATGCATCAAATAAGATTATATTTCTAGGTACACATCCCAAAGAAATTGAATAGGGAGTATATGGTATATTATATGATTTACATTTCAGAAATGAAGAGGCTAAGGTACAATAGTCCACAATAGCTTCACTAAAGAAGAGGACAGGAACAAAGCCAAAATAAATGAGAATTTAAACCTGATTAAAAATTGTATTTCTTCTATTTTACAGATGATAAAACTGAAGCTATGTGATGTTAAGTAATTTACCCTAGGTCACAAGATTACTTGATAGTTCACTTGAGATTTGAATTCAAGTTTGTTTGATTCCAAACCTTGTGTTCTAACTGACATGTCATAGGGTATCTTTGAGCAGATATATATTGTATTTCTGACACTGAATACTACCTTCCCTAAGAAAATATTCGAATTTATAATAGGTTACCAGTTGTGAATTGAACTCAAACATTTACAGGTCTTATTCCAGACAAAGATGAATTCTGACCTTGAATTAATAGCTTGCAAAGGTAAAATATGATTTTAGGAAAAGTTATCTAGTATTCTAAAAATTTATTAGTATTTTTGAATTGTCTTCAAATTCAACAGTGTAACTGCATGCCATATTAATATAAGGAAATAGTAGAAATGACTCATAATTATGAATATTTAAGTATATACAGTCCAATAAAGCTACCCGGTCTCTAGGTAGATTAGAATAATTAAGCCCTTGAAAATAGGATCCCACTGGCCCCACAAATCCAGCAATAACTTACAAATGCATAACAAAGCTTCATTTCTGCTGATAATTATCATGATGCTCTGGGGTGGCTTGTTAAAACAAAACCTTTCTCTAGAGACAGAAATGGAGCATAATAACAGTTTCATCAGTCCATGTTAATTTGAGGCTTTGAAAATAATGTGTTGGTGTTCTAAAAATCCCAAGGTGGCAGTATATGTCAGAGTAACTAGCATTAGTATAAAAAGGGAGGCTGTAAAAAGTATAAATCTTAAGGTAAAAATATTTTTATTTCATGATTGTCTTAATTAGGCAGGGGCAAAACAAAAACAAAAACCACCCAAAAAAACCAAAAACAAAACCCCCCACAAAACTACAACCCAGGTTAAATGTTTTAACCTTTTTTTCTACTTAGTGTAATTTCTGGCAAGAATGTATAATATTGGATATAGACTGCCTGTAATTACCCTCAGAATGAAAATTATCTGTGGCATCAAAGCTCAAGTTTATCTGCTCAGTTACTCAAAACAAATCTGCTTTGAAACAACTTAACCCAATAGTTTAGCTTTCTCTGCTATTCTCATATCCATTGCCACGAAAGGAAAAAACAAACAAAACAAAAATGAAAAACTTCCAACTATAGAAATAAAGGAGACCCATCTAATAGAGAATGTTAACGGTATAGAAGCTGGGAAAGGTACACTGTGGTACTGTGCTGTATTTGCAAGGAGAGCTGAGACCACCTGCTGTTTTCTATTACTCGAGTGTGGAAGCTAACTTTCTTTTTTCTCCCCAATTAAAAAGAAAATTGTGGTAAAATACACATAACATAAAATATATCCTCTTAACCACTTTAAGTGTACAATTAAGTGGTATTAAATATTCATAATGTTGTGCTACTATCACTACCATTTATCTCCATAACTCTCATCTTATAAAACTGAAACTCATTAAGCATTAAACATTAACTCTCTATTCTTCTCACCTTACCAATCTATAGTAACAACCAATCTACTTTCTGTGTTTATGCTTTTGACTACATTAAGTATCTGATATCAGTGAAATCATATAATATTTGTCTTTGTGTGATTGGCCTATTTCACTTGGTATATTCTTGTTTCATCCATGTTGTAGCACATGCCAGAAATTCCTTCCTTTTTAAGGCTGATTAGTATTCAATTGTATGTATATACCACATTTTGCTTCTTTATTTATCAACTGATGGATACTTAGATTGCTACCATCTCTTGACTATTGAGAATAATGTTGCAATAAACATGGGTGTACAAATATCTTTTCAACACCATGTTTTCAATTCTTTTGGGACAAATACCCAGAAGTAGAATTGTTGATCATATGATAATTCTATTTTTAAGTAGTTTCTGATAGCTTTCCTGCTTTCTTGTATGACAAGATATCCAGGGTTATCATGGATGAACCCATGAAACAGCCATTCTTGAAAGAGTTCTAGTTTCTTTCAGTGGGAATATCTAGATTATTTCTAATAGAAATTTCTTGACATTTCTATATTTCAGGTATATAAACACCCCTTTTCCATGTTTCAGTGCTGGTGTACTATTTTTAGATATATTAGTCATTTTAATAGTGACTGGAGGTAGGGTTATAGGGAATCAAATACCTATAGCCAGAATGGTATCAGAATCTGTTAGGATTAGGTTCTGCTATTAGCAGACACCAGAAAAAATATCCTTATGTGTTTAAGCCATTGTTATTTTCACAACAGTAAATTAAACTGTTGACCTTGAGAAGAATATACCTGCTAAAAAGGACTCCTCTTTGTTAATTGAGCTCAAATTCATAATCAGAGTCTAGCAACCATTGTTTGCAGAAGTCTCTCACACATGTTGCATTTCAAGGAAAAGCCACAGACTGGGCTGTCAAACCTCTTAACACTGTGTACCTGCTCTCTGAGCCAACCCTTATAAGAGAACTCCTAGAATGGTATTTCAATCAATAGGACTGAGACTTTCCCCATCCACAGGGAGCTGCACAACTATATCCTCATTTGTATATTCACCAATCAATCAGAGCAGCTCCATTCTGACCAATTAGGATAGTGCTTTTTGGACCAATCAAACACAAAGGATTTGAAACCCTCATTTGTATGAGAATGCACCAATCAGAGACTGGGAGTGGGCACTAGTGTCTATATAAGCAAGCTACTTCTGCCTCACTGGAATGTCCTTTAAGTTTCCTTCAAACTGTGTTTCCCCAGGTAGAGATGTGACATCAGAGCTGGAAATGGAGCAGTCATGCAGGAGTGGAGCAGAGCTGTAACACTGGGGCCTTCTCACCTGAGCTGTCTCACAGCCGTGGTGTTCCAACCATGATATATCACTATTGAGCTGTCATAGCTGAGCTATATCATAATCGAACTATTTGCACTACATAAAGTCTCTCCCCCTTCAATGCACTTCAAATTGGGGGCTCCTGTTGCTGTTGAATTGGCAATAACATCTTTCAGTTGACAAAACTCAGAAGTAGGTAGTCTGGAGCTAATGAACACCTACATCATTAAGGATCTAGGTGCTTTCTATCTTTTTACATCACACTATGGCCCAATAAAAATACTGAAGCCTCAGTCACCACGTTTGTGTTGTGGCCCAAAAAGAAAAGGAAAGAAAGAAGGGCATAAGAGCATATCATCTCTCAGTAGAATGTCTTATCCATTGTAGGTAATCCTCAAATATTAAATCGAAATGTGTTTATTCAGGCATACAGAAGGTATGTATCTAGTCACAGTGTTTATAGTCATGTATAGTTTCAAACTAATCCATTGGCTTGTATTACCTAATATGGCAACCTAGTTTTCCCTAGTCCAGAGCTTTGCTGAAAATCATCCCCAGCACTGCATGGGTAGGTCCACCCCTGCTACCCTAATCTACCCTCAAACCTGCATGAGACATATTAGGTTTTTTAAAAACCACATTTGAAGAATAAAAGTGTTAGTTTTGTTTAGTTTTTGAAGGGGTAGGAGGAAAGGTTACAGGGAAAGGAAAAATTTAATGAGTAGTTTTACCATATGCCAGGTGCTGTACATACTTTAGTTACTGAAATCAAACCCTAAGAAGAAGCTCTTATTATCACCAGCATATAGTAGTTGAGAAAACTGAGTAGTTTTAACTCTGCTGGGAAAAAAATTATTAGCAAGCATATAGTGGGATTTAAACCTAGATTTATCTGGCTGCAAAGTGAAGGTTCTTTACATCTGACCACAATAGCATATTATCTGGCTCCAAGTCACCAATTTACTTTCTTACTGACTAGATCAGAGCACAATGATTTGTCCTTGGTTTGTGCAGACATCTTAAACTACTAGTATTATGCAGCAACTTCTGAAACGAAAATGTTTCTGAAAACAGCTTATAAATGTATTCAGCTTAATTCTCTCTCACATTTAAAGCAATAATATAAAGAACTAGGGCAGAGAGCAAAGAGCAGCTTTGTATCCAGAAAAGCTAAACAATTATAGTGTAGCTAAAATGTTCTTTGAAGTATTTGTATAGTACTTAACTAAAAAAAGTGTCTGCTTCTTCTAAGCAATGTGTTAAACTAAGCATATGCTATGTAAATAAATCAGTTCAAAAAGGAGCCCCATGCTTTTCCAGCTGTGTGAGATTTCTCCCCTCATTAGGAAAGTCTGGAGAAAGAAAACCTAATGATGTGTTTACTCTGCATGGCCCTGGACAGGGGGATTTACAATACAAATTGGTAGAACTAGCCTAAGAAGTTCTACAAAATAGCTGCTGATAATGTTTTATCAAGTTTGGTGCAATCCTGCAAAACAGGAATGACAAAAGGGGAAAGGTTCATCAAGTCGGTTGCTTATAGTAATTTTAAACAATCATAAGGCATAAAGAGATAGTCTTGGCCATACAGAAGCTGTATGTGAAGAAATCAGTGCCCACACTGATTCCTAAATGTGAGAAGTGACTGGGCTAATTTTTAGCACAGAAACAGTAGAATGCATTTCTGAGCTACTTCACAAAGCAATGCAGAAAGTATCACATTGGGAAAAAAATAACTGAGAGAATGTGCTAACAAGAATTATGTGAGAACAATCTGTCAGGTTGTTAGATTATACTGTGAATTCTATTTGCTAGTTGACTTATTGTTTTTCTAATGTTTATGATAAAAGGAAACATCTAATATACCAGCTTTCTGCGCTATATAATCTTTGCAATTAAAAAAAAGATAAGGTTAGCACCCACATTTTAGATTTCTCTTAACAGTTAACAGAATAGCAGGGCAGGAAACAGAGGGACCTTTGTTAAAAGGGAAGGAGAGAAAGAGACTATCACATATACTTCTCATATCTACAAAGTGTGTATTATCTCCTTTTCCAGATAGGGTAGATTTGAGAACTAAATGAAATAATGTATATATCTGAAAATTGTGGGCCCTGGTCAGGTGGCTCAGTTGGTTGCAGCATGGTCCCGTACACCAAAAAGATTGCGGGTTCAATTCCCTGTCAGGGCACATACTTAGGTTGTGGGTTCAATCCCCTGATATGTTTCTTTCTCACATTGATCTCTCTTTCTCTCTAAAATTAAAAAAAAAAAAATTCTCAGGTGAGGATTAAAAAGAAAGTGGAAATGTTAGTTTTATTTTGCTCCTTGCAGAGGATTACTAGTTTGTTCAAAGTAAAAATCTGTCCAAAGTCTAATAAGAGAGACCTGGAAACTGAAACCAGATTAAAGGACTAGAATTCAATTTTTGAACTCTTAGTTCAGTGTTTGCCATTATGCTACATTTTCATTGTACTTCATTTCATATAATTTATCTTTCTACTTTTACAGTATGCGAAATTAAAAAGTATGTCCTAAATGTCATATAGTACCTCCAAATTTTGAAAACAGTCAACATGTTTTTCGTCCCCAATTTCTAAGAGGGCTCAGAGCCCTCAGTGACAAGTCTCCTTTTAGATTATCTAAGACTAAGGGATCTCTTAGGATCTCACTCACGAGAATGCCGTACTAACCCAGAAATTCTATAATTAATAGGTTATAAACATAAATGTTTATAGCAGTTTATTTATAATAATACCAACAGGAAAAATCCCAAATGTCTATCAATTGGTAAATTGTGATTCATTCATACAATGAAATACAACTCAGCAATAAACTGATACCTGATACCTATAACAACATAGATGAATCCTAAAATAAAGTTAATACTTAACATATGATTCCATTTATGTGACATTCTGGAAAGAGCAAAACTATAGTGATAAAAGTAAGATCAGTAGTGGCAGGAAGGAACTGACTATAAAGGGGCATGAGGGACTTTGCAAGGGTGAGGGGGTGGGGTGGTAATGGAAATGTTCCAGATTTTGATTGTTGTGGTGCAGGTTACGTGAATGTATATATATGTCAAAACTCACATAACTGTACACTTTATTATTATTATTATTTTAATATATTTCTTTATTGATTTCAGAGAGGAAGGGAGAAGGAGAGAGAGAGAGATAGAAACATCAATGATGAGAGAGAATCATTGATCGGCTGCCTCCTGCACACCCCCTACTGGGGATCGAGCCCGCAACCCAGGCATGTGCCCTTGGCCGGGATCGAACCTGGGACCCTTCAGTCCACAGGCTGACGCTCTATCCACTGAGCCAAGCCGGCTAGGGCTAACTGTACACTTTAAAAGAAGTGCATTTTGTTGTTGTTATTAATCCTCACCAAAGGGTATTTTTTCCATTGATTTTTTTTTTTTTTTGAGAGAGAGAATGGAAGGGAGGGGGAGAGACAGAGAGAGAAACATCGATGTGAGAGATACATCGACTGTTTGCCTCCCACATGACTGGGGCCAGGGATCGAGCCTGCAACCAAGGCACACGCCCTTGACAAGAATCGAATCCAAGACTCTTCAGTCCACAGGCCAATGCTCTAATCACTGAGCCAAACCAGCCAGGCTAAAAGAAGTGCATTTTATTGAGTGTAAATTATCCTATATAATAAAAGGCTAATATGCAAATTTACCAAACAGCAGAACGACCGGTCACTATGATGTATAGATAGATGCTCAATGCAGGAGCTTCCCCCTAGTGGTCAGGGCACAGGCTGGGCTGAGGGCCAGCTCCCCCCACCTCCCAGTGCATGAATTTTGTGCACCGGGCCTCTAGTACCTCAATAAACCTAATTGTTAAAACAATGTGTACAATTAGTCAGGAAAAATGCATTTCTATAGGATTTATTTTGAGTAATAAAGGCTATGAAAATATAGAAGAAACTAATAAATTAAGTAAAATAAAAAGGAGATAGTATATTTTGGAAAAAACCTGAGCTCTTGAGTTTGATAGACCTAAATTTGAATATTGGTAAGCTGGACAATCTTGGACAAGTTAGGTAAACTTTCCAAATCTTGATTTCTCATCTGTAAAGCTGAGATAAGACCTTCTACTTTATAAAGTAGTTGTAAGATTAAATGAACACTTACTTTGGTTCCCACCATACAGTAGGCAAACAAAGGAAAATGTCTATGGATAAAGTGGTATCTTTTTTTAAATCAATAAAGAAATAATCACCTTCCTACATCAGTTAATTTAAGCAACATGTTTTTTTTTTTTGCTATGCATCTATTATATGGTATGTTAGCACTTTCCAAATAGGCAACCCAAGAGAAGTACACCCTTTTGCCCCTCAAAAGAACACCTTTCTCTAAGCTTCTGAAATTTTTATGTCATAAATGTTGATAAGAACAGCAATCAAGAAACAAATACAATCTGCCTTTCCACAGAATGATGTATTGGTATGAAATATAAATCTTATCAGCAATAAATGTGAATTAAGCTAAGATTTCCCAGATGTACAATTTTCTAAGCAAATAGGAAGGTTACCAAACCGAATTAACTTCAGCACTGTAGGAACTTTCATTCAACTCCTACTTAAGACCTTACTGCATGCTGAGCAAAGGGTATAAATACTTCCTGTTGGTTTTTAAATTTGAGACAACTGGAAATTACAACACAAATTCCATTTACTTAAATAAGGTGCCTGAAGTAGAGATAAAATTTATCCAAAATAGTATTTCTTAATGTTTAGAAATACATTTCTATATATTTTCTAAGGGTTGAAACTAAGTTTTCATGGACATTTACATAAACAGTTTCAATTCTTGGTACTGGGATTATTTACAAAGGTGAGATCTGAATTACAAATATTTGGCAAAGAGAAAACTATATCTTCCCAAATTGAAATTATCTTCTCCATAAATGTATCTGTGTGTATCATGTACACTTCATATATCGAATATACATATATATGTATATATTTTCTTTCTGTGATAAGCCTCACCATAGCCCACACACTGCTTCATGTTTTTTAAAAACTGCTAGTACATTGCATAACATTTCTCATCTACAAAATAGAATTTAAAAGTGTTATCCACATTTTATAAGCTTTAGGCTTCTAACTGTGGCAAATATTGTTTAAAAAATGAGAAATTAGCCCAAACCAATATGCTCAATTAATATTTGACAAAGGAGGCAAGAACATACAATGGAGCCAAGATAGTCTCTTCAATAAATGGTGTTGGGAAAATTGGACAGATATATGCAAGAAAATGAAACTAGACCACCAACTTACACCATACACAAAAATAAACTCAAAATGGATAAAGGACTTAAATGTACGACAGGAAACCATAAAAATTCTAGAAGAATCCAAAGGCAACAAAATCTCAGACATATGCCAAAGCAATTTCTTCACTGATACAGCTCCTAGGGCACTTGAAACTAAAGAGAAAATGAACAAATGGGACTACATCAAAATAAAAAGCTTCTGCACAGCAAAAGAAACCATCAACAAAACAACAAGAAAACCCACTGCGTGGGAAAACATATTTGCCAACGTCATATCTGATAAGGGCCTAATCTCCAAAATTTATAGGGAACTCATACAACTTAACAAAAAGAAGATAAACAATCCAATCAAAAAATGGGCAAAGGATCTAAATAGACACCTTTCAAAAGAGGACATTCAGAAAGCCAAGAGACATATGAAAACATGCTCAAAGTCACTAATCATCCGAGAGATGCAAATCAAAACAACAATGAGGTACCATCTCACACCTGTCAGAATGGCTATCATCAACAAATCAACAAACGACAAGTGCTGGAGAGGATGTGGAGAAAAAGGAACACTTGTGCACTGCTGGTGGGAATGCAGACTGGTGCAGCCACTATGGAAGACAGTATGGAGTTTCCTCAAAAAACTGGAAATGGAACTCCCATTTGACCCTGTGATCCCACTTCTAGGAATATATCCCAAGAAACCAGAAACACCAATCAGAAAGGATATATGCACCCATATGTTCATAGCAGCACAATTCACCATAGCTAAGATCTGGAAACAGCCTAAGTGCCCATCAGTAGATGAATGGATTAGAAAACTGTGGTACATCTACACGATGGAATACTATGCTGCTGTAAAAAAGAAGGAACTCTTACAATTTGCAACGGCATGGATGGAGCTGGAGAGCATTATGCTAAGTGAAATAAGCCAGTCAATGAAGGAAAAATACCACATGATCTCACTCATTCATGGATAATAAAGACCATTACAAACTTTTGAACAATAATAGATACAGAGGCAGAGCTGCCTCAAACTGATTGTCAAACTGCAGTGGGAAGGCCAGAGAGGGTTGGGGGGCAGAAGGGAGGGGAGTAAGAGATCAACCGAAGGACTTGTATGCATCCATATAAGCATAACCAATGGA
>NW_005355833.1:3071009-3073129 GCF_000412655.1 Myotis brandtii | reverse complement strand
ATACCCTTTGTAATACTTATTATAATATTTTTTTTAAAAGAATAAAAAAAAATGAGAAATTAAGACGATACACAAATCTTCCCTACTCCATTAAGCAAACTACAAAGCGGCTAGGACCTCCAAGCAACCCAATAGGAATCTAGGTTATCAACTGAGCTTCAGTTAGGCCCTATGTTGTTAGGAGTAAAACTCCATCTCTAGGAATCAGAGCGAATTTAAAAAGGAGCTTAACTTTATGCATTGAATTTGAAGACATTAACACCACTGTTTTCTACCCCCTTACTATATTATATGGGGTAGGGAAGGGGAAAGATGTTCAAGTATGTTATTGATGTCTATTTCTTGACTGAAGATTAAATTCTTCTAGCAGTTTCTTGGTGTAAATTTACATAGCCTGAATGCAGAAATGAAACAAGGGGATTTTATTCATAAGCTAAAAACAAGCATAAAGTCAATAAAATTTTTATTTCTTTCTTATTCTCTACTTTAATCACAAGAAGTGATTAAGCAAGTCATAGGGAAGTTGGCGGTTTTAAGACTTTTGGGGGTCATATGGAATCTTTTTACATGTTTTTTATATACTTTAGACCTGACACCCTTGGGGGTTATAGAGCACCCTAATGTTAAATATTCCCAACCTGAACATATTTTTCTGTAAGGAATTCCTTAAGATGACTCATCAAATTCTAAGCCAGCGGTTCTCAACCTGTGGGTCGAGACCCCTTTGGCGGTCGAATGACCCTTTCACAGGGGTCGCCTAAGACCATCCTGCGTATCAGATATTTACATTATAATTCATAACAGTAGCAACATTACAGTTATGAAGTAGCAACGAAATAATTTTATGGTTGGGTCACAACATGAGGAACTGTATTAAAGGGCCAGAAGGTTGAGAACCACTGTAAGCCTTTCCAGGAAAATGAGAAATTACCCTAAAATGCCCAAATATGGATATTCTATCATCTTCAGTAATGTCAAATGTTATTTCTTTACTTTACATTATTTCTCATTTGTATATTCTCTGCCTCATTCCTTCTGGTCTGCTGCTCCTCCCCATAAAGCACATCCTCCACTGAAACAGAAACACTCTCAATTAGCCTGATGACTTTAGACTAATCTAAACCTTGCAACTCTCCAAGGATGAATTTCTTATACACCCTTGTTGTTGCATTTATATCAGAAAAAAAACACCTTGAGAAGAGAAACCATGTGTAAATGGATCATCCCCCCCCCCTCCCCACAAGTGCCTAGGGCAATGCAGTTTTGTTTTCTTTCCATATAATGGTCTAATTATTCTGGGAATACATCTCAATAAATTCCGATGAATATAATTCTCACCTCAAATTGTACTTTGCTATCCTAAACACTGAGTTACATCTCCCTTATCACCCATTTTGGACTTCTGACTTCCAGAACTGTAAGATAATAAATTTGTTTAAGCCACTAAATTGTGGTAATTTGTCACAACAGCAATAGGAAACTAATACACCTCGCAATTAGTAAGCCCCAATGTTTACTATTTTTACTGACACCTGACTGTAGGTACTTATGTAGAATCTGCACCTTTAATATTATTTCTATAATCAGGCTTGGCAGGCATAATCTTCTGGTTAATGAGAGAACAAATCTTAATTCGAGGGGAAAAATTAAAACTAAAATATAGTTTCCAACTATAGTTGCGCATTTGTCTATTTCTCCTTTCAGTTCTACTAGTTTACCTTCATTTATTTTAAAGTTGTTATTAGATGTCTAGACATTTTGGAGTATCTCATATTTCTTGCTCTGAAATATACATTTCTGATATTAATATAGGAACTCCAGCTTTCTTTCGATTAGTGTTTACTAGTACATTGCATAACATTTCTCATGTTACTTTTATTTTTTTTAGCTTTTTAAATTTTTTTTTATTTTAATTAAATCTTTATTGTTCAGATTATTACATTGGTTCCTCTTTTTTCCCACCATATCTCCCCTCCACCCAGTTCCCACCCCACCCTCCGCCTTCACTCCCCACCCACTGTCCTCATCCATAGGTGCACGATTATTGTCCAATCTCTTCCCGCACCCCCCACCCCCCTTTCCCCCCCAAGAATAGTCAGTCCATTCCCTTTCTATGTCCC
>NW_005355833.1:3062302-3068645 GCF_000412655.1 Myotis brandtii | reverse complement strand
GCACCTCCTCTGAGTCTCGGTATGCTTTTCTCTTTCCTTCTAGTTGTAGAAATTCCACTCAGCCAGCCTTCCTGTGGTTCTGGATGATGTCTGTTATGTCTTTTAGTTGTATTTTTGAAGTGGTTGTGCGAGGCAGCAATCTCTGGTGTTTACCTATGCCGCCATCTTGGTTTCTCCTCATCTGTTACTTTTAAAAAATATTTTTAAATCAATTTTTTAGAGAGGAAGTAAGAGGGAGATAGAAACATCAATGTGAGAACAAAACATTGATTGGCTGCCTCCTGCATGCCTGCTATTGGGGATCTGGGCATGTGCCCTGACCAGGAATGGAACCAGCAAACTTTTGATGCACAGGACAATGCCCAACCAACTGAGCGACAATGGCCAGGGCTCTCATTTGTTTAATTCCAACTATATCTTTATATTCAAAGTGTGTTTCTTGTAGACAGTACATAATTGAGTCTTTTTAAAAAACATCTAATCATACAATCTCTTTTAATGAGGGTGTTTAGATCACTTACATTTCATGTGATTATTAATATGGTTGGATTTAAACCTCTATCTTGTTATTTGTCTATTTATATCACCTTTTTCTTTTTTTCCTATCATCTTTTGGTATTTTTTATGATTCCACTTTATCTCTACTACTGACTTATGAGCTATACCTTTTTATTATTTCACTTCTACTTATGTTATAGACACCACAATATATTTTTATTCTTGTTGTAGGCAGTTCTTTTCAAGGGAAAAATATCTTAAGTGAAGGGAAAAAGGCATTTATATCTTCCCACATATTTACTGTTTCCAGTGCTCTTTATTCTCTTTGTAAGATGCAAATTTCTGATACCATTTTCTTTCTGCCTGAAGAACTACTTTTAACATTTCTTGTAATGCAAGTCTGTTGGTGACAAATTCTCTCAGCTTTTTAATCCAAAAAAGTCTTTATTTTGCCTTCATTTTGGAAAGATCATTTTTGCCAGGTACAGAGTTCTAGGCCGTTTTCTTCTTCTTCTAGTACTTTAAGAATGTCACTTCCCTGTTTTCTGACATGCATAGTTTCTGACAAGAGGTCTACATTAATTTTTATATATCTGTTCATCTGTTATTTAAGGTGATACTTTTTCCCTCTGGCTGCTTTTAAGATAATTTTTAAGATTTTGTCATTTCATTTCAACAATTTGATTATTTTGCCTGGTTCCTTTGCTTGGAGATTTGTGAACTTCTGTATCCTATGGGTTTATAGTTTTCATCAAACTTGGTAAACATTTGCTTACTATTCTTTAAAATATTTTTTTCTGTCTCCCATCTCCTTCTGAAACTTATTTTGCTTGTGTTAAACTGCATGATATTGTCCCATGTCTCACTGATGTGTATTTTTTCCAAGTATTTTTTTCTCTTGGTGCTTCATTTTAGATAATTGCTATTGCTGTCTTCAGGTTTTAACTAATCTTGCTCGTCTTCAATGTTGAATCTGCTCATCTCATTTGCTGTATTTTCTTTTTTGTTGTTAATCCTCACCTGAGGATATTTTTTCCATTGATTTTTGGAGAGAGTGAAAGGGAGCGAGGGAGGAATATCCATGTGAGAGACACACACTGATTGGTTGCCTCTAACACACGCCCCAACCAGGGGCCAGGAATTGAACCTGAAACCCAGGTACATGCCCTTGGCATGGAATCAAACTTGTGACCCTTAGGTGCAGTGGCTGATGCTATAACCACTAAACATACTGGCCAGGGCTGTATTTTCCATTTCAGATATTGTAGTTTTCATTTCTAGAAGTCCTACTTGGCTCTCCCTTTTTAAAAATAACTTCCATTTCTCTCCTTCACATGCTCATGTTTTTCTCTACCTTCCTGAACATATGGAGTATATTTGTAATTGCTGCCTTAATGTCTTTGTCTGCTAATTCGATCTTCCTCTCTTCCTACTGGTTAATTTTTGTCTTGATGATGGGTCATATTTTTCTGCTTCTTTGCATGTCTGGTAATTTTTCATAGGATGCAAAACATTTAAGAATTTTGCATTGTTGGATATTGGATTTTTTTTCAGATTTGTTATGAGTATATATTCATCTGTTGTGCTTAATCTTCACTATACAAATATATTGCATATTTTTTTAAAAGTAGAAAATGCTATTAAGATATATGAGTCAATAAATGAATGTGTACAATTTATTTGTTTACCCTCAACAAATTTTAAGTGTACAGTCCAGTACTATGAACTACAAGCACAACAGAACTCTAGAACTTTTTCGTCTTGCATACCTGAAACCTTATACCTACTGAACAGCAACTTTCCATTTCTCCCTCCCTCTAGCACCTAGCAACCACTATTCTTTCTGCTTCTGAGTCTATTTTAGAAAACTCATGTAAGTGGAATTATGCAGTATTTGTTCCTTTAATGACTTATTTCATTTAGCATAAGGTCCTCAAAGTTCATCTATGTTGCTGCATGACAGTTTTTCTTTTCCATTATATGTATATACCACATTTTCTTTATTCATTCATCCGTCGATGGACATTTATGTGGCTTCCACACCTTGGCAACTGTGAACAATGCTTCAATGAATAGAGAAGTGCAAATACCTCTTCAAGATCCTGATTTTAATTATTCTGAACAAATACCTAGATGTGGGACTGCTGGATCATATGGTATAGATTTTTAAAGTGTTTTTTAGCTTTGTTCTGGGTGTAGTTATGTTACTTGGCAATAATTTGATAATTTCAAGGCTTACTTTTAAACTTTGTTAGGTGGGTCCAGAGTAGCTTTTAGTCTAGGACAGCGACTTTAAACTAGTATGCTGTGGCACACTGCTGTGCTACAAGAATTTTTAAAACATGCAATACCCGCCACTGCTGCTGCGCTCGCCAGCCGTGAGCGGCACTCTCCCTGTGGGAGCACACTGACCACCAGGGGGCAGCGCCTGCATTGAGCATCTGCCCTCTGGTGGTCAGTGTACATTATAGCAACCGGTCATTCCTCCGTATGGTCTATTTGCATACTAGCCTTTTATTATATAAGATAGGATAGGCACATAATTTTTTAAAAAGTCACTTTGGAGCAAAAAGGGTAGATAATTACTATTATTATTTATGTAAATCAGTCAAAATTATACCTATTTTTTTTTTTTGGTAAAAAAGTATCTATTTAGATCTTTTGCCCATTTTTTTGATTTGATCGTTTATCTTCCTTTTGTTAAGCTGTATGAGTTCCCTGTAAATTTTGGAGATTAAACCCTTATCAGAGATAACACTGGCAAACATGTTCTCCCATGCAGTGGGCTTTCTTGTTGTTTTGTTGATGGTTTCTCTTGCTATGCAGCTTTTTATTCTTATGTAGTCCCATTTGTTTATTTTCTCCTTAGTTTCCATTGCCTTAGGAGCTGTATCGGTAAAGATATTGCTACAACATATGTCTGATATTTTGCTGCCTAAGATTTTTATGGTTTCCCGTCTTACATTTAAGTCCTTTATGCATTCTATTCTGAGTTTATTTTTGTGTATGGTGTAAGTTGGTGGTCTAGTTTCATTTTTTTGCATGTATCTGTCCAATGTTCCCAACACCATTTATTGAAGAGACTGTCTTGACTCTATTGTATGCTCTTGCCTCCTTTGTAAAATATTAATTGAGCATAATGGCTTGGGTCGATTTCTGGGTTCTTGTTCAGTTCCATTGGTCTGTATGTCTATTCTTGTTCCAGTACCAGGCAGTTTTGAGAACAGTGGCTTTGTAATATAGCTTGATATCTGATATTGTGATCCCTGCAACTGTGTTCTTCTTTCTCAGGATTGCTGTGGCTATCCAGGGTCTTTTTTTTTTTATTCCATATGAGTTTTTGGAGAGTTTGTTCTAGGTCTGTGAAATATTCCATTGGTATCTTAATGGGGATTGCATTGAATCTATAGATTGCTTTGGGTAGTATGGACATTTTAATAATGTTGATTCTACCAATCCATGAACATGGTATATTCTTTCATTTGTTTATGTCTTCCACTATGTCTTTTTTCAATGTCCTGTAGTTTTCCGAGTACAGGTCTTTTACCTCCTTAGTTAAGTTTATTCCTAGGTATCTTATTTTTTTTGTTGCAATGGTTAATGAGTTTTTTTTTAAAAATTTCTCTTTCTGTGAATTAATTATTGGTGTATAAAGAAGCCATAGATTTCTGGGTGTTAATTTTGTATCCTGACACATTGCCAAATTCATTTATTAAATTTAGTAGTTTTTTTAAAATTTATTTTATTGATTTTCTACAGAGAGGAAGGGAGAAAGGAGAGAGTTAGAAACATCAATGAGAGAGAAACATCGATCAGCTGCCTCCTGCACACCTCCCACTGGGGATGTGCCCACAACCAAGGTACATGCTCTTGACTGGAATCGAACCCGGGACCCCTCAGTCCGCAGGCCGACGGTCTATCCACTGAGCCAAACCAGTTAGGGCAAGTTTAGTAGTTTTTGATGGAGTCTTTTGAGTTTTCTATGTATAATATCATGTCATCTGTGAATAATGACAGTTTTACTTCTTTTCTAATTTGAATGCCTTTTATTTCTTCTTCTTGTCTGATCGCTATGGCTAGCACTTCCAGTACTATGTTGAACAGGAGTGGTGAAACTGGGCATCCCTGTCTTGTTCCTGTTCTTAGGGAAAGTGGTTTTAGTTTTTGCCCATTGAGTATGATGTTGGCTGGAGGTTTGTCATACATGCCCTTTAAAATGGGTGTTGAATTTTTGTCAAATGCTTTTTCTGCATCTATGATATGATCATGCTATTTTTGTCTTTCAATTTGTTTATGTGATATATCACATTTATTAATTTGCGAATATTGTACCAGCCTTGCATCCCTGGAATAAATCCCACTTGATCATGGTGTATGATCTTTTTAATATACTGCTGGATGAGATTTGCTAATATTTTGTTGCGGATTTTAGCGTCTATGTTCATCAGGGATATTGGCCTGTAATTCTCTTTCTTTGTAGTATCTTTATCTGGTTTTGGAATTAGGATAATGATGGCTTCATAAAAAGAGTTTGGAAGTGTTCCTTCCTCTTGGAATTTTCTGAAATAGTTTGAGGTGTATAGGTGTTATTTCTTCTTTGCATGTTTGGTGAAACTCCTCTGGTGAAGCTGTCCAGACCTGGGCTTTTGTTTGGTGGGAGTTTTTTTTAAATTACTGATTCTATTTCATTCAGGTTTTTTGATTCTTGCTGACTCAGTCTTGGGAGATTTTTCCCCCCTAGGAATTTGTCTATTTCATCCACATTGTCCAGCTTGTTGGCATATAGTTGTTCATAGTATTTTCTTATAATCCTTTGTATTTCTGTGTTGTCAGTGGTTACTTCTCCACTTTCGTTTCCGATTTTATTTATTTGGGTCCTCTCTTTGTTTCTTGATGAGTCTGGCTAATGGTTTATCAATTTTGTTTATCCTTTCAAAGAACCAACTCCTGGTTTGATTTTTTGTATTGTTTATTTTTAGTCTCTATGTTATTTATTTCTGCTCTAATCTTTATTATTCTCTTTTTTCTGTTTACTCTGGGCTTTTCTTGTTGTTCTCTTTCTAGTTCTTGAAGTTGTACAGTTAAATAGTTTATCACTGATTTTTCTTTTCTTTCATTTCTTTCTTTCTTTTTTTGAGGTATGCCTGTAGTGCTATGAACTTCCCTCTCAGGACTGCTTTTACTGTGTCCCAGAGATTTTGGGTTGTTGTGTGTTCATTTTCATTTATTTCCAGGAAGTTTTTGATTTCTTTCTTGACCTCGGTAACCCATTCATTGTTTAATAACATGCTATTAGCCTCCATGTGTTTGCATGTTTCCAGGTGTTTTTACTGTAGCTGACTTCTAATTTCACTCCACTGTGATCTGAGAAGATGCTTGATAAGATTTCAATCTTGTTGACTGTTTTGTGTCCTAACATGTGGTCTATCTTTGTGAATGATCCATGTGCACTTGAGAAGAATGTATATTCTACTGCTTTGGGGTGAAATCCTATATAATAAAGAGGTAATAATTGACCCTCACTCCGTCACACCATCACAAGATGGCTGCGCCCACAGCAGAGGTAGGGTTCCTGTAACACAAGATGGCTGTGCCCAGAGCGGAGGTGGGGTTCCCGTAATGAGGTGTAACAAGCGATCAGCAGGGACCTGACACTGCGTGGCGCTGGGGCAGGCAACCTGAGGCCACACCCCCCTGCTCAGTGGGACTTGACGGGGGACCTCAGGCTGTGCTCTCCTGCCCGGCATGGTTTGACGGGAGAACTCAGGCTGCGCCCCCCGTCCGGCAGGGCTTGATGGGGGACCTCAGGCTGCACCCCCCCGCCCTGGCACCAGGCGAGGGGACC
>NW_005355833.1:3024883-3062198 GCF_000412655.1 Myotis brandtii | reverse complement strand
GGGGGGGGGCGGCTGGACCTGGGTCTTGTGTGATTTCGAGGTGCACGAGGGTGGGCAGGGACTTGACTCTGGGTCTCACAATGTGCCCCAGACTCTGACAGGAGGAAAATTTTCATACACATTTTACTAATTTTCTTTCATCTCTGACACTTCTATTATAGAGAAAGGGCAAATATCAATATTAAAATATTTCCTCTAATCCCCTTTTAATGTGCACAAATTTCGTGCACTGAGCCACTAGTGTTCTATAAATGTCAATTAAATCCATCTGATCTAGTGGGTCCTTTAGAGTCTCTGTTTCCTTGCTAAGTTTTTGTCTGGAAGAGCTATCCAGTGAAGTCAGAGGGGTGTTAAAGTCCCCTACTATGAGTGTATTGTTGCCGATCTCTCCATTAAAGTCCTCTAGAAGTTTTTTTTTATATTTAGGTGCTCCTATATTGGATGCATATGTTTACCAGGGTTATATCCTCTTGTTGGATCAATCCCTTTAGTATTATGTAGTGACCTTTGTTGTCTCTTGTGATGGCCTTCATTTTAAAGTCTATTTTGTTGGACATGACTATTGCTACTCCAGCTTTTTTTTCTTTTCCTTTTGCATGGAAATTTTTTTCCCATCCCTTCACTCTCACCGTGTGTGGGTCTTTTGTTCTGAGTTGGGTCTTTTGTAGACAGCATAAAGTTAGGTCATGTTTTTGTATCCATTCAGCTACTCTATGCCTTTTGATTGGAGCATTTAATTCATTTACATTTAGGATTATTATTGATAAGTATTTATTGCCATTTTAATTCTGTATGGCAAGGTTTCTCTCTCTGTTTCTTCTTCTCATTACAGCAATCCTTTAGCATTTCTTGTAATGCTGGCTTGGTGGTGATATACTCCTTTAGACTTTTTTATCTGGGAAGCTCTCTATTTGACCACTCTTTGACTGTCTATTTTGAATGATAGCCTTGCTGGATACAGTAATCTTGGTCTCAGATCCTTGCTTTGAGTACCTTGAGTACCTTGAGTACTTCATGCCATTCTCTTCTGGCCTGTAGGGTTTCTGATAAGAAATCAAGTATCAGCCTTATGGGAACTCCTTTGTAGGTAACAGTTTTCTTCTCTCTTGCTGCCTTCAAGATTTTCTCTTTGTCTTTAATTTTTTGGCATTTTAATTATGATGTGTCTGGGCATGAGCTTGTTTGGGTTCTTCTTGTCTGGGATTTTCTGTGCCTCCTGAACTTTGTGACATTTTCCTTTACCAGGTTAGGTAAGTTTTCTGCCACTATTTCTTCAAACACCTTCTCTATGCCTTTCTCCCTCTTCTGGCACACTTGCTATTCTAATATTGTTACATTTCACATTGTCCCATAGCTCCCTTAAGCTGTCCTCCTGTTTTTTAATTGTTTTTTTGGTTCTCTGATTGAGTGATATTTTCAACTCTGTCTTCTAATTCACTAATTTTATCCTCAGCTTCCCCTAATCTGCTATGTATTCCTTCCAATGTGTTCTTTGTGTTATGTCATTCTTTATCTCAGACTGTTCTTTGTTCATAGGTACTATATCTTTCTTCATACTGTTGAGCATTTTTACCATCATTACTCTTAACTCTTGTTTCAGATAAATTTCTTATCTCGGCTTCATTTATCTCTTCTGGAAAATTCTCTAGTTCTTTCATTTTGGGGTTGTTTCTTTGTCTCCTCATTTTGGCTTTCTGTTTGGGTTTGTGACTATGTATTAGGAAGATCCTCTACAACTCTCAATCTCTAGTGCAGGACAGTGTTAATTGCTGTTTCCAAATTTCATTTTTTGTTTGTTGCTGGTAAAAGGGCCTAAAAATGATTTCTGTATATCAATCATATACATGGCAATCTTGCTAGATTCACTTTTTAAAAAAATATATATTTTATTGATTTTTTACAGAGAGGAAGGGAGAGGGATAGAGAGTTAGAAACATCGATGAGAGAGAAACATCGATCAGCTGCCTCCTGCACACTCCCTACTGGGGATGTGCCAGCAACCAAGGTACATGCCCTTGACCGGAATCGAACCTGGGACCCTTGAGTCCGCAGGCCGATGCCCTATCCACTGAGCCAAACCAGTTAGGGCTGCTAGATTCACTTTTTAATTGTGTTTGCAAATTTTTTGAATTTTCTTTGTAACAATCATGTTACCTGTAAATAACTGCAGTTTTATTCCTCTCTTTCTAATCATTATGCTTCCTTCCTATTGCACTGTTAAATAGAACTTTCTGTGATAATGGGAATGTTCTATATTTATGGTATATGGCAGCCACTAGCCATATGTGCCTATTGAGCACCTGGTGTGTAGTCAGAATAATCTATAATTTTAAATTTAACCAAATGAAATTTATATTTCCACAAGTGGTATCGGATAGCTCAGATCGAGGATCTCCAACATAATGTTGAATGCAAGTGGTTTAGCAAGCATCCTTATTTTATTCCTTACCTCAGAATACATGCCTTTACTATTTCATCACTAAATGTGATGCTTGCTGTAGGTTTTTTGGGAGGAGGTAGAGATCGGGGTAGAATTCCATATCAGATGAAGAAACGTCTGTTCTACTAACAGATTGCTAAAGGCATTTAATAAAATCACAAATAGGTAAATTTTATCAAATACTTCTATTTGATAAAACCTATTGAGATAATGTTATTCTTTCTCTTTTTTTGTTAATTTGGTCAGTTACATTGACTGAGTTCTGAATGTTAAGCCAAAGTTGTACTTCTATAGTAAATGCAACTTGCTCATGACATCTACCTATGTCTGTTTGTCTGTCTGTCTGCCTATCTATCTATATATTTTTTACCTATCTATATTTGATTTGCTAACATTTTTAAATTTGTTAATCTGTATTCACAAGTGAAATGGTCTTGAAGTTTTCCTTTCTTATAAGGAATGTCCTTACCAGGTTATGCAAATACCAACAAAACAGGTTGGGAAATATGTTCTGTCTTTTTATTATCTGAAAGTGTTTTAGTAATATTTATGTTATTTCTTCTGAAAATTCTTGGAAGAATTTATCTGTGAAACCATCTGGGCCTAGAAACTTTATCATGGCAAAGTTCCAAATTACAGATCCAATTTCATTAATAAATATGGAACTATACAGATTTTTACATTCAAATTTGTCTAAATTTTTAATCTATTGACATAAAGTAATTTTAAAACCTTCTTATTTTTTTTAAATGACTGTAGGATCTAAGGTGTCATTTTTTCATTCCTCAAATTAGAAATTTATGCCTTTTCCCTTTTTTCTTCATCAGTTCTCCAGGAGGTTTACTACTTTTTTTAAAATGTATTTTTATTGATTTTAAAGAGGAAGGAAGAGGGAGAGAGAGATAGAAACATCAATGATGAGAGAGAATCACTGATTACTGGGGATCGAGCCCACAACCCAGCATGTTACCTTAACTGGAATCAAACTTGGGACCCTTCAGTCACAGGCCGGTGCTCTACCCACTGAGCCAAACCAGCTAGGGCGGGTTTATTACTTTTATTAAAAGTAATGATTTTGTTGAATCTCTCTTTGTTTATACTTCAGTTAATTTTGGCTCTAACTTTTATTTTCTGTCTTCTACATTCTTTGTAGAAGAATGCTCCTTACAGGACTTATGTTATTCTCCCCACCCCCACCCCCCTTATAACTGTAATATAAAAAAAACTGATAATTCCTCTTAGTTATGTAACAGTTCATCCTACTGAACGCTGTGTTTTTAAAGCTTCTTCTGACACACTTACTTTAGTATCAGCTGTATAATGAGAAGATAATATTCAAGATTAGAGACCGATGCTATAGGGCTTCCCTAATACTGATGTTCTCTCTTCAAAATATCCTTTTATTTAAATAGGGGTCATCTCCAATGATTAACTGTATACCCTTACTGTAAAACATACAAATTAGTCTGGTCAGGATAATCAAGGCCTGAGGCAATAACAAATATTCCCACACTCTTAGTGACTTAGCAAACAAATTTATTTCTTGCTCACATATGGTCCACTGCCTCAAATTCAAATTGCATTTAAACAATTAATCACCACTGATTAGTTAGGCAATAATTTTGTTTCTACTGACATCTACTCAAGATTATATTACTTAGCAGGCTTATGTTGGCTGAAAACATGAAATCTATATTAAAAGTCCTAATTTACAGATTAGAAATATGCATGTTCTTATAATGTTTCCATATAGCCATGCTGGAATTCATTCTAGTAAGAACTTTCCTGGTTGGCCATTTAGTGTTACTCTGAAGATTCCATTATTCCTATGCTGTTTTGCAATAAACACTATGGACAAAGTAAAAATGCAAAATTTAAAAAGTTATTGACTAGCTATATTATTGCCTCAGATTTTCCTATCTTCTGCATTTGTACATTTGTGAGACAGGCAGGGTTTACACAGACTAGAAAGTTTATGAGAGTTTTATAAAAATACTAGAGGCCTGGTGCACGAATTTGTGCACAGGTGGGGGGCCCTCTGGGTGGCTTGCAGGGATTGGGCTGAAACCCGCAGTCCAACGCCACCTGCAGTTCCTACCTGCTGCTCCCACTCATCGCGACCCTACTGTGCCTGCCGCGGGCTAGCGCCCTATCAGTCCCGATTGGGAGAGGCTCCCGCTGCCACAGCAGTGCTTGCCAGCCATGAGCCCTGCATCTGGGGCCCTCCCAAGGGGAGTGCCCTGTGGGATCAGGCTGAAACCGGCTCTCTGACACCCCCTGAGGGGTCCCCAATTGTGAAAAGGCACAGACCAGACTGAGGGACCCCACCGGTGCATGATTGGGCCTGGGAGGGACCATGGGAGGGCTCCAGGGCATGTCTGGCCCATCTTACTCATTCCTGATCGGCTGGACCCACACAGCAAGCTAACCTACCGGACGGAGCATCTGCCCCCTGGTGGTCAGTGCACGTCACAGCAAATGGTCGACTGGTCGACTGCCCCCTGCTGGTCAGTGCACATCATAGTGAGTGGTTAAGCAACCTTAGCATATCATTAGCATATTACACTTTGATTAGCTGTTTAGTTGTTCTGCTGTTAGGTCTATTTGCATATTACCCTTTTATTATATAGGATTTCATTTGCATTGTCTATTTATCTTAATAGAATACTCAGAATTCTATCTAGTTTAATACTTTGGAACTTTGCCTAAATCATGTTTCTTTTTCATGAAATAGTTCTAAATTGTTAATAATTTGGAACAAAAGTGATATCAAGCAGTTTAGTGACTGCCATGATCATGATACTCTAATAACTGTAACTAATAACAGGAAATGAAATAGGTGTGTGTGTCTGTCCACACACATGCATGCATTTTCCCACTTAGAGGAGGGTTAGTTTTGATGAATTTAGGGCCTTAGTCCAACAAAAATCTGAAATTCCACACACATAACATTAGGAAGCTATATAGAATAGCAGTTAAAGATGTACTATTCTAATTGTTTCTTCTGGGTTTGAATCCTGGCTCTATCACTTATTAGCTCTGTGTCTTTAAAACATTTACTCAACTTGTTTACAACTCTGTTTCTTCATAAAACTATGGGCTTCAAGAATAACTATTTCATATGGTAGGATCAAATGAGTTAATGTATGTAAAGTTGTGCTGCACCAGCACGGCCATGGGTGAACCTGAGGGGGGGCGGTGAAGGATCAAAAAAGACAGACAAGAGAATACAGCTGGGGCTAGGTGGATCTCTAGTGCCTGGATAAGGACACAGAGAGACCCAGCCTGCAAGCAGCTTTATTTTTTTATAGTCAGAGCACACAAAGCAAAACAAGGGAAGTGGTCAACATGTTTACAATGTTCTTGTGAGTTTCACCTGTTTTGGCAGCACTTTCTGCACCTCCCACAGCTCATCAGCTACCTAGGAAGGAACTAGGGAGGACTATAAGGTTAAGCTTAATTATGCTAGGAGGGCTCTGCCCTCCAAGCTGGGAATTGTTTGTGGCCCTGCCACAGGTCAGTCCCAGGCTTGACCCTATAGCCAGTCCCTACTTAAAGTGTTTAGTACTTTAGAAAGTACTAAATAATTGTTAGTAAACAGCACCACCACATTTCTAAAAAGTGAGAGAAAGAATCTTTAATAATTAAAAATGTAAGTCAAAGTTTAAAATTTTAAATTTAAACATATTTCACATTAAGTTGTATATACTTTCAACCTAATGTCTAAGTTTCAAAAACTTTACTACTCTACAAAACAATATTACTCCTTATATATGATGACCCAATCAATACGTGTTTATTGAACACCTACTAGGCACTGCGATATAAAAACAAGAGGTATAACATCTGCCCCTCCAAACCTTATAATCATGCCCTGTCTGGGTAGCTCAGTTAGTTAGAGCATTGTCCCCATATGCCAAAGTTGTGGGTTCAAACCCTGGTCAGGGCACATACAAGAAGCAACCAATGAATAAGTGGATCAACAAAATCGATGTTTCTCTCCCTTCCCCTCTCTCTCTAAAATCAATAAATAAGACATTTTTTAAAATGCCTTATAATAATTCTTAAAAAAATTATTTAGAATTAAGACCATATATAATTAATGTTGATCTTGATAAAGAACATACATTTTGTCTATAACAACAAGGAATTCCATGAGAGCTGATACAAGGACGTCTAATATATTGCAGTCATTTCCAGAACTAAGGGATGACTCTGTATTATGCCAAGTCTAGAGAGTACCAAATAATCTAACCCTTTCCTAACTCCCTCCTGCAAAAAAACACACAAACAAACAAAAAAGGTGGGGGGAAAGCTTTAAAAATATTTGGCTAATATTGTAGTCTTTTATTCCTTTTGGCAAGAATCATACTTTTCTACATGTACTGTATTAGTGTAGGTATAGTAGCATGTAGTACTATAAGCACTTAAATTCACTAGCATAGTTGTACTGGGCTGCCCATTCTAAAAACCAACGAACCCCCAAATCCCCATTTACTGGTTATGAAACAGAGAAGAAAAATAGAACTATACTTTTTATGTTATGTTTAGTACTGACACAATTTCTGGCATAAGAATCATAGAACTGAGAATAATCTTAGAAATCAGTCCAATTATGTTATTTACAAACAAAAAAATTAAAATCTAGAGAAATGTAATGACTTGTACAAAGTCACACAACTAGTATCGACTGCACTAACATTAGACCTGAACTCTAATAATTTCTAAGGCTGTGCTTTCCATTTCAGCTTACTGCCTTTATTGATCTACCTGCAACACCAAAATAAATAAGTAAGAAAATAAACAGAGTCAGGTAATGCTTTGAAATACTGAATTCTGGACTTTTTCCTTACCAAATGCCAACTAATGCTTAGCACTTTTTAAACAAAAAGTTGATGGTTTGCCCAGCTGGTGTGGCTCAGTGGTTGAGCATCACACCATGAATCAAAGGTCCCTGGTTGGATTCCTGGTCAGGGCACATGCCCTGTTTCAGGCTTGATCCCCAGTAGGGGGCATGCAGGAGGCAGCCAATCGATTCTCGTAATTGATGTTTCTATCTCTTCTCTCCTCCCTTCCTCTCTAAAATCAATAAAAACATATTTAAAAAAAGTCTATGGTTTGACTGCTTATATATACTAAAATAATTTCCCATACATTTATTTATTTATTGGTTAATCCTCACCTGAGGATATTTTTTCCATTGATTTTTAGAGAGAGTGGAAGGGAAGGAGAGAGAGACATATCCCTTGGTAGGCTCCTGCATGGGCCCCGGCTGGGGCCTGGGGTCAAACCAGCAACCCAGGTACATGCCCTTGAACAGGAATCAAATCCGACATCCTTTGGTGCAAGGACTAATGCTCTAACCATTGAGTCAGACTGGCCAGGGCCATTTTATCATATTTAAAATACTTTTTATATTTAGTCATTTGAGAATTTTAATATGCTAGAAATAAATACTAAATAACTAAGAACTGGCCTATAGATAAATTAAGTGTACAATAAGCACTAATGTAACGAAAATGTTAAGAAAAACTCTTACAGCCGAAACCGGTTTGGCTCAGTGGATAGAGCGTCGGCCTGCGGACTGAAGGGTCCCGGGTTCGATTCCGGTCAAGGGCATGTACCTGGGTTGCGGGCACATCCCCAGTAGGAGATGTGCAAGAGGCAGCTGATCGATGTTTCTCTCTCATCGATGTTTCTAACTCTCTATCTCTCTCCCTTCCTCTCTGTAAAAAATCAATAAAATATATTAAAAAAAAAAAAAAAAAGAAAAACTCTTACAACCAACAATTCTACATGTAGTCATTAATTGTGGCAGTATAACATTACTACAGAATAAAATACCATTAAGATAAAGAAGGTTTAATCACTGTGCAAATGGAATTTATTGATCTACCATAAAATGAGTTTATTGACAAAACAGTTTAAAGCGTTATTTACAGTTATACAAGAGTTTGTTTTGCAAATGTTATACCAAGTATCATTTCTAGTGTTTAATTAGACTATTAAAAAGTTACTGCAAATGTGTTACATTTTTTAGATATTTTCACTGCTAACAGCAATGCAGATGTGTATTATTTCTGAAAATAGATGATTTTTATTTTCAAGAAAGCTATTAGTTATAAATATCATTAGAGAATCCTTCCTGAAATATCAATTGGAGACTCATATAATTAACATTAATGAATAGTACTATGCTGGCTGTTCCCTGATATAAAATAGATTTTTTCAAAAGTGATGCCCCTTAAGGATGAAGAAAGCACTACATAAAGTTGAAGATAATCTCAGTCTTATGTAATTATTATTTTCCCTCCCAGGGCTTAAAAGTTTAGAGGTTTTCTAATAATTTTCACTACAGTGTAATATAATAGATAAATGTGTGGACTTTTAGGTAAGAGAACAGGTTCAAATCCTGACTTGGCCAATACTAGCTGTGTTATCTTGGATAAATTTTCTTTACTCATAAAATGTAAGTAATTGTGCATATCATGTAGGCTAATTGTGACGATTAACATGCAAAACAAAGTACCTGACTTGGAGTTAACCAAAAAACAGTTGCTCAAAAGAAGTTACACTTCATCCTTCCTTAATTCTCAATTTTAGAAATGTTTGTTCAACAATGTCAGGTAAAACTGATACTGTCAATTATCATACAAATACGACTGCTTGTAGCTGTCACTTTATTAGTCTCAGGCTCTAAAGAATACTCAATGAAGTTACAAACTTTATCTTCTGAGTCTTCTATAAATAAGGAAGTAGGCTACCATCAAGACCTTAACAGACAAAACCCCACACTTTACTTTTTTATCCCTACTATTCAGGAAAAGGGAAAACAAAATAAAATATATAAATATATACTTCTCCCTGCCCCTTTCACAAAGCTAGGAAAACACTGTCTTATTTATATTTATCTACAAAAAGAATCCGAGAAGGTAGGGCACTATTATTAAGTTATGTTATGTACAGTGACCAGAGCAGTCACTATAGAAAGGTTTGCACCGTTCAATTTAAAACTTGCTGGTTTAAATTCAAAGATTGTCATTATCATAACTACAACAAACCTGGGTTTAGCCACTACAAATATCAGTGACATAATCACACTTATCAAATAGGATGTTTAAAGAGATATGCTCATGCTGAAGCACACAAGAAAGTCATCTTTCCATTTGTAATGATTTTTAATGCTAACATTTTCAGAATCTGAATATGTAAATAAAACACTGTTTTGGCTTTTCCCTACTGAAATAGGAGATAATGCTAGAATCTGTATCATGGGTATCAATCATAATTACCCAAGTGATGTCATAGGAATTGCTATCCTTTAAGGCATATCATATTTTTCCAATTTAAGCATATATTTTATGTAATATATTAAGTTCTCAAAAGGATGTATACAGCAAACAAACAGAAAAATCTATTTAAATAACATGGTATCCATGCACATATTCTAATAGATTTAACACAGGTCTTTACCAAACAGAAATAGTAAATATAAAGCTCAAATAGGGTAAAAATCACTCATTAAAACTTTGTTTTTATTTCATTCTGATAAAAGCTAAATATAAGTTAAGAATTCCATTAGTTATTGAATTATACTTTTTTTTGCAGTAGTCTTTGAAATTCAAGAAAGTAGGTAACGAGTATTCCACACATTTTAATGAATTCAACTCAAAGAAGCAATATATTAAAGTGTTTTTAACCTGTCAGTCCATTTATATATGTATGCATGTATGTATTTTTATTTATTATTTTAGAGAGAGAGGGAGAGAGAGGGATAAAAACATTGATGAGAGAAACATCATCGATCGGCTGCCTCCTGCACACCTCTACTGAGAACTGAGCCTGAAACCTGGGCATGTGGCCTGATCAGAAATTAAACTGGTGACCTCTTAGTTCCTGGGTCGACCCTGACCCACACCAGCGGGGCTTTGTCAGTCAATTTAAATGTTTATGTAAAGAGGCCAAGTTTTTTTTTTTTTTAATATATTTTATTGATTTTTTACAGAGAGGAAGGGAGAGAGATAGAGAGTTAGAAACATCGATCAGCTGCCTCCTGCACATCTCCTACTGGGGATGTGCCCGCAACCCAGGTACATGCCCTTGACCGGAATCGAACCTGGGACCTTTCAGTCCGCAGGCCGATGCTCCATCCACTGAGCCAAACCGGTTTCGGCATGAGGCCAAGTTTAAAACCATTAATTTGTAATATCTTTCACTGAAATTAACTGATTAATTTTAAGGACATACCAAAAATTGCATGTGTTGACAGATATCCGAAGAAAGTATCTGGTTTTCTTTGTTCATTTGATAGCTAAAGGAGAAAAGATCTTATTTAAGACCCTAAAATTTCTTTTCCTAAAGTGACATTTGTCAATCCAAAGCCAACCTTTAGCACTAACAGGATTTATTTCATTTTACCTTCTCTTGAATGTCTTTTCAGTCCAAGATGTAACTTATAAATAGATTCTTACAAAGAAATCCTGTTTTGGACAGCAATGGAATTATCATTCAAATACTCAGCTATATAAAAAATTATACATTCATTCTACTGCAATAAGCATAGAAAACCAAAACTCATATATGGAAATGTGTATTTTTATTATCAAATATAGCCAAACATTCAGAGATGATGGCAACTAGTTCAATCAAAAATATATTGAAAAAAAAAACACCACAAACCAACAACAAACCCTCTATCCACGTGGTTTATCACATAAGGAGAAAATTAGGAGATATAAAAGGGACCAGCTGCCCCTTCACAAACAGATGGATGGCATATCCATACCATTAGTCATTGGGAAAATTAAAACAAGATACTACTACACATATAGCGGAACAGCTATAAGACAAAACAAACTGACAAGTACTGAAGGCCATGCAGAGCAACAGAACTCTTACACACTGGTGGTAGGAACGCAAAATTGTATAGCTACTAGGAAAAAAGTTTGTCAGTTTCTTCTAAATTAAGTATACAGTTACACTAAGGTACATAATCCCACTCTCAGGTATTTACCCAAATGAAATTAAAGCAAAGACAAAGAAAAACACACACACACACACACACAAACCCCCACACACACACAAGTACAAAACACCTTTATATAAATGTTTGTAGTAGGTTATTCATAACTGCCCAAAGCTGGAAACAATCCAAATTTCCCTCAACAGGTAAATGGATACACAAACTGTGGTAATACAATTGAATGCTAATCAGCAATAAAAAAAGACAAACTAATGATTTATGCAACAGATGGATGAATTAAATGCATTTTATCAAGTGAAAGAGGCCAGTGATTCCATTTATATGAAATTCTGGAAAAGGCTAACTAAAGGACATGGAAAATACATCAGTGGTTGGTAGGGTTTGGGGTAGGAAAAGGGGCTGACCACAAAGGGGCAACACAAGGGAATTTAGAGGATGATGGAACTGTTGTTGGTAAATACATGACTATGCATTTCTCAAAACCAATACATAGTTTGAATTTTACATGATACAAATTAAACCAAACCAAACCAAACAAACCAGGGTGTCGAGGAAGCCAAAGATGGAATCCAAACTATGACAAATGAATCTAACTGTATTACAAATGAATGACACAGCAGACTGAAGAAGAAAGAAAAAAAAGAGCATTTTGGAAAAGAGCATTTTGGCTGGATACTGTGAGAGTAAAGATAAAGAACTGTACATAAACACTGTATTGTGTTTGGTAAATTTGTTTCTCACAGGAGTATGGGTAGCAATTCTAAAACTACTATATATATAGCAAATATGTAAATGTAGTTACAAATAAGCAAAAGAGGAATGCTAGAATAATCCCTATGGGTGCTAGATTGGATTTATAGTTATCAGTCCCAACTAATTTATTTTTTGTATATACAGATAGATAGTACATACAGAAATAGCCATAAATAAATAAAAATATATATCCCACATTCAAAGGGGCTGTTAAATCGCGTTGTTTATCCATATCTTCAGAAAAAAAATCACTTCTACTGTCGTGGTAAACAACCTGCTTCCCTATTTATAATGGTCTGGCCCTCTAGCAACTTCAGCATGAAATTAGAGCTAATTTGCCTACAAACGTCAGATGGTCATAATAATCTGGTCACTCAGTGTATATAGGGTGGGGTAAAAGGTTTACAGATGTGAGTACAAGAAATTGTTTATTCTTGTATTGTTATTTATTAATTACTAGAGGACCCTTGGCCTGCGGGGATCAGGCCAAAACCGGCTCTCCGACATCCCCCAAGGGGTCCCAGATTGTGAGAGGGCGCAGGCCAGGCTGAGGGACCCCACCAGTGCACAATTGGGACCACGGGAGGGCTCTATTGTCCTATTTTCTTCATCGCCTCGAATCTGACAGTTCCTCATCTTTCCTTGTATTTCATTACCTTCACATTTTCAAAGACTGCTGATCAGGTATTTTGTCCGGCCCCCATCTCACCAGTACCCATCAGGGCCAACCAGGGCTGTCTCACCCAGTCCCAATCAGGGCAATTGGAGCCAGCTAGCCAGGGAGGGACTGTGGGAGGTTGGCCGGCTAGGGAGGGACCATGGGAGGGCTCCAGGGTGCATCCGGCCCATCTCACCCAGTCCTGATCGGCCAGACCCCAGCAGCAAGCTAACCTACCGGTCGGAATGTCTGCCCCCTGGTGGTCAGTGCTCATCATAGCGACTGGTCGAACGATCGGACACTTAGCATATTAGGCTTTTATTATATAGGACTGTATTATTTTCTATTCAAACATATGGGTTAGTACATAAGCATACATTTCCTACCTCTGACATCTGAAAGGCCTAGAAGCAGTAACATTTCAGTAGCAATGAGCACATCTAGTACCCAGAAGTTGGTTTCGAAATACTGTTTTCCAATAAGATGGACCTGGGCGCCTTGGAGAAGTGGGTAATTCCAGGCCTGGGGCAGGGAAAATACAACATGAGCCTAGAGCAGTGATGGCGAACCTATGACACGCGAACTCATTTTTTGGTTGATTTTTCTTTGTTAAATGGCATTTAAATATATAAAATAAATATCAAAAATATAAATCTTTGTTTTACTATGGTTGCAAATATCAAAAAATTTCTATATGTGACACGGCACCAGAGTTAAGTTAGGGTTTTTCAAAATGCTGACACGCTGAGCTCAAAAGGTTCGCCATCACTGGCCTAGAGCATCTTGTAGAGCCAGAAAGTAAGAAATAACTTAAAACAACAGCAACACATACAAAACATGCTGAAAGGACACAGCAGCAACCTTCAAAGGGCTCACAGTGGCCAAAGCTCGAAAAATTTGAGTAACAAAATAAATAACAATAGCACTGATTCTACTACAAAGAATAAAATATCCATGAGTGTGCACGGATATAAATAAATGATTAAATAAAATAAAAGTGAGGAGAAACAACTCTTTTTTACAGATGAATTATAATTAATAAATGTAGAAGGAAGAAATGAAATAGGAAATCATCATTAGAATTTCAGAGTAATAACTGCTACATTCAAGACCCACAAGTTATTGCTAAAATCAGTGGCCAAAATTTTAAGGAGAAACAGTACTATTTGTGTAACCTCAAAATATTCCGCCCCCCCCAAATATTTATTAAAATTAAGAGAAAACAGTAACTTTACAGTGGAGAAATCTGGCAGACATCACCAAAATCAAGTGATCAAGGTTAATAACATCATCAGTAATGAGTCATATTGACATCATGTAACCCCTGATATCACGCACTGAGAAGGACACATCAACCCTCTGGCATTCTTTCAAAAAATCTGTAAGTTAAATCTAACTATGAGAAAACATCAGAGAAAACCAAATTGAATGATATTCTACAAAATACCTGATCAGCAGTCTTTGAAAATGTGAAGGTAATGAAATACAAGGAAAGATGAGGAACTGTCAGATTAGAGGTGATGAAGAAAATAGGACAATAAATATAATGTGGGATCCTGGAAAAAGGACATTAGTGGAAAAATTGGTGAAATCCTAATAAAGTCTGTACTTTAGTATTCATTGATGATCCTTAGGTTCTGATCACTGTACCAAGGTTACAGTTAACATTAGGGGAAGCTGAGTGAAGAATACACAAAAGCTCTGTATCTTTAGAACTTAATTGTATATCTAAAATTATTCCAAAATAAATATTTTTAAAAAGGAAGCTTTAAAAAATAGCCTTTATTCCTCTCTTTCAAATGTGTAAACTTTCTTGATAGCAAATTCTGTGAATAAAATTATTTTTATTCTAAAAAACATTATTTTGGTAGAAAATGAAATGACTATGTACAAAGAAAAGCTTTAAAAAATATATTACCTCAAGTTTTTTGTTTTTGTTTTTTAAAGAAAACCTCATAGTGGTCAATCAAATTAAGATGTTTTTACATTATCTCCTGTGAGGATAAACCTTAGAGGTTCCTTTCCAAACGAGTTTCTTTATTGACCTAAGGCTGTACAATGGCATTGGTCAGGATTACAAAATTAAAAAGTTGACTGCTATAGACTCTTTTGTCACCTCAAAAATTCATGTTAAAATCCTAACTCCCAAGGTGATGGTATTTGAAGGTGGGACCTTAGGGAGGTGATTAAGGCCTCTCCTTCATAAATGGGATTAATGCCCTTATAAAAGAGGCCCCAGAGAGCTCCCCTCACCTCTTCCACTATGTGAAGGCATATTGAAAAGACAGTTATCTATGAACCAGAAAGCAGGTCTTCACTAGACATCAAATTTGCTGGCACCTTGATCTTGAACTTCCCAGCCTCTAAAACTGTGAGAAGCAAATTTCCATTGTTTATAAGCTTCCCAGTTATTTTGTTATAACAGCCGGACAGACTAAGACACTGACATTATTTATTAGTCTGAAAACCATGAATGATATGAACAGAAAAAAATCTAAAGTCCACCCAAGTCCTTTCTTATTCAGCCATATAAAAGATAAGCAGCATATTCCATCTACAGAAGAAATTCTGCCCTGTTTTTAATACACATATTTAATTTCAATGAGACTGTCAAACTGGCACTGGCTCAATATTTGATTTTTAAAATATTTTATATTGACCTAGAAAAGTAAGATTGTAATAATAGGGGATTATATGGAAGAAAAATACCAAATTGTGAACTTTTCTATAAATTTATTTTTAATTCTTTTACTTTTAAGTACCATACTTAAATATAAACCAGGGAAGATTTTTTTTTTTTTAAATTTCAGAGAGGAAAGAAGAGGGAGAGAGAGATAGAAACATCAATGATGAGATAGTATCATTGATCAGCTGCCTCCTGCACACACCCCATCTCACTGGGGATGGAGCCTGCAACCTGGATATGTTCCTGACCCAGAATCAAACCATTACCTCCTGGTTCATGGGTCGCTGCTCAACCACTGAGCCACACCATCGGCTGGGCAGAGAAGATTTTTTTTAAAAAAGCTGTCTTTACCCCTAGAGTGCTGGGGAGCGCAATTGCGCTCCTCCTGTCTTTCACCAAAAGTGCCGGGAGCGCTATCAAAGCTTCGAAATGGCGTCCAGTTCTAAGTCTGCTTTTATTAGTGATGATGATATTGCTAAATATGTCAATGTAGTAAAGGTTTCCTTAAGTTTTTGAATATGTAACTTCATTTACTTGCGATTCATAATTTTTTTCCTAAACTGCTGTAAAATCAGCAAAAACGCCTTGGCAATTTTAGCATAGTTCCTAGGATACTGGTTGGCACTCAAAGGGTTAAGATATGATCTTGATAGAGGCCAAAAGCTTTAGCAGTACCTTCTTATATCATCTATCATTTAAAATGGAATTCTTTTGCATGAGTCTCAGTCTATAAGTCAGATAGGTACTTTACAAATGCAATTCAGTTTAGACCACAACTAAATACACACACTACTATGATGGCCTCATTCACATATTCAAGCTATTCCTATCAATTCTTCTGTAGTTTAATTTTATCATAATTCATATGTGTAAACACTCTAATTCTAAATCTATACTGATCCTATATAATAAAAGGCTAATATGCAAATTGACCGAATGGCGGAACGACCAGTCGCTATGACGTGCACTGACCACCAGGGGAGCACCGCTCAGGGAGAAGGCAGGCTCATGGCTGGTGAGTGCAGCAGCGGTGGTGGGAGCCTCTCCCACTTCCGCGGCCGCGCTAAGGACCCCTTGGGGGATGTCCAACTGCCGGCTTAGGCCTGCTCCCTGCCTAAGTCGGCAGTTGGACATCCTCCAAGGGGTCCTGGACTGCAAGAGGGCGCAGGCCGGGCAAAGGGACCCCCCCCCCTCCGGTGCACAAATGTCATGCACCGAGCCTCTAGTATAAATATAAAATGCATGATGGTATAAAACAATGCAAAGATATTCTTACAGATAAATTACCTTTCCCACTTTTAAAAAGGAAATTTTAAAAAGTTTTAAATTTGCTTTTGAGAACACAAGCAAAGATACCTCACAGAAGTCTGTTAGCAATTCAAATATATCTCAGGTTATGCATGACATAATAGAGGGTGTTTTTCAAATCAAATAGTTCTTAAGAGATGAATACTTCAGAAACTTATTTTATTTTGTTAAAATTACTTAGAAATTAGCAAAAAATGTCTTTTAAAGATTTTGGTTTCCAAAACAAATTCAAAACAAGAGAAATATCTTAATCATGCATTTCATTTGATATTACATTACATTTGATATTGCTTAGAGATTCTAATTTATTTATCATATTTTAAAAAAACAGTTTTTTCTTCAGTCAAGAGATTCCTGAGAAGCTTAGCAAATATTTTATAGGCTCGCTAGGCTCAAATTTTAATCTCTCCTCCTATTTTATGTTTTTTAACACTCATAATTTTAGGAATCACAAACAAGTATAAGTGATTCAATATAAACCTCAGAGATAAATAAAATTTCAATTTTACCCACTAAACATAGTTTTATATCAGAACGTTTTCATTTAAAACTTCATACACTCTAAATCACTATGTTACTAGGATATTAAAAACACATAATCATTATTCTCAAAATATTACTAATTCTGTTTAAATTTACCAAGAAGGACAAGCTATAAATACATCGGTATGAAATTTTTTTTAGAGAGGAACAAGTGTGACTTTTATCATATAAACTTTTATTTTTGAAAATCTAAGCAAAATAAAGACTTTTACTTAGAAATAACACTTGGCATTTAGCTGCTCACAGCATTGTCTTATTTGTAAAATCAATTATCTCAGAAAATTAATACCTCTTCTTAAGAAATAATACCTGATCCTTCACTTTTCACCTTTTTTCTCCATTCTCTCAAGCTTAACCTCCTGTGGCAGAGGTAGGGGTAGGAGCACACCTACTCAAATGCATATTCAAATCATCAATTAGTTTTCATACCTGACAACACTTACTGACAACTGAAAATTGGTTAGCTATCACTTCACATATTATAATTATACAGCATAGTAAGAAAACCTGATTTAATCACCTAGGCCAAGGGTCAGCAAAATTTTCTTAATGAGCCAGATTTTAGGCTTGCAGGTCACAGAGACACTGTTGCAACTAATAAGCTCTGCCACTGTAGTGCTAAGTCAGCCATAGACAACATGTAATTAATGGGTGGATTATGTTCCAATAAACCTTTATTTACCAAAACTGGTGACTGGCCCATAGGCCATAGCTTACCAACTACTGTACTAGGCAAACAGATCTGATTATCAATATATAACACCTCCAGTAAACATTATAATCATACTAGAGGCCCGGTACACAAAAATTTGTGCACTCGGGAGGGTCCTTCAGCCCGGCCTGTGCCCTCTCACAGTCTGGAACCCCTCAGGGGGTGACCACCTGCTGCCTTAGGCCCACTCCCCAGGGCATTGGGCCTAAGCTGGCAGTCAGACATCCCTCTGGCAGCCCGGGAGCCCTCTGGGATATCCACTTGCCAGCGGGGAGCAGGCCTAGCTGCAGTTGGACATCCTTAGTACTACTGAGGAGGCGGGGGTGAGGGGCTGATGGCTGTTTGCAGGCTAGCCAAGGCCTCCAGTGGGAACCTCACCCCATGAGGGTGTGGCCATCCTAGGTGAGGGGCTGATGTCTGTTTGCAGGCTGGCCACAGCCCCTTCAGGGTGGGGGGTCCCCGCTGGGGTGCCTGGCCAGCCTGGGTGAGGGGTTGAGGGCCGTTTTCAGGCTGGCTAAGCCCCCCAGCGGGGACCCTCACCCCATGAGGGTTTGGCCAGCCTGGGTGAGGGGCTGATGGCTGTTTGCAGGCTGGCCACAACCCCCAGCCACCCAAGCTCCCAGTGGAGGCTGGCTGGAAGCAGGTATCTGGGATTTATTTAGCTTCTATAATTGAAACTTTGTTGCCATGAGCGGAGGCCTCAGCTGGCTCAGGGCTGGCGAAAGCTTGGCTTCCTCCATTGCCCAGGCAACCAAGCCTCTGGCTTGCTCCAGCTCCGTGGCTGCCGGCTGCCATCTTGGTTGGGTTAATTTGCATATAGTCTCTCTGATTGGCTGGTGGGGGTGGCTTAGTGCGTAGCGAAGGGGCGGTCAATTAGCATCTTTGTCTTTTATTAGTGTAGATATTCCCCTCATATCTGGAAATTGCTATGTGGAACATTACTTATTAAAATCATAAAAGAACCATGAAAATATTTTCTTAGGTCAGAATCTCTGATAGATTGAAAAGTTTTAATAAAGCACACATTAGAATATAAGTTTGAGCCTGGCCGGTGTGGCTAAGTGGTTGAGTGTCAACCCAGGAACCAAGAGGTCACCATTTCAATTTTTGGTCAGGGCACATGCCCAGGTTGCAGGTTCAATCCCCAGCAGTGGGAGTGCAAGAGGCAGTTGGTCAATGAAGTTTCTCTCTGAGCAATGTTTCTATCTGTCTATCCCTCTCCCTTCCTCTCTCTCTAAAATTCAATAAAAACATATTTAAAATATACATATATACTGAAAATGTATAGTAAGGATGTGATTAAATCTTATTAAATAATCTTACCTTAATTAAATGAAAGAATCTAAACTCTAGTACATGTCTGGTTTCAAACTCAAAATATTTTTTGATCAAAACTTCAGTTTCTTGTGAAATTCCTGGAGAAACAAAATTGAAAACCTTTGTTAACCAATACTGGATAAAATGGGGTAATCATATTCCAACCTGTCTCTCTGAGTGAATGTAGCTACAAGATCTGGATAGAATACATGGAGCATCTACTTGAGGACCCTGAAAAGTAAACAGTAGCAAGCAGGTTGGGTAAGAAGACCAGAATTTGAAGTATCACTGAAAGAGCATTTTGTTTCCCACTGGTTTCTCCCAGCCTGAACTTAATACAGCTCCACCCAGAAGTATGCATTAGCGTAGAGAAAGCTTCAGAAATCTTCCGGTGCTCGCTCTGGGAAAGGGAAAGGGACCTCCTCACACCAAAATGTGTGGGAATACCTCCCCTTTTTTTTCTCCATTCTCTCAAGCTTAAATTAGCCTCCGGTGGCAGCTGTGGCAATAGAAGTCATCGGGACCCCAAGACTCTGATGGAGGGGAACACCTTCCTCTCTGATCGGAGTAGCTGTGGGCCCAAGAGGATGTGATGAATCCCTATTGATTTTTTTCTCTCCCTCTGTCCTCCTGCCACTTGGCCCTAGATAAGGGCACAGTTGTAGATAATGCACATTGAAGAGGGATAAGTAAAGCCCTATCTTTCTGGTCAGATGGAAAAAGGAGAGTTGCAGCAAATCAGAAAGCACTGGGAGATTCCAGAGAAGGAGCAGCTTGGGAAAGCAACATTTCAAAATTGTTTATGAACCACTGGGCTTACCCTCAAGCAGCACATGTGTGGATTTGACCCAAATAACATAGACTTTGAGACTTGAACTATGAGACAGACCACTACCAAGTTCCAGATTAGCCAATGGGTGGTGCACATGTGGGACAGTGCAAACAGCATGGCAAAGTCCTTGAAAATTGAACTGATGTTGTAACCACTATCCACAAGTACATACAGCCTGAACCTAACTGGGCTGATAGCATACTAAACAAATGCATCAACATTATACATGAGATTTAAACAAGACCTAAAGTTTCATAACATAAGAGTCAAAATGCCCAGGATATAATCCAAAATTACTTGACATAAGAACCAGGAAAATCTCAACTTGCGTGGGAAAAGATACCCACACTAAGAAAGAACAGATACTGAAATTATCTGAGGAAGATATAAAGAAATATAAAAGCAACTACTTAGAATGTTTTACCAAGTAAGAGCAAACATTCTTTACACATGTGGAAAAATAAAAAGACTCAGAAAACAAATAGAAGATATAAAGAACCAAATGCACATCTTAGAATTAGAAAAATATCAATAACCAAAATTAAAAGCTCACTAGATGAGCTCAATAGTAGAATGGAGACTACAAAAGAAAAAGTCAGGGAACTTAGTACAGATGAACAGAAATTATCTAAGGTGAACACTAGAGAAAAAAAGGCTGAAAAAAAAGAAAAAGAAGAATGTCTTAAATTCAACATTTGTGATACCAAGTATTCCAGCAAGAGAGAACAAAGAGTTCAATGTCATAAAAATATCTTAAAAAAATATTTTCCAAATGTGTTGGAGGGCATAAAATAATCTGTAAGATTTAAGACACTCAGCAAACCCTCGACCAGAATAAATACAAAGGAATCCATGGCAAGACATATACTAATTAAACTTTAGAAAACTGAAGACAAAAAATATCTTGAAATGAAGATGAAGATGAAATAAAGACATTCTTAGTGAAGAAAAACAAGAGAATAAGTTGACATCAGAACTGCTTTAAAAGAATTGCTAAAGGAAGTTCTTCTAACAGATGGTAAATGATATCATAAGGAAACTTTGATACACCAGGAATAAAGAGTGAGTAGCATAATTGTTAATTATCTGAGTAAATACAGTAGACTATTCTTATGTTCTTGAGGTCTTTAAAATAAATTTGATAGTTGAAAGCAAAAAAGTATATTGTCTGATGGGGCTTCCAACATATCTATATATATAAAAGCCTAAGCGCCCATCCGACCGTCCGACCAGTAGTTAAGGACCCCTTGGGGGATGTCGGAGAGCTGGTTTCAGTCCGATCCCCGCAGGCCAGGCTGAGGAACCCCACCAGGGCACAAATTCGTGCACCGAGCCTCTAGTATGCTATAATCTATAATAATAAAAGGGTAATATGCTAATTAGACCAGACGTTCTTCCGGACATCCTTCCTGATGAAGCTGGGCCCGAGGGAAGCCAGCCCGGGTCCCGGGTGCTGGCCAAAGGAGGGAAGCAGCCCGGGTCTCAGGTGCCTGCCAGTGGCCGGAGGAAGGAAGCCAGGGTCCCCGGTGCCAGAGGGAAGCTGGTGTCAGCAGCCAGGGGAAGGAAGGCCTATTCTTGCATGAATTTTCATGCATCGGGCCCCTAGTACGTATATAATACAATATAAAATGTAACTACCAAATTGGAGGGGGGGGGGGGGAGTAAAGGGACTTGTATGGCATTGTAATTCCTACAGCAACCACTAAAAAAACAAACAAACCCATAGGGATATAGTTTAAAACACAATCAATAGCTCTGGCCAGATCCAAAAGGCTACATATTGTATTACTGCATTCATTATGACACACTGAAAAAGGCAAAACTATAGGAAAAGAAAACAAATTGTCAGGGATGGGAGGATAGGGAAATGGTTGACTACAAAGCAGATGCACAGGTGCAATACTGTGATTTATAAGAAATATATATTTGGTCATTCAGATGACCAAATATATATTTTTCATATATAGTTGGGCTTCACCTACAGCTCTCCAAACCCTTGGAATTTCTCAAGTGATAAGAGCAATGGGAGCATACTTTGTTGTCCTCAGTTCTTATAAATAATTCAGAGCCATGAACGTGAAATGGGTGTCTTATTATTCTTAACAAGCTCCTTTCCACCAAATTGGGTTTATGTTAATGAGGTGACTTCTGGAAAGCACCTAAGGGGGCTGGTTGCCAGGAGAATCAACTATGTGATTGGAAGGCTGTCACTTTCAGTCTCCTAACCCCACACCTGACATGCAGGTAGGAAAGAGAGGCTGGAGGTGCATCAATCACCAATGGCAAGGGCCAATGATTTAATCAATCCCACCTACACAATAAAGCCTCCATAAAAACCCAATAGGAGTGGTTTCAAAGAGCTTCCAGGTTGGTTAGTGAACCCGTGAAAATTTGGTGAGTGGTGGGCTCCAAGAGGGCATGAAAGCTCCATATCCTTTCCCTATACCTGGCCCTATGCATCTCTTTAATCTAGATGTTTATATCCTTTTGTAAACCAGTAATCTAGTAAGTAATGTGTGTCCCTGAGTTCTGTGAGCTACTCTAGCAAATTAATAAAACCCAAAGAGCAGGGGTGGTCACTGAAATAGCCAATCTACAGCTGGTAGATCAGAAGTACAGGTGACAACCTGGACTTAGGATTGGCCTCTGAAGTAGGAGTGGCAGGGGAGAGCAGCCTTATGGGACTGAGCTCTTAACCTGAGGAATCTGATGCTATCTCTGGATAGATAGTGTCAGAGTGGAGCTGAATTGTAGAATACCCAGCTGATGTCCAAGAATTACTTATTGGTGTGGGGACCCCTTGCCATACACACATTGTAAATGTGTTCAGAACCTTTTAACAGGAGAATTTTAGAGTGACGAAATTGTCTGTATGGTATAGGGGTAATTGACAATGATCCTGTGTATTTGTCAAAAACGCTTATAGAATCACACATCACAAAGAGTGAACTTTAATGTATGCAAATTTTAAAAAATCAACTAATTGGGGGGATTTCAAGATAGAATACAGTCTGTGACAAATGAATCTGACTGTATTATAAATGAATAGCATTACCTCACTGAAGGGGGTAGGGGGAAATTGAACTGACCCAAGTAAATTTGGGAAATAATGTTTTGAATGGAAACTTTAAGGCTAAATATACTAGTAAAAGAGCCTGCACATAAACACTGTACTCTATGTGGTAAATATGTTTCTGGTGGTGGTACTAGTTAACAATTCTGAACTTGCTTTACATGTATACTGGGGTGGAACAAGTAAGTAAATGAATGACTGAAGCCAGGTTTCTCACTGTCAGAGAGAAGCCAGGCGGAGAAGGCTAGAATGCACCCTGTGGTACTGGATTGTAGTCACAGACATTGGTATGAACTTAACATATACACTGCTTAATATGTAATATAGATGAATAAACAGAAATAATTATAGATATGTATACATACATGGATTAGCATACATACTAGTATGTATAATTCCTAGTTCTGTTCTCTGAGAAGGCCTAGAAACAGTGATACCTCAATAGCAAGGAGTACATTCAGCACCTAGACATTGGTCTCTAAACACAATTCTCCAATACAAGAGACCAGAGCTCCTTAGAGAAATGACTGATTTTAAGAGTAGGGTGGAGAAAAGACAAGATGAGCCTGGAGTTATCTTGTAGTGCCAGAAATCAGGAACTCAAAAAAGAAAAGGAACAGGAGTTAACATTGGAATAATTTTAGCAACAAAATAAGTAACATAGTATTGAACTATAAACCAATGTACTAGTATAAAGTAAGTATACATATTGATGTAAATGAATGAATGAATGAATCAGTGAAGAATGGAAGAGAAGGGACAAACTTCCTTACGGAAGAATTCCTAATAATACATATATAGAGAGATAACCGATCCATAAAATGTAGCGCAATCAACCCACCCCCTTGAATGTAGGCTGGAATTAGTGACTCACTTCTAAAGAATGAGTACAAAAAGACAAAAATAGTAACGTTAAGGTGGAGGAACCCAGCAAACATTACCTTAACCAAGTGATGCTATCATGTACTTCCGATTTGATGTGATAAAATTCTTCCCTAAAACTCTTAACCTTAGTCTAGTAATAAAAACACCAGACAAACACAAATTAAGGGACATTCTACAAAAAACCTGACTAGTACACAAAACTATCAAGGTCCCAAAAAACAAAGAAAGACTGAGAAATGCCACAGACTACTGGAGACATAAATGCAATGTAGAATCCTGTATGGGATCCTAGAACAGAAAAAGAAGACCAGTGGAAAATCAGCAAAATCCAAGTATAGAATATAGAGTTTGATTAACATAAGGTACCAATGGTGGTTTCCTGGCTTTGACAAATGTACTTGGTTTCATAAGATGTTATTATGGGAAGCTGGGTGAGGGACAAACAAGAACTCTGTATTATCTTTGCAACTTTTCTTTAAAAAAAAAGTATTTTTATTGATTTCAGAGAGGAAGGTAGAGTGACAGACAGAAACATCAAGGATGAGAGAGAATCATTGATCGGCTGCCTCCTGCACACCCGCTACTGGGGATCAAGTCTGCAACCTGGGCATGTGCCCTTGACCGGAATCAAACCCGGGATCCTTCAGTCGGCAGGCCAATGCTCTGTCCACTGAGTCAAACTGGCTAGGGCCTTTGCAACTTTCCTATAAATCTATAATAACTCCAAAATAAAAGTTTCTATTATTTTAAAAAAATAGACAAAAGAATTGAACAGACCCTTCACAAAAGAAGATATACATATTAGAGGCCCGATGCACGAAATTCGTGCCAGGGGCTCGGCCCTCACAGCCACGGTGGCTGCAGCCACCGGCTTTGTCTGGAAGGTCGTCTGGAAGAACGTCCAGAAGTTCGTTTGGCTGTCTGGTCTAATTAGCATATTACGCTTTTATTATTATAGATATACTAATATATCAAAAAAGCACATGACAATATGTTCAGCATCATTAGCTATTAGGAAAATGCAAATTAAAATCATTAGATATCATTGCAAACCTATTAGAATGGCTAAAATTAAAAAGACTAACCATACCAAGTGCTGACAAGTAGGCAGAACTAGAATTATCATACACTTCTGATGGTATAACCACTTTAGAAAAAAGTTTGGCAATTTCTTATACAGTTAAATTATATACTTACCATCTGATTCATCAATCCCACTACTATGTATTTACCCAAGAGAAATGAAAACTCACATTCACACAAAAGCCTGTACATGAATGTTTATAGCTTCTCTATTCAAATTAGCTAAAAGCTTGAACAACTCAAAGTCCTTCAATGAATGAATGGATGGATAAACAAACTCTGGTACATCCATACAACTGAATCCTACTCAGCAATTAAAAGTAATCTTAAGGCATTATGCTAACAGCCTCAAATAGCTACATACTGTATAATTCCATTTAATGATCATTTTTGAAAAAAATAAAACTGAAACGACAGAGTGGTTGTCAAGAGTTACTGATGGGCTGGAGAAGGTGCAACTGCAAAGTGACAGGGATAGCATGAAGTTTTATGAATTAATTGAACTGTCTGGATAATGACTTTGATGATGGTTAATGAATCTACAGACATGTTAAAATTCATCAACTGTACATAGAAAAAGTCAATTTTACTGCATGTTCATGAAAAAATTTTTTATGATAATTAAATAAACAAATAACCTTCAGCTCATTAAGGTTTTTCTAGAATATTTAGTTTGGAGTTTATAGTCTGTAACAATTCTCTTGTTTATTCTGGCTACTTTTAAGATAGAGCAGTGACAAATATCACCGCTCTGTCCTGACATGTATAATCACTGTGGGATCAATAATCTAAATGTCAGTTCTTCTAGGTAGTGCATCACCTGCAAAGGAATCTAATCTACAAACAATCACAACCCTACCTAACTGAAGAGTAAATCCTGATAATGACTTAATGGCATCATAAAAGAACTTCCATTAAAGTTGTCTTTAAAAAAAAAAATACTGATTTATAGTCAGAGAATTTCAGAAAGGGAAAAATGTTTTGTGATTAATTCTACTTCAAATGCATAAGAGCATTCTAAAAATAAAAAAAGTAAAACAATCATTTGTTTCCACCTTTATTATCAGGGAAAAATTAGTTGTTTGAATAAATTGGACAAGGTGAAACAAAAATGTAAATCAGATAACAATATTTCAGAATTAATTCTATTCTTCTGCAGAGTTTATTTATCTTACTAATCCACTAGTACTATAAGCTTCCATTATATATTATATGTACACATGGCACGAAACATTCAAATCCATATACTACAGGAATTAATTTAAATTTAAAAAGCAATAAGTACAAATCTGCTACCTGTCCATATTTAATCATATTTAATCTATTCTATTCCTGTTTATCTTAGGTGTTATTTCTAAAAATTATATTCAGCCAAATACCTGTATTTAAGTGAAACTCAATGATTACTTGTTTTTTTGTGTGTGTGTGTTTTAAATATATATTTTATTGATTTTTTTTACAGAGAGGAAGGGAGAGGGTTAGAGAGTTAGAAACATCAATGAGAGAGATACATCAATCAGCTGCCTCCTGCACACCTCCTACTGGGGATGTGCCCACAACCAAGGTACATGCCCTTGACTGGAATCGAACCTGGGACCTTTCAGTCCGCAGGCCGACTCTCTATCCACTGAGCCAAACCGGTTAGTGCTGATTACTTATTTTTTAAGGATACAATTGTTCACAGCTTTGTTAGTAAGTTTATCAACAATTTCACATTGCTACACTTTATTTAAAAGAATAAGATTGTTGTTGTTTTTTAAAAAGGCCAATCTATAACTGCACTAATTTCAAATGAAAAACAAAAACTTGTGTAAGAAAACATTTTTTTTTGCCTTAGGCCTTTTGTATTCCTAATACTATATTCAATTAGAAGTGAAATGGCCACTTCAAGAAGTTAGGATTATTTTTCCCAGAAACACATTTGGAAAAAGATATGGCTTATCCTTTCTAACTGAAGCCATTTGTATGTAATTGCCTAACTGTTCACTAAGGTCATTTTAGTTTCAACATCTGTTAAAACTTGCTTATTCCTCCATGTAGTCATAATAGACGCTCAATTTACTAAACAAAGACTGCTTTAATAATTCAAATCTGCCTTCTAAAGATGCAATGCACCTGTAAAAACTTTTCAGTAAGACAGTAAATTTCATCTGTCTTTCTGTGCACAGCATATATTTTAGTTACTCCTTTATTTTAATGTCCATAACCACGAAGGGTATTTTCCCTCTTTTCAAAAGAATCAAGAGAACCTCAATCATTTTTCTTGTTGTGCCATTCACTGATAGACTTCCAGCTTTCTTCAAGTTTCCACTCAGTAAGAATTTTTGCATATGAACTATATCCAATAGGATGCTACACTTTCTTAGGCACTGAAATATCAAAAAAGTTTACAGAAATCAACACTATCTAGTAACATTTAAAAAATTATAGTACATTAATCCACTTTTAAAAAATAAAAGTAGTTATCACCGTTTTTCACCCAAGTTAGTATTATCCAAACTTAATACGACAATAGCTATCTCTCCATAAGCAAATCAAGTGAATTTTCTATCCACTATTCCAAAAGTTATTTTTTTCAGAAATGAAATCTTTGTATAAATATATTTAGGCTATTTGTTTGGAGACATGAAGAGTCATACTTACTGATAAGAAATTATCCATGAATAATGTTAAATGGCCAAAGAATTATAAAGCAATTTTGGATGGAGAACTTGGTATGTATTAAGATGCCATAAGAACCCATGTGATTTTTACACTTTGTAGCCCAAAGTTGTGTTACAAGTATATTTAGTCACTCACTAGTAGTTCTGATTTTTAAAAAGTTCTGTAATGGTCAAGTTTGAAATTAATACCTGGGTAGATTATAAGTGTCATACTTACTTACTAAGCTTACTCCAATCCATCATTATTAAAATTCCCCATTGCTGCTTTGGGAAATTATGTAATACAGAATTGTAACCTTGACCATCCCCCCAAAAAATTAAGAATAACTGCCTCTAGAAGTTTTTGAACAATTGGTAAGAATCTTGTGGGTTTTCCATAAAGAGTACACTGACACTCAGCACACAGTGAGAGCGCATTAGGGAATTGTATAGGAGAAAGACAGAAGCTGTAATAGTAGTAAATAACAGAAATAAATCTCTTTCACTATTTTAAAAGTCTATCCATTCAAAGAAAAAACATATTGAGGAGTTTATTTTAATGTGCTTCTGGGTTGGCAATTCTTCACTATCTATTGATGAATACTGGTTTAAAGCAATTACTGATTATTTTTTACTTGGGTAAATACTTTCTGGCTATTGAATGCAGGGGGGGGGAATCAAAAGTTTAGCAAATTATATGATAGCTTTTGTAAAACTGCCTTTAGCACTTTAGAATTCTTATTAAGAAAAATAAAATGGAGTACATGATCATTCTTAAGGCCTTTTAAAAAATTCTTCAGCAGAATCTTAAATTGTCATCTGAATCTGGATTACTGAACTCAAAATTCCTCACTGCTTTTGGAGTAGAACATAGCAGAAAAGAGAGTTAATTCATGTTCCTAACAACACAAGGAAAAACAAAGTAAGCCTTGTTAACAATATCTGTTGAGCACCTAGTATGTAAAACACTATTGTAGTGGTGTTATCGGAGAAATGCATAGATTGCCTTTCTCCTTTGCTAGTGGGAGTGGGGTTCTTGGGGTACCAATAGAATAAGCATTTAAGGAGGCCCCCACGGGAGGATGAGAAGATGTAGTTGAAAGCTTTATTTTCATGCAATTGCATCCCTTCAATAAAGCTAGAAGCAGAGCCGGTGTCCAAAATTTCCATTCCATGTTGGAATTGGATTCGGTACAGCATTAGGCTAGTTGCAGTCCATTAGTCCATTGTGTGGGGTCCACCTGGCTGTGGGCCATGTGGGAAAATGCAGGAGTGTGGGAGCCACGCAAGCCAGGAGTCAACCAAGAGCCAGGAGCCAAGAGCACAAGAGAAAGCAAGAGCACTAACTCCTTTGTTTAGGGGATTAAATATTTCAAATGCTCCTGTGCTTGCAGTGGCCATGCCTACTCTGGCCAATGACCTGTTCCCGGGTGTGACTGACAGGTAGTACCTCCCCTATTTCACCCAGACTTATGGGGTATGCGTCTATTCTCCCCCTCTCCAGTCCCTTCCTTCCCTCAGGATCTACAGGGAATAGACTGGTGGCCCCCTGAGGAGTGTTAAACTGCTGTTTCCTGGCAAAGCTGCACAAATGACATACCTATACTATTTGGCCTTCCCGTTGCTCCTTTCCAGTTATTTATAACTAGGTTAAATTATAACAGTATCAGTGGTGGGATGAGGAAAGGGCCAAAACAAAAAGCACTACACTAGTACTTGCTTTCAAATAACTCACATAAATATAAAACACACAAAGAATCTGTTATAAAGCATGACTGTATCTGATTTACTTGTTTTTTATAAGTATACTGCTATACATATAAGGGCAGGGGCCATGCCTAACCTTGTTTACCACAGTAACCTCAGTGCCTATTGTAATATCCAGTACATAGTAAGTAATCAAAAATTATTTGTTGGATAGATTAAGACTTTCAACAGTTATGTCAAAACTGACACCTGGCTTCCTTGACTCCAGGAACCTAACCCCCTTTGACAGAATAAAGGCTCTCCAAAGATATCCTGCCCCTTTTCCCTAACCTCCAGCCTAGCTTTTCCTACAAGGCAAAAGGGACTTTCAGTTATAATTAAGGTTAAGGACACTGAGATGAAGAGATTATCCTGGATTTTCCCAGTGGTCCCAAATTAATCACATGAGTCCTTTAACGTGGAAGAGAAAAACAGAAGATGGATCAGAGAGATGAGACAGCAGGAGGAGATATTGCAAGTCTTAAAGGGACTTGACCTGTTGCTGGCTTTTTAAAATGTTGGAAGGAAGGCTACAGCAAAAAAATGAGGGTAGTCTCCGGGAGCTGGGAAGAGCCCTCATCTAACAGCTAACAAGGCAACTGTGATGTAAGCCCTACAATTTCAAGAAAAAGAATCCAGCCCTACTGCCTCCAGAAAGGAACACCATCATGCCGAAATTTTTATTTTAGCCCTGTGGGACCCGAGTTGTCTTACTGACCTGGAGAACATAAGATAATAAGTTTTTGTTGTTTAAACTACTAAGTTTGTAGTAATGACAGCAATGAAAAACTAATACATCCCCTTTAACCTCTATTCTAGCAACTCAAATATATAGCCTCTCATTATCATCCTGCCACTGTTTCAATAAAAGATCTAAAATTCTTAAATGCTTCAATCTGATCACAATCTCCTATTCTTTCTTTCTGATTAATACTCATTTGAGGATATTTCTTCCATTGCTCTTCAGAGAGTGGAAGGGAGAGAGGGAGGGTAGAGAGAGAAAAATTGCTCTTCAGAGAGAGTGGAAGGGAGAGAGGGAGGGTAGAGAGAGAGATACATCGATGTGATAGAAACACATCGACTAGTTGTATACCACACATACCCAGACTGGGGAGGGGGGCAAACACGCAACCCAAGTATGTACCTTCTAGAATCAAACCTGTGACTCTTTGGTGACCAGGCTGGCGCTCTAACCACTGAGATGCTGGCCAGGGCACAATCTCCTATTCTTAACTCTTCTTCACTCTTCTCATACGTGCCATTAAGAAGGAAAGATTTCGTTTAAAAGAATGGATATCTTGAAAAAGAATTAGCATTTTCTAGTTACAATGTTTGGTCAGCATTGTGTCAAGAGAGTACATGACAGCTCTGTAGAATGGTTATAACAAACTGCAAATTTCACATCCTTTGCAACATGCAGTACCAAGGACATACACAGAACGTGTTATTAACAATCCAGCATGTCAAACAAATCCTGATTAACTTACTTTCAAAGGAAAAGCCTTTTGCTTTTACATTTGGTACCATTTCTTTGCCTCTTTATATTTATACACTTGCTCTAAAATATTAGAACAACCTCATAAACAGTCTGTTTAACAGTAATTAGAATTTTATCTAGTTAAAACAACAGCAGAGCATGCCACAACACAGATGGCAGAAGACTTTCTCCTTGTCTGATCAGTGTCAAAGAACTGTTCTCCTACTTCATGAGTATGAAGAATCTTGTTGCAGGCTATCTCACTTACAAAATACATACTTATGAGTGGAAGGGCAGCTTTATTAAGAAAACCTTTGTTCAGCAGCACTCTTGGCTATTTTTCAATGTAAATATTTTTCTTACTGCCCAGAAAAAAAACGCCTAGCCAAATATATGATTAAAAAATCAAAATGGATAGAAGTCTGTATTATTGATTTTACCCTGGTTCCAAGTCCTTAAGCACAATAATACCTTTATGGAGCAGGTTCCCAAACTTGGAGCTTTTAAAAATCCCAATGCTCAAGTTCCACCCCATACCAATTAAATCAGAATGTCTGGGTAGGGGATAGGAATCAGTATTTTTAAAAATCCCTAAGTGGTTCCAGTTTATTATTAGCAATGTGGTATGGTACAGTGCACTGAATAGAATCAAGTCTAGATCTGGCACTGGCTCTACCACCAGCAAGCCTGAGTATGTCACAGGAAGCCATTTCCTCATCTGTAAAAATTTAAGGTTGGATAAGTCATTTCTAGTATCTAACATGTTACAAGTCTAGGATGAGATTCCTTAGTTCTCTTCTAAAGATTAAACTGCCTCAACATTTAAACTATGTAAAATTTTTTTTAAAAAAAATCCATGATCCAATACTTATTCCAGCTAAAGATTAAACTGCCTCAACATTTAAACTATGTAAAAAATTTTTAAAAAAAAATCCATGATCTACTTATTCCAGCTTGTTAAAAGTTTGTGTGTGTGTGTGTGTGTTTAAGAAAGATCATCTTATAGTAGAAATTTAGCTATACTTCAATTGCACAGATTTTGATATATCATTATGTCTACCCAGGTCATAAAATGATATGTGTGTTGGGAATGACTGGGAAGCTTGAATCATCTCAAAATATAGCTTGCTATTAGACTATTTCTGAATTCCCATTAAATTATATACTGCATGTATTCTGATATTCTTAAATAGCATTCCTGGTTTCATTTAGGTCCTAAAGATATAAAATGATTTTGACTTTTTACCAATATTAACTGATTTCATTAAAGCAAATCATTAATGATATCAGGGACATGGTTAAAAGAATCCCTAAATAGCAAGTTATTGTTTTACTGTCTCAAACTGAATCTGTACCTTTGCCCAGCCCTCTTACAAAGACACGCTACCAGTTAGGAGCCTGCATGGGAAAGAGTTAATTCACTCAACAAGTTGTTATTTTATAGCACCAGGGCTTGGGGACTGGGTGGCAGACTTCTATGATGCACCGCCAATGATCTCTGCTCCCGGTATTCATATGCTTGTGTGATGTCCTATTCCTCTGAGTGTGGACTGGGCCTAGTGGCTTCCTTCTAAAGAATAGAATATGGCAAAAGTGATGGGATATCACTTCTTTGATTAGGTTATAAAAGATTATAATGTCCTTTTTGCTGGCACTTTTTCTTGCCCTCTCACTTACTTGCTCTGATCTTGATTGCCTACTTTGAGGGAGATGCTTTATGAAGAGGTCCATGTGGCAAGGAACCAAGGGAGGCTTCTGGCCAATTCCAACAAGGAAATGAATCCTGCCAACAGAGCTAGGAAGTGGATCTTTCCACAGCAAGCCTTTAGATGGATGGGCTGCATACCCAGTCAACTCATTGATTGTAGCCTTGTAAGAGACCTAAGCTGTTCCCGCATTCCTGACCTACTGAGAGATAATAAAAACTTTGAGCTTCTAAGTTTTGAGGTAGTTTACTGTGTAGTGGTAGATAGCTACAGGAACCAAAAGTTGAATAATGAATAGCATCAAGGTATCAACAATCTAGTAATGGCTGAGAGAGATGTAAATACAATAGTAGGTACTGTATTAATATTTGTGTTTTTAAAATATATTTTTAGTATTTTTAGAGAGAGAGGAAGGGAGAGGGAGAGACATAAAAACATGAATGATAGAATCATTGATTGGCTGCCTCCTGCATGGCCCCCACCAGGGATTGAGCCCAAAACCCAGACATGTGCCCTGACTGGGAATCGAACTGCGACCTCCTTGTTCATGGGTCAACATTCATCCATTAAGCCACCTGGCTGGGCTAATATTTGCTTAATGAATGACTGAACCAATCAAGAGGATTCTCTCACTGATCCGTTTTAACATAGTGAAGTAATCTAAAAAATGTCAAAGGTACCAAAGTTTACCCTCATATTTTAATCATTGTGATTTGTGTTCTGACATATTTAACTTCTTAATTATACTCATACTAGAGGCCTGGTGCACAAATTTGTGCATGCATGGGTGGGGTCCCTCAGCCTGGCCGGCGATCGGGGGCTGATCAGGGCCATGGAGGTTGGCCGGCTGTGGGAGGTTGGCTGTGGGAGCACACTGACCACCAGGGGCAGCTTCTGCGTTGAGCACAGTGACCGGTAGACCACTGCTTAGGCTTTAATATATAGAGACTGAGCTTATATTAAATTAGTTTGCGTGGGAGGTTGGCTGTGGGAGCACACTGACCGCCAGGGGCAGCTTCTGCGTTGAGCACAGTGACCAGTAGACCAGTTGCTTAGGCTTTAATATATAGAGATTGAGCTTATATTAAATTAGTTTGCATTCCCCTCAATGCATAATTAGGAGGGGAAGAGCAGTCCAGAATCATCCTAGACAACAAGAAACAACCAGACTGATTAAAAAAATAATAATTTTTCATAATCCAAAGTGGAAAATCCACATGCACATTTCATAAAATATAACTGTTAAGAATTTTCAAAGCCTAAGAGTAAAGAGAAAAAAAAGATGACTAAAAATTTCAATCACATTTACTAGTATAAAAGTACAAAATACTTCAAGATTTTATAAATTTTTAGAGGTAATTTATAACCTTTGCCTAAGATAATACCATGTGTTTTCCATTCATTTTACAACCTACATATACTTCATTTCCTTTTTTTTACACTATCAGTGATAAAAGAAATAAACTACTTAGATGAAGCAATATTTAAAGTTTCTCAAAGATAAGAATACAACTTGATTGAGCTGAGAAAATAATTTTATAAATGTTATTTTTACATTTGTATTTGTATAGTGTTTTACACATTTTCCGCGGTGCTATTACATCTTCATCTATTATGATCTTCACAATGACATACACAATAAAAAGGCAGATCTAATCACACCCTCCCCCACCTCCAACATATGTACATATACTTTACAGATGGAAATAATTGAGTAACAAAGAGATTAACTGACTTGCTCAAGGTAAATAAGCTATAAATGGTTCAACCTGGACTATAATAGTTCTTTCAAATCAAAGTCCACTATTTTCTATCATGACATATTAGCTCGTTCCGTGATTAAAGAAAGGTACCACTCCATAAGTGTACAAAGACTTCACTGTAAAGGCATCTTCCTTCAGGATTGGGGTTTTCACATTCCAATCTGTTATAAAAGTGTTTGCAGATGTTACAAATGTGCTAATATTCTTACAGAAAACAAAAGGAAAAAAGCCCAAGAAGTTAATAAAAATCAACTAAAGAAAACTTAGTATCCAAAGCTGTAGTAATATGAGATTAATGGTTATCCTCTGTACAAAAGATCAATGTTTTAGGACCTTTGAACTATTAAACAGATATCACTGCAGCCAGAGAATATATATAAAAGGCTATTCCAGGTAAAAATCACATATTACCACTAGATCTCATACTAGATCCTTATCTGAATAACCCTGGAAATCTGGACTCAATAAGAATGAATTCTTTTTGACCTAGTAGAAATCTGGATTCATCTCTAAACCTATGTCAGGCTTATTGGGACTCTGAAACTACAAATATGGCTGCAAGCCCAGGAGGCAATAGCACACTTAGAATTAACAGAATCTGGCCTAGATAGAGAGGGCCATTCATTTCTAGGGCCAAGTCAAACTAACCTAAAAATAGGTAAGGCTTCAGTACAACATGGTTTGACTCTGTGGAACAGTATCTGTTACCTCAGATACTCTTTTCTTTCTTCCATTTTCAGCCAATATTGAGGGACTGACATGTTACATCATACTTCATTATGGAGAGAAGTTAAAACAATTTAACTATGAAGGATCCCTCCAATAAAAAAGACGGGAAAAGACTAAAAAAGCAAAGAACTGATAAAGACAAATACAAAACAAATAGCAAGATGGCAGACATAAGCCCAATTACATCAGTAATCACATTAAATGTAATTAGTCTGAACTCCTGATTAAAAGGAAACTGTCAGATTAGATAAAATGTGGTATACAAGAAATCCACTTTAGGTATACAAACAAAAAGTTTAAAATTAAAAGATGGTAAAGGTATACCAGGCTAACACTAATCAAGAGAGAGCTGGAAAAGTCTATTTCACAGCAAAGACTATTATGAAAGATAAATATGGTCATTTCATAATGATAAAGGAACCAATTCAAGAGGATACAAGAGTCCTAAACTAACACCTTCAAAATGCATAAAGCAAAACTGAATGAACTGCATGGAAGAATAGAAAATCCATGATCATCCAGATATTTCAACACTACTCTCCCCAAAATTGATAGAACAAGACAGAAAACTAATAATACAGCAGATTGAACAATACTACCAACCACTTTGAATTAACTGACATTTATAGAACATTCCATTCCACTCAATATACATTCTTTTCAAGTACATGTGGAACCATTACCCAAGACAGACTATATTCTGAGCCATAAAACCATTCTCAATAAATTTTAAAGATTTAAAATCAGACAAAGTATATTCTCTGATCACAATGTAATTAAATTAAAATCAGAACATCTAAAAAAATTCCCCAAAATCTGGAAACCAAAAGACACACTTGTAAATCTTAGAAAAGAAGGTCTGAAATCAATGACCTTAAGAAATTAGAAATAAAAGAGCAAATTAAGCCTACGCAGTAAAACATTCTCTCCTTTTCTGTAAGGACATTGAAAAAACAGATAAAGATATAAACAAGTGGAAGAATATACCGTGTTCATGGAATGGTAGAATTAACATCATTAAAATGTCCATATTACTCAAAGCAATCTACCGATTCAATGCAATCCCTATTATTTACCAGCAGCATATTCACAGATCTAGAACAAATACTCCAAAAATTTATATGGAACCAAAAAACAAAACAAAACAATAAAACCCTGAATAGCTGCAGCAATCTTGAGAAAGTAGAACAAAGTTGGAGGGATCACAATGAAAGATATCAAGTTATACCACAAAGCCACTGTAATCAAAACAGCCTGGTATTGGCACAAGAATAGGCATATAGGTCAAATGGAACAGAACAGAAAACCCAGAAATCAACCCAAGCCTTTATGCTCAAATAATATTTGACAAAGGAAGCAAGAACATACAATGGAGTCAAGACAGTCTCTTCAATAAATGGTGTTGGTTAAATTAGACAGATATATGCAAAAAAATGAAACCAGACTACCAACATACACCATATACAAGAATTAAATTCAAAATGGATAAAAGAATTAAATGTGAGTCATGAAACCATAAAAATCCTAGAAGAAACCATAGGCAGCAAAATCTCAGACATCTCTCTTAGCAATATGTTTACAGATACTTCTCCCAGGGCAAAGGAAAGGAAGAAGAAAATAAACAAACGGGACTACATCAAAATAAAAAGCTTCTGCACAGCAAAAGAAACCATCAACAAAATGAAAAGGGAGCCCACTGTATGGGACAACATATTTGGCAATGATACATCTGATAAAGGGTTAATATCCAAAATATATAAGGAACTCATACAACTTAACAAAAGGAAGACAAACAATCCAATTAAAAAATGGGCAAAGGACCTAGACACTTCTCCAAAGAGGACGTACAGAAGGCCAAGAGACATATGAAAAATGCTTAAAGTCACTAATCATCCGAGATGCAAATTAAAATGACAATGAGGTATCACCTCACACCTGTCAGAATGGCTACCATCAACAAATCAACAAATGACAAGTGT